>NC_141901.1:24303513-24611891 GCF_057802395.1 Ceratotherium simum simum | reverse complement strand
GATGTGGCCGTGAGGCGTCGGCGAGCGGCTAGGAGAAGCTCGGCGGCGCCCGGGAGCGGGAGGGCGGTGTGGCCGGGGGGACGGGGCGGCGGGGCGCGAGCTCTCCGCGCCTCTCCCCCGCCTCCTCCTCCTGCCGCTGCCCGTTCCGCGCAAGCAGCAGCCGGAGCTGCCAAGCGCCAGGGCCGCGGAGATGTCGTCGTCGTCGCCGCCGGCGGCGGCTGCCAGCGCCGCCATCTCGGCCTCGGAGAAAGTGGACGGCTTCACCCGGAAATCGGTGCGCAAGGCGCAGAGGCAGAAGCGCTCGCAGGGCTCGTCGCAGTTCCGCAGCCAGGGCAGCCAGGCAGAGCTGCACCCCTTGCCCCAGCTCAAAGGTAACCTCCGAGCGCGCAGCCCCGGGAGGGAGCGCACGGGCTCGCCGCCGCGCCGGCAGGGCCATTTCCTTCTGGGGTTTCCTTCTGCCCAGCTGGGGCTCGAGGTGTGAGTCGCGTTCTCCGCGAAGCCTTGGCGACCCCGCCTTTGATTCAGACAGATCTGGTGTTAAGAGTCCTGCTTCTTTTTCCTCTCCCCGATTCACCTTAACTCTTCCCATCTTGGAGGAGGCCAGCACCCCTCCACACCTGCGCGCTCGCGTACCTGCCCTTGAGCTTGGAACTCTCCTGCGTCCCGCGAGGTAGTTCTTCCCTCTTCCCCAAGGCTTGCCCTTCCCCATCTTGCTTTAACAAGCGGTCTTACCTCCCGACCCTCACTTTCCCGAGACCCACCTCTTGTCGGCCACTCTTCCCTAGTCCTTTACTTTTCCAGTTATAAAGCGTCTGCGCTCTGTCCTCAACCCCCCTTCCCATTGATTGTTCCTAAGAGTCACGCAGATCAGGAATCTTAATTCCTTAATTATGAGTTACTGGACCTTTAGATTTATTTATAAAGAAAAAGCCTAAAGACCTGACATTGTAATATCTTATTTACTGGGTGGGTCGTCAGGTTTAAATGTTATCCTGTCGCTTAAAGAATACAAAGACTTAAAATACTTTATTGTCTGAGAAGATATACACGGTAAATTTGGAGAAGTATAAAGGAGTAGATGTTGTTGCTTTGCAATGGAATGGGAACTTGGTTCGCCAAGTGGTGATTCCAGGGACTTTGTAGGTTTGTACAGTAATTCACATTGGTATCCGTGCCCAGTGCCTTGCAGGAGAACTTGGCACTCCATTTGGCTCGCTTACTTTTCCCACTAGGTTTAGGGGATTTTTAACAAATTGTTTCCTGGTGTTCTAGTTTATGCTTTGTTAATTACTACCTTTTGATTTTGTAATTTTAATGTCATCGTTTTTTATGGGATAGAAATCATCATGGAACAAGATGATAATGTTCCTAGACATTTAAAACAATCTTTTAACAAAAGAAACCTGATAGAGATCTAGATCATTTGCTTTGCAAGGCCAAGAAATTAGAAGTTCATACTAAAATAGGTGAGTGTTCAGCAGATTTTTCAATCTATTTCATCCACTTCAGGGCCAGTCTGGTTCTGATTTGTCTTTGGGCCTGAGAATCCAGCCTTAGTTTGGCTAGGACTCTAAAGAACACCCCAGATCAAATCACAATTGACCTCCAATAGCTCTGGAACCCCATTCAGACCCTACACTGCCCTGCCTCTTGGGGTATGTCTAAATCAGGGACATCCTACAGCCAGGCTCAAACTGGCTTTTGAAAGAAGGTTTTATTTAAAATATGTGTATCTTGTGTTATTTGCATTTATCACTGGCTCTTTAGTATACAAAAATTGTTAAAATTACGTATCGTAGTCAGTGGTAAACCACAATGGTAGGCATTGCCAACACTTTAATTCTTGAGTGATGTCATAGCCATCAAAGAATATCGTTTTACCAGTTAGGACATTGAATTACTATTCATGGATTTTAAGTTTTAAACTTAATAAAACATCATAGTTGTTTTTATATTATTGATTTTCTTCATTAAATTGTTGAATTATTTTTAAAGTTTGAAGGTTTGTTGCTAGTGTTTTTCTTTGGTATTTAATTTGCTTTTTAGTAAGGTATTGTGGTTCCTTAGTCTTGTCCTTATTAATATAGTATTTCCTTTTATTTAATAAACATAATTGAATATTGAACATGGTTGGTTCAAGCCAGGAGATGCAGCTTTAATACATTTTGTTCTTAAAAGCCTGGCCAAAATATGCAGTTAGTAATCATTTAAGTTATATGGTGTACAGTTCAACAAGTTGAAGGTGCCATTGAATGTTTTATTTATAGCATTTGGTCACTAGTAGAGAAAAAAATAAATTGGAATTTTAGATTAATTCTATATACTTTGCATGAAAATATAGTATTCTTTATAAGGAAAGTTATGTATTCAAGATAAATTTATGCAAATTTAATTGAAGATATAAGACCCTTACTTGGATTACCCACTAATAGGAAAAACTGCTTTTACTCCAGATGCCAAAATGCTTGAAAATTTATTTATTTTTTTTGCAATTCAGTTGCTTCACTTGGTACTTTAGCGGTATACTTGATACTACAGCATTGTGTGCTTTTTCTTTCAGTAGTAGTTTTTTCCATTTGTGGCCTTAACAAAAACCAATGGAAAGCCCTTTAGTATGTATATGAAAGAGAATTTTTCTTCTTGCTCTGAAATATAATCTTACTGTGGAGTGATTCAGATATCTCTGAGCATCCAAGATCTTTCAATTGTTTATACCCAACCTGCTTATGTTACACTTTTCCATGTGGATCTAAACTGGAAAGGTGCCAGCTATTTTCCTCAAAGCATGGGTAAGGATTGACAAAATAATCCAGCTTTTTCCTCTATAAGAAGTTTATTTCTGCAAAATCATTTAGTAAGTGGGTTGCAAGATTTTAATTCAGAGTAATTTCTCTGTTTTGTTATAGAAAGTGTTTAATAAACAAGCCTTAAGAGGGTACTTTTTTTTTTTTTTTTGAGATTATAATTAAGAGATTTATTGGAAGGAACTGCTTATGCGATTGGGGGTCTGGCTAGCCAAGCCCCTAGATCCCCCCAAAATCCATATGGCAGGCCATCAGGAGGTGCAGGCTGGAATTCTCAGGCGCTGGATGAAGCTACGTCCCAAGAAGAATTTCTTCTTTTTTTTTTTTTTTTAATTTTTTGTTTATTGCAGTAACATTGGTTTATAACATTGTAAAAATTTCAGGTGTACATCATTGTACTTCTATTTCTGCATGGACTACATAATGTTCACCACCAAAATACTAATTACAACCCATCACCACACACATGTGCCGAATTATCCCTTTCACCCTCCTCCCTCCCCCTTTCCCCTCTGGTAACCACCAATCCACTCTCTGTCCCTATGTGTTTGTTTATTGTTGTTATTATCTACTACTTAATGAAGGAAATCATACGGTATTTGACCTTCTCAAGAGGGTACTTTTTAAATGAGAAACTGTTATGTGGGTCCTGAAAATTAAACTACCTTACATTGTACAGCTTAAAAAATTTTTTTTCAAAACACTTTTAAAATTTATGTTAATTCTGTAAGCTCCTCTGAGAACTAGGTACTAGAAAATAAAAGTAGGAGCGTCTTATCAATCATTTTTTCTGTATTTAAATTTACATAAGTATAGGACTTAATTTTTCTACCTTAAACTTTTCCTGTGGTAACCAACAGTTAGGAAACTTAACTTCTAAAAAGTCTGTTATTCAAAGTAGGAAGTTTTTCAGTCTGTTTAACCTATTTTGTTTAAGTCTCTGGAAGGATTGGTTTGGTAAAGTAGTAGATGTCTTACATTTATGTAACGTTTAGTGTTTACAAAGTATTTTGCACTTTATTTTTTAATTATAAAAACAGTATTGCTCATAACAAGTAAAACAGTCCAAAGATGTGTAGCTCCTAATCCCTGATATCCCTTGCTATTGGCACATCTGCTAAGATAATGCTGTTGTGTGACAATCCACAGCTCAATGTATTTATACAGACGTTATATTTCATTGGGTCATCCTAGCAACTCTGTGCAAGACCAGTATTGTTTCCATTTTATTAATGAGAAAGTTCATGCTTAAATGCTTAGTTTCAGGCCTGTGATTATTTATCTGGATGATGTTGCAACTGACACTGGTACGCAGGTCAAATGATTTCAGTATTTTTGCTGTTAAACTACCTTACGAAAATTGAAGCAGTATGATAGGAAGAGTTGGGTCATTGGGGTCAGTCCTGAGTCAAAGGTAAATTTTTAATCTTTCTGAGTTGTTTTCCTTATCTGTAAAATGGGGATAATACCTTCTATCTCCCCAGGATTGTGAGGATTAAGTGAAATAATGTAATTAAAGTGCCTAAAAATAGGCAAAGAATGTTAGCTGCCATTCTCTTTGACATTTGAAAATCCAGATTAAAAATATTTTTTAAATGAAGGATACACATAAATAGTAAACTTTCCTAGTGTACTTCAAGTATGATTTCATTTATAATCAGTTTTCAGATATGATTTATGCGAAGTGAGGTGAAGCTGTAACATTTTTCAGCATAAGTTTGAAAGTGGAAATAGGGTAGAGTCAGACTCTTTAAAATATTGAAAAACTGTAGTTAGAAGTTTTTTTACCAAGCAAAGAAATTGAATTCATCAGTAGAATTGTATAGATGTGCATTTCTCATAGGAGACACCAGTAAATAGCAAAGAACAGAATAAAACTGGTTTTGAGGTTCAAGTCCCTGTGAGATGAGGTAAAGAACTTCCCAAGTATCTCAGATTCTTTGTTGATATATTCTTAGAAACTGGGTCCCACTGGAGATATCAAGGCCAGTAACAGTGGTGCTGATTTGAAGTGCCTTGCTTACTTTTAGGGAAAAAAAATTTGTTTTCTTTCCTTGAGGTATGTGGTCTTTTAGGGTAACTGGAGCAGGAACACTGACATGATCTGAAGTTTCATAACTATCTTTTTTGTCAGAGGAGAACACTACTCATTCAACTTTTAAGGTTTATAGATGTTCTCAAAGTTAATAGCATTTCATCTAAACCCCAAACCCCATTTTGTAATTGGGATGGCACTCAAGGAGAGTGGAAATTCATCTGAAAATGTTAATAAAAATGTTTGTTTACAAAGGGAAATGACATTTTAGTCATTTTAGGGCAATTTTCTGGAATTAATGTCATATTTCTTTTGGAAGACTTATTTTTTTAATTTTTAAAAACTTTTTCAGGGTATACTTCTTAGAGAAATTGATAAATATAGTGTCCATTGCTGGCCTTCACGTGAAGGAAAAACTTTTCTATTTAAGTCTAATTTAACATCTTCAGAATTCCTATTTAGGGTCAAATTTCTTTTCCCCTCAATTTTATTACCTCCTCTGATTCTTGATTGAATTTTGGATTATTTTATGAAGTGTTTAAATGAATAAAGTGATAATCCAGTAAAATGTATTTAGTAAAATACTGTGATCATTGGGATAGAGCACCATCCTGTGAATAGTAGACTTGAGTTGTCCTCTTGCATCATTGATGATTCACAATTGCTTTGGGCTAGTTGTTTAACCACTTTGAACTTCAGTTTAATCATTTTTACTTGTAAGAATAACATTTTCCCTTGATAAAAATCACAAAGATGAATTAGTCTTTAATGAGTTATTCTCCCTCTTTGTTTGACCAAGACAGATTTATCAACAAAAATAATACATTTGAGAAATAGATTTTTGTGCTTTATTTATTTATTTATTTATTTATTTTTGAGGAAGATTAGCCCTGAGCTGACATCTGTTGCCAATCTTCCTCCTTTTTTCCTTTTTTTTCCCTCCCCAAAGCCCCAGTAGATCATAGTTGTACATCCTTCTAGTTGCTCTATGTGGGGCTCTGCCTCAGCATGGCTTGAAGCGAAGCATGCAGACTTAACTGCTCTGCCACTGGGCTGGCCCCATATTTTTTGAGTCTAACTTTTTAAATTGTAAAAAGCTGGGGATAGAGACTAGCTTATTTTTATGTGTTTTAACACTTTGGTTCTCAAACCTGACTGTGCTTGGAGAGCTTTAAAAAAGTCAGTGTCTGGGTCCCACCCTCAAGAGATTCTAAATTAATTGGTCTAAGGTAGGATCCAGGCATTCGCATTTTTAAAAGCTTCCGGGGTGCTTCTAATGTGCAGCCAGGGTTGGAATCACTAATTTAGCATTATCTGTCTATTGATTTAATTCATTAATTGAGACTTTGTCCCTTTCCCTCTGATACTCAGGGCTCATTACCCAGCCTATTAACATTTCCTGCCCTCGCTTAACCTCCTGCTATTTACTTTTCACTCTCTTAACTTTGCTGCCCCCTATGGCTACTCAGCTGTTTTCCTGAAGGGGATAGTGCTGTTAGATTCTGGAGTTTTGGGTATGATGAGATAATTCTATATCTATTGAATTTTGCTGTAGTTATCGTAATTAAAACTCAATTATTGATACTAGGTGGTCAATTTTTCTTTGTGATTTTTGGAGCTGTGGCTGAGCTGTCAAGTAAAAGTGAGAACATACGATAGAGGTGTACCTAGTTTTAATCCCATCATTCAGGGCAACATGATGATTCTAACAACTTGGGAGTGTAAAACATACTTGTTATACGCTCAAAGCGTTGTTCTGCTTCTTGAAGATTTAGAACTAATATTACTACTGTATATGTTGAATATTAGGTATTAAACAAATGAACTATTCTTGAATTTAACTGTGCTTTTGGTCATGCATTATATTTATTTGGCATCAAGAAGTGTTGTTCTCCAGTGTCTGTACTTCTATCATCTTAATCTTGACCGCAGGTTTTTATGGAAGGTAGGGCAGCGAGGACCTGGAGCCACTTATATTACAAATCCTTGTTTTGTCTTTGGCCTTTCTGCTAACCAGTTTGAATAATACTTGTATCTGTTGATTTGTTGTTTTGAGTCAGCGCCTTTCAGTTGTTATGTAGTGATATTCTCTCTCCAGAATGAGATGGTAACATTTTTGTGAAAGCAGAAGTCATCTGTGTTTTCATATCCCATTATGGTACCAAACACTGTATTCTGTGAGTAATAAATGTGGACATGTAGATAGCAGCGCTGTTTTGATGAAGAAATTACCTATTGGTTGTCTTCTGGCCCTCTTCCCTTTATACTGCACCACCCGCCCCCTCAGTTATTATTGGTTGTGCTTCTTTCAGTGATGTTAGATGCTGTCTACCAGCAGATTGGTTCTCTTCTGTTTTGTTTGGTTTTTTGTTTTAATATATTTGTGCCTAAATCTGGTTCAAGGTTTTAAAGTAAATAAATTCTGGGTTTTTAACACCATGATAGTAAATAGTAAATGTAGGTTTAAAACAAGGATTGTTTGCTCTTGTATTTTTGAGCTTTGTAAATGACTGGTGTAAGTGACATGTAACATTATTGATAGATATCTTGCTAAGAAAGGTATTGTGTAAGGTTTGTGTGGACAGGTAATACTGGTTGACTCCCAGATATGAACATGGGTATATAAACATTAAATGAACTGAAATAATTAGTTTGCAGTAATTTCTAAATTTGAGGCTCAATCTTTATTTATAAGGATGTCCTTGAAGGAGATGAAAGGAATAGATTTTAAATATATAATTACTTTTAGTGCATTATCATGTAACAAGGTACCTAAATGCTTTGCTGAAAGTTTTACATGACAGGCTAGGTTTATGCAAAATAAACTCTACTTGTCTGAGCACGATATTGACTAATAAGCAGTTCCAAACCTACTTTTTATGTATATCTTTTTGAACTCTTGCCTGAAAGAATTTGTTTATTTGGGCTGTTTGAGTGAGTAATGGTGAATTTTAGAAATCTTGCAATTTTGATCAGATTTCCTAAAGAAATCTATTATGATTTTTTTTGGAGGTGGGGTTAGTTTGCTGAATGTGATAGGCTCACGTGATAAAATTCAGAGAACCTATTTCTAACTTGGGTACTGAAGGCAAGGGATTTCTTGGGAACACACTCCTCCTGCTGGAATGGTGATGCTAATTGCACGTGCTCTACCCTTACTGTGATGTTATATCTGGTTGAGCCTTCTTCCCAGTGCTGAATTGGGACCACAGAAGTCATTCTACTTTAGCTTCCATTGAGAATCGGTTAATTTCACTCTTGTTCTAAGTAAATCGCTGTCTTGTCATTTCCTCAGAGAAGCTTTCTTTAAGGTAGGGAGGAAAGTAGGAGGTTTTTAAGCTCTTAGATACTCTCTCAGGTTTTGCTTAGTTAATGAATAAACTGTATAGACAATAGCTAAAAAGATGTTAAATGTCTGAAACAAGAATTTTTTTGAAGGAAGATCAGCCCTGAGCTAACATCTGATGCCAATCCTCCTTTTTTTGCTGAGGAAGACTGGCCCTGGGCTAACATCCTTGCCCATCTTCCTCTACTTTATGTGGGACTCCGCCACAGCATGGCTTGACAAGCGGTGCGTCCATGCGCACCGTGCGCACCTGGGATACGAACCTGCAAACCCTCAGGCAGCGGAAGTGGAGCGCATGCACTTAACCACTATGCCACTGGGCCGGTCCCTAAAACAAGAATTTTTTAATGACTAGACTTAGAACTTGTAGTTCAGGCGTATCATATCTTAAACATAGCTTAAAAAATTGCACATTTTCACTGTTTAATTGGTTTTGCCTTTGTTTCCCACTCATTGGTAAAGGATATTCTAGAATTATAGCTATTGTCAGAAGTTGATGATTATTTGAACTCATTGTTAATCCCATGCCTTTAAATTGATAAAGTGAAAAAGATGAGACAGTTTTTGTTGTAAACTCTGAATTTTGATTTAGCAAAACTGTTTTTTTTTAACATAATTTTTCAGACAGACTTTTCTAAAGATAAATATCTGTTGAAGTCTTAAGTAAAATAAGATATAACGTCTGTAGGAATATGTATCTGCTTTTTTTTTTTTTTTTAAACTTGCACTACCATTCTTCATTTAATTGGCCAGAGGAAAAAGATTTTGTTTGAAACTAGATACATACTTTGCTTTCAAAATCTAGTACAGAAATATTTTCCTCTCATTGGTGTCCATAGTGCTTAAAATTTAGGTGAACCATTGTAGAGATTAAAACTTTACTTAGTAAAGTGAATAAAATGATGAATGCCTTTTCTTTTCAAACTAAATGTCTTTAGGAGCTTGTAGTTTGGGGGAATACAGACATGTAAGCAAGCAATTTCAATGAGTGTGTTAAGAGTAAGCAGTAAGAGGCTAGGAGAGTATGTGAGGGACCCCACCCAGTTTTGGTACATGAGGAGAGAGATCAGGGAAAGCTTCCTGCAGAAAGTGACAGGTAAACTGAGCCCTAAAAGGCCAGAGGTGTTAGGCCAAGACAGATGGGGTCTAAGAGGTCTACCTAAAGGATAATATGTGTGGCCCCAGAGGTGAGTGAGCATAGCATATTTTGGAAACTGTCAGCAGTCTATGTGGCTGTGATAAAGAATATTATAATAGGGAACTTGGTAGAGAAGAGACTGGAGCAACATTTAGGGTCTAGGTCATAGTCTTGATGCCATGTACTGCGTTTATTCCTGACAGTAGTGTGAATTGTATTGGGAGATGGGAGAGAGGAACGCTACTTAGGATGCTGGCATAGTGATCCAGACAAGAGATGAAGGTGGCCCTTTCTAAGTGGGGATGGGGTGGTATCACAGGCAGGACTTGGTGAGAAGGAAGAATCAATGATGATACATTTCTAACTTGGGCACCTAGAGGTACGATAGCAATTTACTGAAAGAGAAAAGGAGGGGAAGGTCATATTTGAGAGAAGATAGTGGTTCTTTGTTGGACGGGTAGAAGTGCCTGTGGGAAATCGAAGTGAAGCTGTCTAGTAGGAAGTTAGATATTTGGGTCTAGAGCTAAGTAAAAAGACCTGTGCTAGAGATAACAATTTGGGAGTCTTTAGATTAAAGGTGTCATTTGAAGCAATGCAGGTAGAAGCAATTGCCCACTATAAATGTACGGAATGAGAAGAGGCCAAGGAATACCATCTTTAGATGATGATCAGAGGAAAAGGAGTAACCGTAAGGCAAGAGAGACTGCTTGAGTGGAGGCAAAGGAAGACAAGAGAGAGTAGAGAAGGCAGTCAGGGCAAGATAATCTTTTTAAAAATGGGGGTATGGGGTAACTGTGAAAAGAGCTGTTGACAAGTCAAATAAATAAGAAATGAAAAGTTTCCATGGGTTTGGTAGTTTTTAGGCAACACTGGTGACTTGGGAGGTGTTTCAGAGAATTGATAGACTTGAAATTTCTGTAAGGTGAGGAGTGAATGAAATTGTGAAAGCCAAGTCAGTAGGTAGGGACATCTCTTTCAGAAAGCTTGACAGTTAAAAAAAGCATGTCATTGGGCTGGCCCCGTGGCTTAGCGGTTAAGTGCGCGCCCTCCGCTACTGGCGGCCCGGGTTCGGACCCCGGGCGCGCACCGACGCACCACTTCTCCGGCCATGCTGAGGCCACGTCCCACATACAGCAACTAGCAGGATGTGCAACTATGACATACAACTATCCACTGGGGCTTTAGGGGAAAAAAAAAAGGAGGAGGATTGGCAATAGATGTTAGCTCAGAGCCAGTCTTCCTCAGCAAAAAGAGGAGGATTAGCGTGGATGTTAGCTCAGGGCTGATCTTCCTCACACACACACAAAAAAAAGCATGTCACTTTAGCTGCTGGATGGAGAATGGATTGTAGGAGAACTAGATTTTTAGAAGGATGACAAGTTAGGAGGTTATTTTAATAGGCTAGGTGAGACATGATATGTCTTGGGCTAGGGTGGTAGCAGTAGAGATGGAGAGAAAGAGATGTATTTGAGATAGCTTAGATAGGACTTGTTAATGAATTGTTTGGGGGGAAATGGAGAAGGAAAGGTAGGAGTCAAGGATGACTCCCCGATGTTTTAGCTTGGAATACTGGGTGGCTAGGTCTACCACCACTGAGAGGGAACACATTAGAGAAGGAACCAGATATAGAGGAAAAATCCAGAGTTGTATTTTGGAAATTTTAAATTTGAGAAGTCTTTTGGAAACCCAGATATAAATATCAAATAGACTTTTAGATGTGTGAATCACAGAGTGCCCATTGGGTGATTTCTATGACTTTTAAACATTGATTACAAGATTTCCAAGTTTGTTTATTAGAAAATGTCCATAGTTTGGGATGCTGGCCACTTGATCTTCTGGCCAAATTGAGCTTATCTATTCCCTATTTAATGGAATGGGTATGTACACTGGATGGGATGTGTGTGAGGGAGATCACAAAATATGTTGAGATAAGTGCATGAGTAAGGTTAGAGTTACTTAGTTGGCAGTTTTCTGCCTTTAGACTCTAAGTTAAGTGCTCCAAGACCTGAGATCCATATCTTCGTCCACAGCATTTAGGTAGCCAGTGCTTGATTTTAATAGTTATTGAATGAAATAACGAAGCAAAAACTATTAAATTGATTTAAAGAAAAACACCATTTTATGTCATGCAGTAATTCACAATTTTATGACTTATAACTGAGCAATGTTTACATACAGCCCTAAACTTAGCATTTTGTTCATGGGGAAACCAAAACAGGTAGGTTATATTTTTGTGCAAGTCATTTATAATTCACTGTCTTCTCAATTGGTTATTGATTCTTCCTCTATAATATTAAACTGAAGATGTGTATTGCCTGTGCTAAAGCAAAATTAGCACCTTATTTTCTAACAGTGCAAAGGAGAAATATTTGTAATTGGAAGCCTTACCAAGATATTGATTTCTTTTAGGTCCTGGGCAGGTAGGCCAGTATTGAACATAGGTTTTTTCTAAGAACCTTTAAAGCAGAGGATCTTTATTTCCTAAATTCTTCTGATATAAAAATGCTTCACTGATCTTCTTTGGGGTCTCCCTGTTAGCACTAGTACTCCATTTTTAAAGTAATATAAAATTTTTATTCGAGAACATTTGTTTTATGAATGAGTTCTGAGCAAGATGAAGTGAACTTTTAATCACTCAGCATATTTGTGTCAGAGTTAGATTTATGATTTGGAGTCATTACTCAGTTAAAGTTATAATCTGTAATTAGCAGTTTTGAGGAATTACTATGGAATATCAAGAATTGGTTAGACTCTGTGTACTCTTTTTTGCCTCTCTATTGGAAATTCATTTTAGTCCCCCACTACACAAGCTATGTATACAACGTTTTTGAAAACATTTTTTTTTTTTAACTGTGGCCACGTTAGCATAGCACTGCCTTTCTGATCATTATTTCCCAATTTGAGGGAGGAAAATAAATTGGGGCACGATAACTGAGACTTGGATATAAAAGTCAATTGGGCGAATTAATCTATTACTTTACTGATTTTGTTCTCCTGCTAAAACCTCCAGAAAAACTGAAATTAGACAATATGTTATCTTAAGTTTTCGACATACATTTGTGCTTCCAGTGAATAAACCAGCCTAAATTTGAATCCAAAGTGAAAATAAAATAGCAAATGTAACAATGAAATGCTTTTCAGGTGTATTTAATTTTCACAGCCATATTTCCTTCATAGGAAATTTCTGTCATTCATGTAGGAAAAGTAAAAATAACTCAGCTTTTACCTAGCTACCAGAGACCCTGCACTGATTTTGGTATTTCATATATTTTGATATTCTGTTTTTAATTTGAACCACCTGGATGACCTTACACATAATGTATTTTGATATTTTGAGAACTGCTGTTTTTAAGATCTAGAAAAGTAGCTTCTCCTGTGGAATAGGAATGACTATTTTAGGATATAATACTTGCTGTGAGTCATGAGTGAGTCTCAGTTTTCATGGTTTTCTAAAATAAACTCATTTAAAGACTATGCAATGAGAAATGTCATATTCTTAACTACCCTATTTCTTTTATAACGGCTTTATTATTTTTGTAAAAGCTTATAGACTTACTGTTAAAAACAAGTCAAAAGAGAATCTTATAAAGACTGAGAAAACTTCTCTTAAAATTTTGAGCATCTTCTTGTATTTTCCCATTAGTGGGACCGTGTAACATAGGCTGTTCTGTAAACTATTGTTTTTAGTTTAATAGAATATTACAAATAGCATATTTTCTGAAAGAAAAAAATTAAAATCAATTTAGAATTGTTTCTGAATAAAGTCTTTATTTCTGGAAATACTGAATCAAATCATCTTAAACCTTGATTATAAAAATTCCTTATATTAAAAGCAGAGGAAATAATCTAAGAGTACTAGTATTTAATTTTAGGGAGGTTACACATGGATCTCTCAGAAAATTTGATTAAAGGAATACATTATCTTCTCAGAAAATATCATATACAATATTTTGTATATAATTTCAGAGTTCTTGGATTCCCCACCACCACCCTGAAGCCCATCTATAGTCTGATGGTGGAGGGAAGTGGGGTGTTTGTAGACCTTAGGCCCTGCTCTAGAGACTTGAGTATACTTGTTAAAGTAAAGTAGGTAATTCTTTTCCCTAACACAGTAGCAGGTGTTTCTTAGGGGTTACAGGTAAGAGTGCTATAAGATGGAACCTCATCGCAGCTGTCAATACTGAAAATAGCTATAGCCCTCCATTCCATCTATAAAGATCTGCTTAATACTTCTTGTTCCCTGTAAGTCCCAAATGAGAAACAAAGATCCTTCTAAAAAAACCGTTTTATTTAAAGAATAGCAGGTTTTGTATTCAAATTGCATTAAGCAGATGACACAAATATTCCATTTATTCTCCAAGGAGACTTTATTTTTCAGTATTCTGTTTCCTAAAGTCCAAGATTCTACATTCCAAGGACTCCATATAACATGTTCCATTAGCTCATCTTCATTCCTTGTTCTTTTCTACTTTATCAGAAGTGGTTTTTAAATACCAAAGATAACCTAGTTAATTTTTTTGAAATAAAAATTGAAGAGCATATTTTAACCCTTCTATAATGCAATAGTTGTGGATATATTCACATTTGAAAAGCAATTGAGTAAACCATGAAAATATATATGCTCCTCAAAGTTTTAGATAGTATTCTAGGGTTTTTCTTAAAATAATGTATGTTTGTATATTAGAATTTATTATCAGACTGGTAGGGTGCATATATTCAAATTTTCTAAAATGTGATGATGTCTGCAATTTTTCCCACCTTTTTCAATTTTAATGAAGTCATAGATCCTTAACCAAGTCAATGGTTACAATGCTATATTTAGTTACAATTACAATATTTAGTTACAATGCTACCAATCATGTGTTAATAAATGTTTCTATTGTTACTTTATAATAGCTTGATCCTCTAAAGTTTCAAATAAAAGCTGATTTTAGACTCTTAATTATTAATGTTCTAGGGGTATTGCCAAAAAAAGCTACATGTCCTATATTCTGTGCCAGTTTCTTAAATTAGAATCTTGGATTGCATCCTGAACGTGTCACTGTAGTGGTATTGCTGGGTTGCTATGATACAGTGCTTGTTCTATAATTTGTAGTGTGAATCCTATATGAGATCCTACTTTAGATTTCAAATATGTGAGCAGCAGTAATTGGGAATATGGTACCTTTTTCCTTTCAGGAAAATTATACCTATAAAACTGTTATTTCTGTTGCAAATTGTGATAACCTGGTACTTCAAACTATTTACTTTTTAGGTGTAAAATAGAGGATTAACAATGAACAACTTGAAATAATTTGGTTATCCCTAAAGTAGTTTAGTTTATCACATTGACTTTTATGAAAATGGGCAAGAAGAGGAAGGCTTTATGATAATGAATATATTAAAATGTCATTGTTCTTCTACTTGGTGTTTGAGGTCTTGAGGGAAGTGAATATAGACTAGATTTTCTGATAAGATGCATTTGCGACAGTACCAGCAAAACTACATTACAAGGGAAAACTCCGAATTATCTTACGCTACTGATTTTTTTTTTAATTCAGTGAACTGTTCTTTTTTTTTTTTCCCCCCCAAAGCCCCAGTAGATAGTTGTATGTCATAGCTGCACATCCTTCTAGTTGCTGTATGTGGGACGCGGCCTCAGCATGGCCCGAGAAGCAGTGTGTCGGTGCGCCCCGGGGATCCGAACCCGGGCCACCAGCAGCGGAGCATGTGCAGTTAACCGCTAAGCCGCGGGGCTGGCCCAAGTGAACTGTTCTTAAAACCAACCCTACATAGCCATTTGATAAAATATTATTATTACCTCTTTCTCATTTTATGTGGTAGTTTTTGGGTTTTCATTTACATGTTCCATGAAAATTTCTATCCATCTAATTTAGTATTATAAATTGGTACAGGTAGCATAAAAACAAAACAAGGGTGTCACAGGCGTGTGTTGTGTACACATTTGTGGTGGAATGAAGTTTATGTGATTCTTTGTTAGTAGCATTTGATTTTTAAGCCACAATTGATCTGTAAACTTTTACTGTCTTTCAGTAATGTCTTGGGTATTTGATATGAGAGCATTTTAGAGACCAGGACTGGATTAAATTTTTTCAACAGCTTTATTGAGATACAATTCACATAACATAAAATTTACCAATTTAAAGTATACAATTCAATGGCTTTTAATGTAGATCTGTGCAACCATCACTACAGTCGATCTTAGAATATTTTCATCATCTCAAAAAGAAATGCTCTACTCTTTATTACCTCCCCATCTCCTTATCCCATCCTTCCCTTGCCCTAAGCAACCACTAATCTACTTTCTATCTCTGTCGATTTCCCTATTCTAGACATTTTATATGAATGGAATCATATAGTATATGGTCTTTTGTAACTGGCTTTTCACTTGGCATAATGTTTTCAAAGTTCTGTTAACCTTAAATAAATAGATAGCCAATTATTTCTCCAGCAAAAATAAGTTTATTCAGGATCAGCAAAGAATTGCAATTCGGGGTCTGCAACCATGGTAAGCCATGTGCAAGTCCTCAGCAACAAAGGGAGGAGAAACTCTCCTAGAGGGGAAGAGGAAATTGGGAGCACTATTGTAAAGGACAAGTCCGTTGGAGGACACTGGGAGTTCGAAGTGTAGTGGCTTTTCATTGGCTGAGTTGTGACAGTCTCTCATTGGCTGAGCTTCTTACCAGTCAGGAAGAGGAAGTCTTTCTTCTTCCTTTTGGGCTCTGCTTTGGAAGTAGAGCATGAGAGCTTACCCTTTTGGCCTCCTGACTCTATTTTAATGAGGTTTCTGTTTATTAATTTCCACAGTTCATCCATGTTGTAGCATGTATCGGTACTTCATTTCTTTTATGGCTGAATAATATTCCATTGTGTGGCTTTAGCACCACATTTTATTTGTCTGTTTGTCAGCTGATGGACATTTGGGTGTCCACCTTTTGGTTATTATGAATAATGTTGCTATAAACATTTGTGTACAAGTTTTTATGTGGACATATGTTTTCATTTCTCTTGGGTATATACCTAGGAGTGGAATTGCTGGGTCATATGGTAATTCAGTGTTTAATTGCTTGAGGAACTGCCATGCCGTTTTCCACTGTGGCCACACCATTTTACATTCCCACCACCAGTTTATGAGGGTTCTAATTATCTTCACATCCTCACCAACACTTGTTATTCTGTTTTGTGTGTGTGTGTGTGAGGAAGATTAGCCCTGAGCTAACATCCGTTGCCAATCCTCCTCTTTTTGCTGAGGAAGATTGGCCCTGGGCTAACATCCATGCCTGTTTTCCTCTACTTTATGTGGGATGCCTGCCACAGCATGGCTTGATGAGGGGTGCGTAGGTCCATGCTCGGGATCCAAACCTGTGACCCCCGGGCCGCCAAAGTGGAGTGTGTGAACTTAACCACTATGCCACTGGGCCGGCTCCTATTCTGACTTTTTTATTATAGCCATCCTAATGGATATGAAGTGGTATCTTTTTGTTGTTACGATTTGCATTTATCTAGTGACTAATGATATCAAGCATCTTTGAATGTTTTTATTGGCCATTTGGTATATCTTTCTTGGAGAAATGGCTCTTCAGATTCTTTGCCCATTTTTTATCATTGAGTTGTAAGAATTCTTTATATATTCTTCATACAAGTCTCTTTGTCTTTTCACTTTCTTAATGGTGTCCCTTGAAGCACAAATGTTTTTAATTTTGATAAAAAGTCCCAGTTATCGTTTTTTTCTTATTGCTCATACTTTTGGTGTCATATCTAAGAATCCTTTCCCAAATCTGAGGTCTTTAAGATTTACTCTTATGTTTTCTTCTAAGAATTTTATAGTTTAGCCCTCACATTTAGGTCTTTGACCCATTTTAAGTTAATTTTTGTATGAGATGTGATGTAAGAGTTTAGATTCATTCTTTTGCATGTGGCTCTTCATTTGTCCCAGCACCATTTGTTGAAAAGACTATGCTTTCCCAATAAATGGTCTTGGTACCCTTACTGGAAATCAGTTGGCACATGGTTTTTTCCTGGATTCTTGATTCTGTTCAATTGATTTGTATGACTATTCTTTTTTTAGTACCACACTGTCTTGATTACTGTTGCTTTGTAGTTTTGAAATGGGGAAACAGGAGTCTTCCTACTTTGTTCTTCTTTTTCAAGATTGTTTTGGCTATTCTGGGTCACTTGCAATTACAAAGCTTAGGTTATTGATTTGATATTTTTGTTCTTTCTTATATAGGCATTTATAGCTATAAATTTCCCTCCAAATACTGCTTTAGCCACATCCCATATGCTTTGGTTTGTTATGTCTTCATTTTCATTTGTCTCAAAGTGTGTTCTGATTTTCCTTTTGATTTCTTCTTTGATCCATTAGTTAGGAGTGTGTTGTTTAATTTCCACATATTTGTGAGTTTCCCAAATTTTTTTCTGTTATTAATTTATAATTTTATTCCATTGTGGTCAGAGAACATACTCTGTGTTATTTCTATGTTTTTAAATTTTTTGAGGTTTGTTTTAGAACCTGGCGTGTGGTCTATCCTAGAGAATGTTCCATGTGCACTTGAGAATATACATTCTGCTGTTGTTAGGTGGAGTTTTCTATAATAAATATAAATTCTGTAGTATTCTATAGAAGTCTGTTAGGTCTAGTTTGTTTACAGTGTTGTTCAAGTCTTTTATTCCTTATTGATTTTCTGCCTAGTTGTTCTATCCATTATTGAAAGTGAGATATTGAGGTTTCCAACTATTGTTATTGAATTGTCTATTTCTATCTTCATTTTTGTCAGTTTTTGCTTCATGTATTTTGGTACTGTGTTAGTGGGTGCACTTATCTTTATAATCGTTACGTCTTCCTGATGAATTGACCCTTTTATCCTTATAAAATGACCCTCTTTATCTCTAATAAAATTTTTTTTTGTTTTAAATCTGTTATCTGGTATTAGTATAGCCACTCCAGCTCACTTGTGGTTGTTTGCATGATATATCACTTTATATCCTTTTACTTTCAATCTGTTTGTATCTTTGAATCTAAAGTTTATCTTTTGGAGACAGCATATAGTTGGGTCATTTTTTAAAATCCAGTCTGACAGTCTGTGCGTTTTTATTGGATTGTTTAATCTATTTACATTTAACATTATTGATATAGTTGGATTTATGTCTGCCATTTTACTTTTTGTTTTCTGTGTGTCTCATGTCTTTCTCTTTTGCAGGGGAAGATTTGCCCTAAGCTAACATCTGTTGCCAATCTTACTCCTCCCACCCTGCCCCCCAAGCCCTAGTACATAGTTGTAAATTCTTCTAGTTCTTGTATGTGAGCTGCTACCACAGCACGGTTACTGACAGATGAGTGGTGTGGTTCCACGCCCAGGAACCGAACCCAGGCCACTGAAGCAGAGCACACTGAACTTTAACTACTAGGCCATCAGGGCTGTCTCGTGTCTCATGTGTTTTTGTTCTGTATTTTTCCTTTATTGCTTTCTTCAGTATTAAGTGACTGTTTTCCAAGGCAGCATTTAAGTTTGTTCAATGCTTTTTTTTCACTACATCTTTTTGAGTTTATTTTTAGTGGTTGCTCTTGGGCTTATCATATACATATTAACATATTAGAATCAACTTCATATTTATACTAGCTTAGTTCCAATGAGATATAGATGCATTATTTCTTTGTTCCTCTGTTTCCTTCTCCCCCTTTTTGTGGTGTTATTGTTATACAGTTACATTTATTGATGTTACAAACACAACAATATTTTGTTATAATTATTACTTTACCATCAGTAGTTATTTCTTTAGCCCAGTACAGCTTTGCTCCCATCCACCTCCTTTGTGCTGTTATTGGCAAGTATATTACAAATATATTGCATTTCTTTGTGGTAATGTCAACAATACATATATACATATTACTTTATACAGTGATCTTTTTTCAATCAGTTAAGAGAAGAAAGAAAAAATATGTATTTATACTGTCTTTTATAATTACATGATTACCTTTACTGGTGCTCTTTGTTTTTTTGTATGGATTTGAATTACTTTGTCTAGTCACTTGATTTTGGGCTGAAGGAATTCCTTTGGTGTTTCTTGTAAGGCAGGATGGCTAGCAATAAATTCTCTCAGTTTTTGTTTATCTGGGAATGACTTTATTTTGCCTTCAGTTTTGAAAGATAGCTTTGCTGGATATAGGATTTTTGGTTGACAGTTTTTTTCTTTGAGCAGTTTGAATATGTTATTCTGCTGTTTTCTGGCCTCTGTTGTTTCTTCTGAGAAGTCAACTGTTAATCTTATCCTTTGTAAGTGACCAGAATTTTTCTCTTGCTGCTTTCAAGATTTTCTCCTTGTCCTTGACTTTCAGCACTTTTACTATGTGTCTGTTTGTGGATCTCCTTGCATTTTTCCTTCTTGGAGTTTGTTGAGCTTCCTGGATGTGTAGGTTAGTGTTATTCAATAAATTTGGGAAGTTTTCAGTCATTATTTCTTCAAATATTTTTTCTGCTCCTTTCTCTCTTCTCCTTTTGGTACTCCCATTATATGCATTTGGTAAACTGTATGGTGTCCTACAGATGTCTGAAGCTCTGTCATTTATCTTCATCTTTTTTTCCTCTCTGTTCTTCAGATTTCATGATTTCTATGGATCTATCTTCTAAGTTCTCTAATTCTTTCTTCTGCCAGTTCACATCTACTGTTGAGTTCTTCTAGTGAGTTTTTCATTTCATTATGATACTTTTCAATACAGAATTTTCATTTGTTTCTCTTTTTTTGGGTAAATTCTGTCTATTGATATCTTCTATTTGATGTGACATTGGCACATCTTCTTTACTTCTTTAGTCGTGGTTTTCTTTAGTTCTTTGAATATATTTATAATGGCTACTTTGAAGTCATTTTCTGTTAAACCAACATCTGGTTACTCTCACAGGTAGCTTCTGTTGCCCCCTTTTTTTTTTTCTTAGCATATGGTCATACTTTACTGTTGCTTTGTATATCATAATTTTTTTGTGGTAAACTGGACGTTTAGATAATATATTGTAGCAACTCGGGTTACTGGTTCCACCCCTTGGAGCTTGTTATTGTTATTTGTTTGTTTATTTGTTTAGTGACCAGATGAAGTTTCCACCCACTACAGTGTTAAGCCTCTAATGTTGTTCCTCAGAGAGGCACAGCTTTGGGTATGCCAGTAGTCACCCTGAGATGACAGTGGTTTTGGCAGGACTCTTTGTCTTTTCTTGACCACACTCCCAAGTTTAAATTTCAGTGACTTCCAGCTGATTGCTTAATTGTTTTCACAATGCCCTGGGGCATAAATTGTTCTACAGACTAATCCAATCAAATTCAGGCTCCTTTGAAGGAATAGTTACTGAGGTTAGTGTTTGATATTTGTTCTGACACCAGGAGTCCTCCTCCAAGCTGTTTCTTTACCTGGTCTTCTCCTGCAAACTAGCTAGCTAACACCTATGTCCTCATTGAATCTACAAATCTCCCCATTGCCTCTCACCACAATCCATACTGTTTTTAAAAGCACTCTTGTTTGAACTTTTCCATACTCTGTTGCAAATGAAGTCGGTTCCTTTGGGAGGAGACATAACGGCTGTTTTATGGCTTCTCCCTCCAGGCAGAATCTCTAACCCAGGGCTCTGGAGCTTGGGGTGGGGACAGTGGCATGCTTTTGTCTGAGTAACGGCCACTTTAGGAGCTGAGCATGCAATGGAGAGGGAGCAGATCTTTTTGGCTCAGATCTTTTTGGCTTACCTCTTCCAGCATGGAACCACTGCCTTACCAGCCAGGACTAGGGTAATTGGGGCCCCAGTATTCTCAGTGGTGCTGCATCAAAGGTAGAGCCTTTATCCCAGAAGTGGAGGTTGGGCAGAAGAAGGGAACCCCTCTTCTCAACCGCACTGGCCTGGAATTTAGCCTTAAGCAACAACAGTTAGCTGTGGGCAGGATGAGAAATGCCAGCATCCTGTTGCTCACCTGAAGAAAGCTGTCTGACCAGAAGCTGGAGGTAGAGGGGGGATCCCTGTGTTCTTGGCTGCATCTCTCTGGAGTGCAGTTTCTGCCTAGCTGAGCTGGGAGGAGAGAGGGAGGTAGCTGTCTTGGTTCAAATACTACCGACTCTTGCTTTTCTTACCAAATTTTTATAGATATTTTTGGATAGATGTTTCCTCATTTGCTGTTTATCTTAGGACCATTTCCAGAAGCTTTAAAAAGTTGTTTTAAAAATATTTTTCATCAGTTTCATTGGGGAGCAGATCTGTAGAGCTCTTTATCTTGTCTTGCTAGGAGTCGATCTTCTTGTGGACTAAAATTTTAGCTGCTTTTTGTAGTAATAATTAGTACTTTACTCTTATCTAGGAATTCATAGCTTTCAGGGATATAATCATGCCAATAAAGTTGGAAACTTAGAGGAATTGGGAAAATCTCTTGAAATAAACAGCTTTCTGAAACTGACACAAGAAGAAACAAAAATCTGAATAAGTCTTATATCTATTTAATTGAATCCTAGTTGAAAACCCTGACAAGGACATTACAAGAAATGAAGATTATAGACCAATATCCTGTATGAACGTAGATGCAAAAATCTTATACAAAATATTAACAAGTTGAATTTAGCAAGGTATAGATAGATGATTCATCATGATCATGTGTGATTTATGCCAGAAATCTAAGGCTGGTTTTACATTTAAAAATGATTTGCCACTTAAATAGAATAAAAGAGAAAAGTTATATCGTCAGTTCATTTCTCCCTCGTACTTTCCGTGCAAATTCTAGCCACGTCAATAGCCCTCATCTCTGCTCTCTGTTTAGCTCAGTTAGGCTGCTTGCTGTTTTGAGGCTTCTCCTATGCTGCAATCTGGAAAGTGCTGACAGAGCTGTTGTGATTGTGGAGCTGTCTCTGTTTTCCTTCTCTCAAGGATCACAATCCCATATTCCCTGTTTTCCAACATTTGAAAACAGTTATTTCATATATTTTGTCTAATTTTTAGTAGTTTACAGTGGGAGGGCTAGTCTGCTGGCAGCAGAAGTCTTGCCTACATTTTTTGTTATCCTTATCCAATGGGTATGAAATGATGTATGGCATTTCATACATAAATTTATATATACAGTTTATACATATTTACATTTTTCTACTTACTAGTGTGGTTGAATACCTTTTCATATGCTTATTGGTCATTTATGTTTATGTGCCCTTTCTTCTATAGATTTATTTGCCTTTTTCTTATTGATTTATAGATGTTCTTTTGTGCATTCTGAATACCAATCCAGAGTTGGTTATAAAACTCGAAATGTTTTACAGTTCTCCTATTCACATTTAGTTTTTTAGTTCTCTTGGAATTAATTTTTGTAAATAGTGTGAGAGAGATCTAATTTATTTTCATATGAATAGCTAGTGGTCCTAGGATAATATATTGAATTTTAAAAATTGCCCACTGAATTTTTTTTAAAAACACCAACTCTATTATACATTAACTTTCTGTATAGGTACACTGGCATGTTTCTAGGTGTCTTATTTTTTTTTTCCAGTGGTCTTTTTGTCTATTCCTGTACAATACTATGTAGTTTTAATTACTGCATGTGATGAGGTGACTCTTCTCATCTTCATCTCTTTAAAAATCATGTTGGCTATTCTTGGCTCTTTATTTTTCCAGATGAATTTTAAGAGCAATTCTTCAAGTTCCAACAAAACACCCTCTGATGCAATTCAAATTGCATTTCCTGTATAGATTCATTGGGGAGGACATTGAGTCTTCCCATTCATGAATATGGTATATCTCTGTTATTTGTGTGTATCATATAATTCATAAAAATTTTATAATTTTCTTCTTAAAAGTCTTGAGTGTCTTTTGTTAGACCTCTCAAATTACTTGCGCCTCAAACCCAGTCACTATATTTTGAAGAAGTTCAGGCCACATGAAAGGTCACATGTGGGGGTTCTGGCGCTAGCCCCCCAAGCTAATACTTCAGCCAAAAGCCAGAATCAACTGCCAGACATATAAGTGATTTAGTCTTCACAGGATTCCAGCCTCTGGCTTTCTAGTTTTCTAGCTGAGGCCTTAGACATTATTGAGCAGAGATATGTTGTCCCTGCTGTGTCCTGCCTGATTCTCTGACCCAAAGATAATAATTATTGTTGTTTTAAGCCACTAGATTTGGGATAATTTGTTACTAAGCAATAGAAAATTAATACACCAAACATCATTCTGATTATGATTTGGCTTCTCCTGTAGGTCTGCCTAAGGAACATTTATTAGAATATTCTAATACAGCACATGGGTGAATAATTTCTCATCCTAAATTAATAAATTGGCATTTATTACTGTGTCATGAGCTTGCTTAATTTATATTTGTATGTGTATGATAAAAAGAAACCATGTATCTGAGTGTATAAGGCAGAGGAATAGACTCAGACATTCAAAATTCATCATGGGACCAGCCCGGTGGCATAGTGGTTAAGTTCATGTGCTCCACTTCGGTGGACCGGGGTTTGCAGGTTCAGATCTCGGGCACAGACCTACACACCGCTCATCCAGCCATGTGGTGGCAGTGTCCCACATACAAAATAGAGGAAGATTGGCACAGATGTTAGCTCAGGGACAATCTTTCTCAAGCAAAAAGAGAAAGATTGGCAACAGATGTTAGCTCAGGGACAATCTTCCTCACCAAAAAAAAAAAAAAAGAAGGAAAGAAAGAAAATTCATCAAGAATACAATGCTTCTTGGGAAGCTTAAAGATTTCTTGATTTAGTGGTAGTCTTCCCAAATAGGTTTCATAAACTGACACCAAAGAATACAACATAAAATTTCCTTACAACGTTTTCCTCAAGATTCTAATTTACTTCAAAAAATTCTTACAAAAGTTTCCTAACATCGAATGAATCACTGTAATCAGCCAGGCTGTATACTCAACTGCATAGGTGTTGTTTTTCTCAAATAGTTTATTCTGTGAACCTCGAGGGCTCTTGTGACTCTGGATCTTTTCAGGAAGTATCAATCTTAGAAGTCATATAACCTTTTATGACCTAGACCTGGAAGTCATCACTTCCGTAATACTGACTCTGTTCCCTAGAAGCAAGTCACTAAGTCCAGTCCGCATTCACAGGACGAAAAATAAACTCCACCTTTTGAAGAGAGGAATGTCAAATAATTTGTGGACACATTTTAAAACTACTATACTCGATAAGCGTGGAATTAGAACAAGAGAAGTTTTGTAAGTATTTAATGGTATTAGGTTAAAATAGTCAGCCCTGGTGGTCTAGTGGTTAAGATCTGGGGCTCTTGCTGCCGTAGCCCAGGTTCATTTCCTGGTCAGGGAACCACATCACCCATCTGTCAGTTGTCATCCTGTGGCAGCTGCATGTTGCTGAAAGCTATGCCACTGGTATTTGAAATACCAGCAGGGTCACCCATGGTGGACAGGTTTCAGCAGAGCTTCCAGACTAAGATAGACTAGGAAAAGGGACCTGGCTACTCACTTGCAAAAAAATTGTCCATGAGAACACTATAAATAGCAGTGGAGCATTGTCTGATACACCACCGGAAGGTGAAAGGATGATGCAAAAAGACTGGGCAGGGTTCCACTCCGCCTTACACAGGGTCGCTAGGAGTTGGAATCGACTGCACAGCACTAACAACTAAATTAGGCTAAATATCCTGGTTCTCTATCTCACAACAGAGGATATAGTCATGTTTAATGGTCCTGGTAGACTTGAAATCCTTTGGCTGAAGTTTTTTTCTCATTGGTTAGTGTTTGGATGGGCACTATCTTTATTTGCTTCTGAAGAGGATGAAGAGTAATGATGGGAGAGTGCATTCCAACTAGCACTTGTACAAACAGGCGATTCAGGGACCTTGAGATATCAATATGAATGGAACATGGGGTACAAAAGGGAGAGTAACGGGAAATGAAGTTGGAAAGGTAGTGCCCCTCAGTTTCTCCTCTTCTCCTTTCACCCTCCACTTTAGTCATCTTTACATTACATTTTTAAGGTTGGTAACATTTTCTATAGCCATAATTAAGTTTTCTGTAAATTGTATGTTAATTCTAAAGGTTGCAAGTCAGTGAACGAGGTTTATATTGTGTGACTATATAAGCTGCAGAGCCACAGAATATAATTACATTTCCTTTCTTATATAATTTTTATATATTATGTATATATAATTATATATATACTATTTATATACTAAAAATACTAATTTTTTAAGTATCTCCTGGAGTTTCTAATTGTGTCTCATTTTCTTTTCTTGTACTCTCAGTTTTTTCCTCCATATCTCCACGTAATAAGATATCCTGTTGTTCCACCTCTAGAGACCACTCTTATGGGGCCTTTTTCCTCCACCTCCAAATGGCCCAGTTGCTTCTCTAGGCCATTACCCATTATCTTCTGGCATCACTCTTGCTGATAAGAAATCTGATGGATATCTACCTCTGGTTTTTTTGTGAGTGAACTTTTTTTTTTTTTTCCTTCAATCTGAAAGCTTTTAGTCTTTTCTCCTGGGCATTTGAAATTTCACAGTGATATGCTATATTATCCCTTTGTTTGAGGTCATTTTTTTCTGTTTATTTAGTTTTCTTTCATGTTACAGGCTTTCCTTGAATGTCTAGTGATCCTTTATTTTCTATTAATATATATGAGTGAAAAAAAATCACTTCAGAAGTTGGATGGGGTTTATTGACTGTCTGAACTAGTTAAAAACTAAGATGTATGAATCTTTCTCTGGGACTATTCAGTTTTTTTAGGGAAGAACCTTCCAGGTTTTTTTTTTTTTTGCCTGGAGCATAAATGCTTGACTGTCTTTTTGAGTGGGGTGGTAGACCATTCAGCACATATAGATTTGTATAATGCCCCTATTTTCAGCTCATGTCTTAATCCCATCCTCTATTTCACTAGGCATTTCTAATCTGGAGTTCTGTAGGAACTTTTTCTGTAATTCCCTTTCTGTTTATCCTAGGATATGACTTCCTCTGTTTTGGTTTTGTCATGTAACACTTCTTCCTGTACTTTGAGTTTTCCAGAAATTTGTTGAAGTCTCTTGCCGAAGGGCCCATTTTTCTATTCTCTTTGTTATTGTAGGTTAATATCTTTTTTTTTTTTTTTGGTTTACTTTTATTTTTTGAGTGAAGGGGAGGAGACTTGCCATTTGTAACTAATATGCATTGTGAATCTCTAAATAGGTAAGGATTTAGAATATAGCTATTAAAGGAACAGTTGATATTTCAAAGATAGTAGTCTTATGCTTGTTCTTGCATTCTAGGTGATTTGAGTCCCAGTTTCATTACAGATTTTCTTTGTGATTTTAGGCATGTTATGTAGTGTGGGATCTTGTAGTACTTTACATATGTACAGCAATGGCTTTCAAACTTTTTTTGACTGCAAACTATAGTAAGGAACACATTTTACTTTACAACTCAGTACTCATATACAGTTTAATGAAATAATACTCACATGCAACTTGCTGTTTTATATATATTTTAAAATTCTGTTTGTGACCCACTAAAATGATCTTACTTCTCACCAGTGGGTTGCAAACCACACTTTAGAAAACAGTTCTCTAGAGCAGTATTTCTTAAAGTGTGAGCCAGATAGATCTTCAAGTTGGATGCTGAAAAAAACTTAAGAATTTAGAGATAAGTAGGGAACACCTGGCAAGGCTTTTGTGAGTCTTAAAAGTTGTGTTAATAATTTTCCCAGGGTGAAATGTCTCACTTCTCTAGAGTTGTCTTGATTCTTTCTCTGCCTAAGACCATGCAGGGATTTCTACAGTGGTGAGAATTTTTTAGTGAGATCAGATATCAGTCATAATAAAATGGAAGACAGTTAAGATGTGCTTAAAAAACTCATCTTCTGGTCAAATTTAAACTAATTATATATTTTGCAAGGCAAGGCACGTCTGTTGTTTGGACAATTCCTTGATTGTGCGGTTTTTCTTGTATCTTTCATAATTTTCATGCAGAGCTTTTTATTTTGAGGATTTAGTAATATTTTCTAGAAGAGCACTTGTAGTAAATCCTTAGCTCTGATGTTGTTATTAAGAGGCAAATGTAGATTAGTATTTCAGGTCATTACATAATATTCATAAGTTGTAATCGAGTTTCCTTGAGGCAACATAAATACTTAAGGCATTTAAAATTGGTAAATATGATGCACTATGATAATGATTAGTAGTCTGAATTGCTCCCAGGTAAGTACTTAGGGAGGTCAAAATATACTAATAGGTTTATGTGTAGGACTGGGTTTTTCTCTTCATTTAAATAGCAGTCACTGGGATGTTAAATACTCATCTTTTATTTGCTCCTGATTCGTTTACACACTTTGGAAGAAATTAATATCTGTTTGAAATATATAACGTCATCATTTCAAGAAAACCTGGTTTAAACTGCTCCAGCAATAATTTGAGGTCTCTTGTGTGGTAATTAATTTCAAGGTGACTGAGCAAATACTGTGTAGTACTTGGGTCATGATGCAAAACAATTACACTGTGAGCATCCACCGTTCCAATCACTGTATGATGTACAGTCATGTGCTGCATAACGATGTTTCGGTCACCGATGGACCGCATGCACAACGGTGGTCCCGTAAGATCAGTACCATGTAGCCTAGGTGTGTAGTAGGCTATACCATCTAGGTTCGTGTAAGTACACTCTGTGATGTTTGTAGAAGGACAAAATCGCCTAAGGATGCATTTCTCAGAACATATCCCTGTTGTTAAGTGACGCATGCTTGTAGTACTATAAGGTGTTCTGAATTTTTCCTGTGACCTTGTGTATTTCCAGAGGTGTTTTTAGTTTTAAACCTCTAAGTGAAATTCTGATAGAAAACATCAGTTATTATTGCAGGGAGAATCCCAGGGAAAGAAGCTATCACCATAGGAATCAGAATGAACATTATTCACATTGAAAATGGCAAATGGATAATCAACATTAGCCCAGTAAAAAGAGCCAAGTAAAAACAATATGTGACATTACTGCCTAAATATAAGACATTGCAAGACTGAAACATCGTTGAGTATGACAGACTTCATTTGCAAACCTCCTTGTAATGGGGAAGCTAAGTATAAAGTGGCCAGTGTAGATATTGCCAGTGCTTTTTACATTTAACTAACAGAATTATTATGCATTCTTTTTCTCATAAATTGTTATTCATATTTATGAAATATAGTCTGATCTTTTTTCAACCTATTGAAGTTTATTTTCTATTTTTTCTTCTCTATTTTTTTTAATGACAAAATTCAGTGTAACTGATGTTTAAGAAAGGTGCCTAAGAGTTGGGATATATTAAACATCTACAAGTGCAAAATATTTCATAATTTTTTTAATGATGAAAACTATGATCATTATCTTGTCTTGCTAAGAAAACCATTATAAAAATGTTTTTGACCTATATAAAACTATTGCATGTCTTGAACCTAGAAGTAAGCTAACCAATAGTAGATGACAGTAACTTCCTCTCTTCTCTCATTAAACCTTTTACAGTCTGGTCTACTCTTCCACAGCTGTTTTACCTTAGCTTCCAAGAACCACAAAAACAGTGGTTAAATATAGCAGTCAAATACCTTGTAATATCTGTAACTTCCCTGCTTTTAATTAATTCTGATTTTATTTTTAATTGCTCTGTTTATATTTAATCTTATAAGCACTCTCAGATTTTTTTTGATTCCAGATTATAGAGAGAATAGGCAATATATATATGGTAAATGGCAACTCCTTTTGCATTTGTTTATTGCCTAATAGTATTATCATTATATGTTTTGTATCTTGCCTTCCTAACCTGCTTCTGATCTCTTAAAGGCAGGAAATCAAGTCTAACTTTCAGAACTAATCTCAAAGGATTGTTTTGAAGGTTAAATAAATTAGCACATATGAAACACTTAGAAATGTATTTGATATGAAGGAAGCACTAATGTTAGCAGTAGTAGTATATTTTATTATGTAGCACAGCAGACTTCTCAGTAGAACATATACTTACAGGGTTAGGTAGGAAAAGATTTTTCTATTCCCTAATACCTAAAAATAATTGAGAATTAGAAACTTCTATTGTAACTCAGAGCCAGAGGAGTTGAAATGTTAACTGTTTCTAAATATTTCTAATGTTTGGGAAGATCCAGATGTGACCTATCCTACCCAAGCACTAGGTAATGCTGGGATATAGTTCTGGAGGAGAATAATTCAAATAAATCTTTAGGCCAGGAAATGGATTACTAAATGGAGAAGCTATGAAAAACATTAATTTCTTTCCGGAGAAGACTCAAGAGTTAGGTGCCTGGAAAAAGAAACTTTCTTTTTTATATGTAACATGTTCCTGAATCTACTGTTTGCCAATCCTGAAAATCATGTTGTGTCTTCTAACATGTTAGCCATAGGCTATTAGCCTGTGATGTAAGAGGAAAATGCCTTCCATTTGTATTCCACTTTGAAATCTATGCACACACCTTCATGATCATTATTTCATTTAATCCATTTAAATCTGCCATCAAAGTAGATTACTGATAAAAATGGTCATTGTTATAAATTCTTAAGCATAGATATGATGTAATAATTTACTATTTATGCTACTTTTGATACCCAGCACCAATTTTGAACTCTTCCTTGTTCTAGCCTTTTTTCAGTACATAATTTTTATTCTTCAAATTTAGAGTTTTTTCTAGCATCAAATATGTATTTGTGCAGTCCTTACATACCGTATGCTAGATGTAAAAGAAATAAAAAAGAAACCCTGCTCAGTGAATGATACTTGCCTTTGAGAAACCTAAAGTCTTTTGGTGGATGATAAAAGAAACATTCGTTAAATTCAAGCCTGAAGATAGATTCAAGCCTGAAGATAGTGCATACTCGACTGTATGATTGAGGTTGTGAGTACTACAGATGATGTGAGAGGGGAGGGGTCACTGTATCCTGACCTACCTAAGGGAAGTTTTCTGGAGAATGTGAGATTTAAGTTTATTTTTAAAGGGTGAGTAGGATTTTGAAACATAGAGGAGGAAATCTGGTAAGGTATTTCAGGTAAGAAGAATTTGAAAAAAGCCATGGCCTTTGGAGAATAGGAAGAGAGTGATTTCACATTGAGGAGCTGGTAGGGGGAGGAAGGAGAGAATAAGACTGGCGGTATAAAGTGACCACATATTGAAATGGGATGTTGTATGAATTTGCTTTTGGCATAAGGAAATAACAGCTAAAAAATATTTTAAAACTCTCCCCAAGCCACATTATAATATTAGTTATATATAAAGATTTAATCCATATTATAATAGAGATATAATATAAAGCTATATAATAAGGATATAGATATCTTTATAAATAGATAAAGATATTACTGAGCAACTAAGAGAACTATGGGGATTTCCTGTATAGTGTGAGTTGAGAAGTATTCTGATAGCTCAAATAATTACTCCTTCTCTACTATGTAATACATACCCAATCTAATAGGTTTAGCATAATTAGGAAGCTTACAAAAGCAGTGGTGTCCATCTTCTAGTTTTTCAAACTAAGTATCAGTGTTAAGCAGACATCTGTTTATTAATTGAAATTAACTAAATACCAGTATTAAGTGGGCGTCATTTATTAATTGAAATCAAATGCATATCACCATTTTAACTTTAAGGGAGAAAACCCCCTAGAGGATTTAAGGAAAAAGCCATTCAGGATACAACGGACCTGTCAGAGAATGAGCAGATTCCACTTAGAATGACTGATGGTCAGTTTGGGATGAACAAGGGTAGTGAATATATGACTTGGTAAGGTTATATGCAGTATGTGTGCCAGATGGTGCTTCATTTTCACCCCTAATAGAATGAGGTTAATTCTAGGGTAAGGATAACTGTTTAACATATTACTTGGTATTAAAAATAGTTGCAGATTTAATGGTCTTCTTTTTTAAGGATACATAACAATGTTCCCACTTAAGAACAGTTTCATTAAAGGTGATCCTGAATCAAAAACTTCATCAAAGTGATCATCAGAAATGTCATGTACTCTGTTAATATTATGTAGACTCTGATGCCAGTCTTAGGATTGTAGACCTCGGCCTTCATGTAGCAGAGAGCCACTACTGATTCTGGAATAGAGAGTATTATACAAGTTCTTTGTAAATGTAGAGCTACCATAGGAGAAGTTTCTAGTGGCATAGCCAAAAATGGGCTGCAGAAAATTCAGATTTTTAAAAAAATCTTCATATTTTTACTTTAAAAGTCATGTGAATTTTGTCATTCTTTATAATAGATCTGCATTTGTTTTATTAAAAGTTTTGTTTTAAATTATTGAGTAAAATTCACTGATCAAAAGGATGTGCTGTATTTGTCTTCTGACTTTGTCTGAATGGGTTTGGGATATCTGACCTGCTACATTTTAACAGTACCTTATCTACATCAGCTTCTAAGGACAGAAACTTGAATATAATAGCAAAGTAATTTCGCTAGCTTTCTGCCCCAGAGAATTTAAAAAGCATAGGCATCTTGGTTAGGTTATCATCTTTATGAAGATTTCTACCTGTATCTTTATATAAAGTAGATACTAGTTTTGAGTGGAAGAATACTTTTGTATATTATGAGCTAAATGTCAGTATTGAAATACATGATTTTTTAAAAATTTAATCTCAGTAGTTCAAGAAACTTAAATATTGAGCTAATGGAAGGTCCTTGTTTATAGATTTGAAAGTTCAGAATTGAAGTTTTGTTATTTTTTGAATATTGGAAACAAAAGGATTTAATACATTTGTTTGAATCAAATCAATATAATGTGCTCATATTTTTGTAATAAGTAGAAAGTAAAACAATAAACATTTATTGAATGCCTGTTATGTGCCAGGCACTGTGCTAGATACAAGAGAGGGCGGGGGGAAGGGGAGAGAGAGATAGACAAAGATAACACTTGTTTCTTGACTTCAGGGCCCTCATAGTCTAGGAGTGTTATACATGTAAAATATAATTGCCATGTAGCACAATAAATACTACAATATGCACGTAAGATACACTTGGGTAAAAGTGAATTAATTACCAACCAATTTAGCTTCAGTGCCATAAAGAAAGCTTCTAAGGGGGGAATATACATATGCTGAAACTTAATGGGGAGAGTTCCCAAGGTGGGAATGTGTAAAGAGGTCATTCCAGGCAGAGGAAACAGTATGAAATCTTCAGGAAATTGCAGGGAGTATGGTCTAACCAAAATGAAGGTGCATGCTGGCAAGTGTTGAGATGGCTCTTGACAGTAGGGAGCTGCATTTTGTATGTAGTCCTGAGGAGTTTGAACTTCATTCTCTAATTTTTGGAGGATCACTGAAAAGTACTGAGTGTGAGCAGATTGATTTTCATTTTAGCAATTTTAGCTTTTGAGATAGTTTAGAGGATAAATCAGGAATTATAGTGGTTATGGGACTGGGCAAAGGGAGCAGTTAGAATATCATTGTATCATCTAGATGATGGATGATGGGGGTCATTAAAATGGCAGTGGGAATGACAAGAAAAGGATAGATTCCAGATATGTTTAAGAAACAATCAATAACATTTAATGATTGATTGTGTGTAGTGAGAGAGGAGGAAGAGTCCAATATAAATCCCAGATTCTGGCATGAATGATGGGATTAGATGGGTCAATTTCTCACTAGATTTTTGAGAGAATTTTATGTATGTGAATAGCATCTACAAAATTAATAAGCATATAAAGGTAACTTCTGAGGAGGTTATTTCTAAGTTTTTCTTTATTTTTATTTATAGATGCCACTTCAAATGAACAACAAGAGCTTTTCTGTCAGAAGTTGCAGCAGTGTTGTATACTGTTTGATTTCATGGACTCTGTTTCAGACTTGAAGAGCAAAGAAATTAAAAGAGCAACACTGAATGAACTGGTTGAGTATGTTTCAACTAATCGTGGTGTAATTGTTGAATCAGCGTATTCTGATATAGTAAAAATGGTAAGCCTCTAGACTTATGTTCCTCAGATTTATATAAATCAAGTAAGATCTGAGGTATAACTATGAATTAATGAGACTTATTTTTAATAAATGTACAATAATTAATATACTCAAAAGAATGTTTTTTAAAATAGTCCAATTGAAAGGATAACCAGGGCCGGCTCCGTGGCTTAGCGGTTGAGTGCATGCGCTCTGATGCTGGCGGCCTGGGTTCGGATCCCGGGAGCGCCCCGAGGCACCACTTCTCCGTCCAACGTGAGGCCGAGTCCCAGGTACAGCAACTAAAAGGATGTGAACCTATGACATACAACTGTCTGCTGGGGCTTTGGGGGGAAAAAAACTGAATAAATAAAATCTTTAAAAAAAAAAAAAAAAAAAAAAAAAAAAGAAAGGATAACCACCTATTCCAATGATGCTGGCATTGCTTATAGTAGTTTGGGAATTCAACAGCCACAATGGCTGGTGGCTACCATATTGGATAGTGCAGATCTAGAGCTTAGGAGAAAGATGTAGGCTCAAGATTATATAGATGAATAGGTAATTAATGTCATGGGGCTGAATAGTCACAGAGGGAGAATGTCTAAAGGAGGAAGAGAAAACCAATGAAAAACTATGGAGCTGTCTACATTTCAGCAGTGGATAAGGGAGTTAAGTCTAAAAAAATTCTAAATAAGAATTTTAAAGGACTAAAAGTCTAAAAAAGGACATTTTTATATCATATTTTCTGATTCTGTAGCACTTGAATTTTAATCAAAACTCAGGACCTTTAAGAAGTTAAATAATATAAATAAATGTTTGAAATATCTGATGTGAAAAATAAACTACTGCCAACTTTATTGAAGTAAGGTTGTTTAGAATACTGTTTATTAATAATTCAACCTTATTCTCCATCAAACAATAGAAATTCGTTTAGGATTTGTGATTTTTGTTATTTGGTGCATACTAAGAAAATACGAAAAATTCAGTTGGAATAATTAAAGAGTCACTGAGTACCTAATTTAAGCTTAAATGTTACCAGGGTATAGAAGGTTATAGCAGTATAACCTGTAGTTGCCTTCATTTCTTTTCCCTTGTCTAATATATATTCTGAGAGAAGAGCAAAATATGTAGGCAAGTTAAATTTGGCCCTAATATACTAGTTGAGTTTTCTTTCATCACATTGTGTTAGAAGACCTGTTAAAAGAACTTAGGAAATTTTGGTTGTTTTTTTCAAAATATGAAAATAAAAGCCTTAAAATTTTTTAAAGATTAACTATAGAGAGAACATTAATCAAAATGAAATTGGCTTCTGAAACTATCATAGACAGTAAAAAGTAAGTGACAGTTTGAGAATATAAATATTGAATATTAATAGACTTCTTATTTTGTTTTTTAATTTGTGTTTAGTATTAAAAAAGGTTCAGGGGGAAAAAGCAGTGTTTTCACTTTACTGATTTCAAATGGTTTGTATTTAGAAATTTTGAAAATCCTGGGAAGATACTTACAGCTCTATAAAGTTGTTGACTTAGATATTGAAAGTACTCAAATATTTGAGTCAAATTATTCCGTAATTGCTATATACTAATAAATTCTGGGATTTAATTTCTTTCCCCAAGTAAAAAGGTATGTGTGTTTTGTCTTTTTTTTTTCTTAACTTCTGAGTATATAACTTGACTCTTTCTAGATAAGAGTGAAACTAGCTCACCCCCTTAGTCCTTTAAAGCTTTTCTGTATATTTGTTATATACAGTTAATTTTATTGGTGGCTACAAGGTTAAGTTTTTCTTTTACTGCCAACAATAATAAGTATGATCTCAAGGGCAATTGTGTGCTTTTATGGCATATATTTCCTTTTCAAGTTCTACCTATGACTTTCTGCCACTTTTTTGTGAAATTGATATCCATCCAACTATTTATTGGTTCTGCCCCATGTACTGGCTTTGAGTTCTAACAGATCAAAATTCTAGATTATTACTTTCTAACTCATAGTTATAGTAATTGACTGTTAGCAGTTATTTGGCCTACCACAGATGCCACTTCATAAGAATAGTTGGAAATTTGCTTGCACCACCAAACACACCTTGTCTCATTCTCTATTCCTCAAATAGTTTATCTCAAGTGACCAATCCCTCAGTAGTATGGCCTTAAATGTTTACTAAACCATTTGGTCTGTCAGTCTTTTCATCATTCTTCAAAAAATTTTGAGTTGGGACCACAATCTATCCTTTGCTAGAGAAAAAGGATATGTAATTTACCTTGGTACTGAGACAGACAATATGAAAGATGAAATTATAAATACTGTATTTCATTGAATCTAAAATGAAGAATCTCAAAGCACATCTTGATTTCAGAAAGATTTAATATGTTTTTTTTTTAAAGGCTCAGGGTAGATGAATTACAGTAAATTAAATCATCATGGGATATTATAAACTATGTTTGTAATAGCAGTGAAGGTATTCTACTCCCTCCGTCCTCCTCCTTAGTGTGGTGTGTATGTATAAGAATGGAGATATTTTACCAAACTCTTTTGGGTTGTAAGGTAAGTAAATGGCTGGGTTAGAATATGGAGGGAGTTGTGGAAAGATGAAAAGAATCAAGTTAGGGATAGGAAGAGTTAGGAACTTCATGCTTTTCCCCCCAAAATTACCTTCCCTCCCTTCTTTTTTTTTTTTTTTTTTTTTAAGCAAAACTTGGAAAGAACATGTTTTAAGGAAGTGGAATCCAAAGGTAATCTGTAATCTTCAGTACCTTGGCGTCTGAAGGAATCAGAGTATGAGATATAGAAAACAGAGAAACAAATGCCTGCCTTCTTCATATCTTGAAGAGGTTTATAGGTTTTGAACTAAGCTTATAGCCACAACATAACTTTTTTCTTCAAGTTGTCTTAAAATATTTCATTTTTCGTTGTTGAATTTAATTAGACAACAAAGAATATAAATCTAAATTTATTTTTCCTTACAGATCAGTGCTAACATCTTCCGTACTCTTCCTCCAAGTGATAATCCAGATTTTGATCCAGAAGAGGATGAACCCACACTTGAGGCCTCTTGGCCTCACATACAGGTGTGGAACATAATTATGTATGGACAGTTTTTACATTTATGATATTCTGCTGAAATCATGGTTCTCTCTTTTAGATCTGCGTGTCTATTTAAAATATTTGACTTTTAAGGTTTTCTTAACATTTTCTTTTCCCAAAATATTGTTTTTTACTTTTTTATTGTGATAAAACACACTTAACATTTATCATTTAAAGCTTTTTAAAGTGTACTATTCAGTGGCATTAACATTAAGCATCCCCACTATCTAGTTCCAGAACTTTTTCATCACCCCAAATGGAAACCTCCTTGTCATTAGTGTCACTTTTCATTCCCCTATCCCCAGAGCCTCTGACAACTACTAATCTACTTTCTCTCTCTGTGGATTTGCCTGTTCTGGGTATTTAATATAAATAGAATCATATAATAGGTGGCCTTTTGTAAAGTCTGGGTTCTTTCACTTAGCCTGATATTTTCAAGGTTCATCAATGTTGTAGCAATACTCTTCTTTTTTTTTTGCGGAGGCAGATTCCCCCTGAGCTAACGTCCGCTACCAATCTTCTTCTTTTTCTATGTGAGCCGCCACTACAGCATGGCAACTGACAGATGAATGGTGTAGGTCTGCACCCAGGAACTGAACCTGGGCTGCCGAAGTGGAATGTGCCGAACTTAACCACCAGGCCACTGGGGCTGGCTTTCATTTTTTTTTAATGGCTGAATAATATTCCATTGTATGGATATACCACATTTTGTTTATCCATTAATCAGTTGATGGACATTTGGGTGGTTTCTACCTTTTACCTGTTGTGACTAGAGCTGTTATGAACATTCATGTACAAGTTTGTTTTAACATCTGTTTTCCCTAAGTTTTGATATATTATGTTTTTGTTTTCATTCATCTCAAAATATTTTCTAATTTACCTTGATATCTTTTTTGACTCATTACTTATTTAGGAATGTGTTTGATTTCTGTGTATTTGTGACTTCCACATTCCTTTCTGTTATCGATTTCTAATTTTATTCCATTGTGATGGGAGAATATACTTTGAATGTTTTCAATCCTTTTAAATTTCTTGAGGCTTGTTTTATGGCCTAGCATACTGTCTGTCCTGGAGAATGTTTCATGTGTGCTTGAGAAGAATGTGTATTCTGTTGTTGCTGGGTGGAGTGTTCTGTAGAAATCTGTTAAGTCTAGTTGGTTTATAATGTTGTTCAAGTCTTCTATTGTTGATCTTCTGTCTAGTTCTATCCATTATTGAAAGTGAGATATTGAAGTCTTTAACTATTATTGTTGAATTGTCTATTTCTCTCTTCAATTCTTTCAGTTTTTGCTTCATGTATTTTAGGGCCCTATTGTTAGCTGCGTATGTTTATAATTGTTATATCTTCCTTATGGATGGCTCTTATCATTATAACGTTATCATTATAAATCTAGTAACAGTTTCTGTGTTAAAGTTTATTTTGTCTGATATTAGTATAGCCACTCCAGCTCTCTGTTAGTTACTGTTTGCATGATATATCTTTTCCATCCTTTTACTTTTAATCTGTTTGTTTCTTTGAATCTAAATTGTCTCTCTTGTAAACAGCATGTGGTTGGATCATGGTTTTCTTTTATCAATTTTTTTTTTCTTTTGTGAGGAAGATCAGCCCAGAGCTAACATCCATGCTAATCCTCCTCTTTTTGCTGAGGAAGACTGGCTCTGAGCTAACATCTATTGCCAATCCTCCTCCTTTCCCCAGTAGATAGTTGTATGTCACAGTTGCACATCCTTCTAGTTGCTGTATGTGGGATGCGGCCTCAGCATGGCCAGAGAAGCGCTGTGTCGGTGCGTGCCCGAGATCCGAACCCAGGCTGCCAGTAGCGGAGCACGCGCACTTAACCGCTAAGCCACGGGGCCAGCCCCCCAATTTACTTTTAATGTAATTACTGATAAGGTAGGATTTACATCTGCCATTTTGCTGCTTTCTGTATATCTTATGTCTTTTTTGTTCCTGTGCTCTTCCGTTACTGCCTTTTGTATTAAATACGTATTTTCTAGGGTACCATTTTAATTCCCTTGTTTCTTTAACTTTCTTTGAGTTATTTTCTTATTAGTTACCCCGAGGATTACAATTAGCATCTTAAAACAATCTAGTTTAATTGATTACCAGCTTAACTTTAGTAGTATACAAAACTTGGATACAACATGCCTCCATTCCCTACCCCCTCCTTTGTGGTATTATTGACATACAAATTAGATGTTTATACATTATATGCCCACCAACACAGTTTTGTAATTATTGCTTTTTGCAGTTGTCATGTAAAGCAGTAGAATACAAGAGTTACAAATAAAAATACATTTATACTGTCTTATATTTACCTGTTTAGTTACCTTTACCCATGCTCTTCATTTCTTCCTATGGATTTAAGTTACATATAGTATCCTTTCATTTCAACCTGAAAGATTCTCTTTAGTATTTCTTGTAGGGCAGGTCTGTTAGTGATAAATTCTCTCAGTGTTTGTTTATTGGGGAATGTCTTAATTTCCCCTTCATTTTTGAAGGAGAGTTTTGCTGGATATAGAATTCTTAGCTAACTGCCTTGCTCCTTCAACATTTTGAAGATGTCATCCCACTAGTCTTCTGGCATCCATGGTTTTCTGGTGACAAGTCAGTTGTTAATCTTATTTAGAACTTCATGTATATGATAAGTTATTTCTCTCTTGCTGCTTTGAACATTTCTCTTTGTCTTTAACTTTTGTCAATTTGATTATGATGTGTCCAGATGTGGATTTCTTTGACTTTATTCTACTTGGAGTTCATTGAGCTCCAGTTAAGTGTTCATTGTGTAAATTAATATTTTTTGTCAGATTTAAGTTGTTTTTAGCCATTATTTCTTCAAATATTTTATCTGCCTCTTTCTTCTCTCCTTCTGGTACTTCCATTATGTCTATGTTGATATGATTAATGGTGTCTCACTGGTCTCTCAAGCTCTGTTCATTTTTTGTGCATTCCTTTTTCTTTCTGCACCTCAAACTGGATAATCTCTATTGACCTATCTTTACATTCGCTTGTTTTTTCTTCTGCCTGCTCAGTTTTTCATTATTTTTGTGAGACAGGAAGTTCACCGAAGTCCTCATTCTGCCATTCCAGAAGTCCATCTCTAGAGCACACCTTTTTGGTTGAGATTGAGGGAGGGATGGTCTTCCTGCCCTAAATGCCATTGTGTGACAACTCACTCCTCAGAATCATTGGAAAATTGGTAATAAAAATTTGTTATATAGGCAGGACCAATTCTTCCGTTGAACTTTCCCTAACTAATTCTGTCTAGCTCTAACTGCTTCATTCAAACATCTCCTCAAATATGTGGCTTTAATACATCATCTAGGGTTCACTCAACAGAATCACATTGGCACTACCTCACTTGATACTGTAGTTACTAGAACTCTTTAGACAGGATTCAGGGTAGATTATCTTAAACCACTTATGCTGTATTATGAAAACTGTCATAAAGATTCCATTATAGCTGTAAAAATATTATACTCACGTGTTTAGTGTTTCTTTTGCACATGTTCTTATATCTAGTCTTTATGATGCACATGTTCTTATATCTAGTCTTTATGATCATTGACTTTTGACTATATACATTGGGTTTTATTTTTACTCCACAAAATGTCTAGTTAAAATTCTCTGAGAATACTCAAATGACACCTTCAGTTTACAGATATTTTCATATTTTCAAAATAAGCAAGGCTTTGAGGGAGAAAGTAAAAGTCACCAAATTCCAAGGATTCTTGCCTAATGCTTCAAATATAATGACTTTTATATTTTTAAGATAATATTAATGACCTAATATCTGCAGGCAAGCACAACAAAATGTTTTTCTAGAGAATTCAATGTATCTGCCTCCATATGACCAATGGCGTTCATTTATAAGATTGCTCATCATGTTTAGCTAATTATATTAATAGCAATAACAATAGCTACCATTTCTTGAGCACTTAACCATGTTCCAGAGATAGTGGCAACTGCTTTATATACATTATCTCATTTAATCCTTATAGTAACAATATAAAGTAGATATTGTTTGCATTTTATAGATAAGCTTAGATGAAGCTAAAAGAGATTAAGAATCCTGCTTAAGATTATACAAATAGCAAGTGGCAGAATCAGGTTTATAACTCGTATTACTCTGAAGTCCATGCTCTTAATTATTACAAGTTTTACTGCCTCTCCTAGGTATAGTCTATGGCCCTAAAACAGATATATACAAATTCTTATGAGGTTTAATTCATACCTTTATAGCTTCATTATAACACCAGTAAATTACATCTTCCAAATAATTTAACTAGCCATCACTTTTTCTTTTTTAGCCCTCATAAGTGAGTTTTTAAAGGTATATACAGGTATAAATTGTGCCTTAGTTAAATGGAACAAAAGTTTATATATAGGGCCGGCCCCGTGGCTTAGCGGTTAAGTGCTCACGCTCCGCTGCTGGCGGCCCGGGTTCGGATCCCGGGCGCGCACCGACACACCACTTCTCCGGCTATGCTGAGGCCGTGTCCCACATACAGCAACCAGAAGGATGTGCAGCTGTGACATACAACTATCTACTGGGCTTTGGGGGGAAAAAAATAAATAAATAAAATCTTTAAAAGAAAACCTTTTTAAAAGTTTATATATACAAATTCTAACGAGAATTATTTTCATTACAAAGCATGGGGAAATGGAGATGATTCTGGTGACAGACTTCTACTCAAATCCCAGTTTTGATATTTTTCTATCTATATGACCTTGGTTAAGCTGCTTAACTTCTCTGCATTTTCCTTTATAAAACTGGGATAAAACAGGATTGTGTTAGGATTGAGTGGGATAATGTATGCACAGAACCTAGCACAATTTTTAAAACTATGCTGTTTTCTTTGCTCTCCTTTTTTTTTCCTTAAAAGATAGTACTTTTGGTATTTGGGAAGTATACTTTTTTCTTATGTTACCTTTATGCTGATACCTTTACATGATACCCTTGGTTCTCTTTTATAGCTAGTTTATTGGTTCCTTAGAATGAACAATACTGAAATTAGCAAGTAGTCTCTTCTTCCCCTACTTCCTTCTTCCCTAGCATCTAATATAAAGTAATATCCTTTTACTCTCACAGTAAGTACCTATATGGCAGTTTGAAGCTTTCTACTTTCCATACACTCTTCTCCATTCCCTCACCTAACTCTATATTTTTGATAGTTGTAATACCTACATGGTTAGAACATGTAACTAATTATTGTATACTATTCTTTCACCTTTATGCCCATCACTTACTAGTTCTACAGCTAATATATTTAATGTTTACCATGATTCCTTATGTCAAAGCTTCTCTAATCATTTCTTGGTAATCTGGAGCTCATTCTTTAGAAGACGGATTCATGGGAACATTATTCCCTGAGTTCTTGCATGTTTAATAGCACTTTGTAGCTTTTTTTTTTTTTTTTACGATTTTATTTATTTATTTTTTCCCTCCAAAGCCCCAGTAGATAGTTGTATGTCATAGCTGCACATCCTTCTAGTTGCTGTATGTGGGACGCGGCCTCAGCATGGCCGGAGAAGCAGAGCGTTGGTGCGCGCCCGGGATCCGAACCCGGGCCGCCAGCAGCGGAGCGCATGCACTTAACCGCCAAGCCACAGGGCCGGCCCCACTTTGTAGCTTTTATTTTTTTTATTTTTACTTATTTATTTATTTATTTTTAAGTTTTAATTTTATTTATTTATCTTTCCCCCAAAGCCCCAGTAGATAGTTGTACGTCATAGCTGCACATCCTTCTAGTTGCTGTATGTGGGACGCGGCCTCAGCATGGCCCGACAAGCGGTGCGTCGGTGCGCACCTGGGATCCGAACCCGGGCCGCCAGCAGCGGAGCGCACACACTTAACTGCTAAGCCATGGGGCTGGCCCCAGTAGCTTTTATTTTTTTATTTCTTTTGTGAGGAAGATTGGCCATGAGCTAACATCTGTTGCCAGTCTTCCTCTTTTTGCTGAAGAAGATTGTCCCTGAGCTAACATCTGTGCCCACCTTCCTCTATTTTGTATATGGGACGCCACCCCAGTGTATGGCTTGATGAGCGGTGCATAGATCTGCATCCGGGATCCAAACCTGCGAACCCTGGGCCGCTGAAGTGGAGCGTGCAGAACATCCCCACTACGCCACCGGGCCAGCCCCTGTAGCTTTTATTTTTAAAGATCAACTTGATTTGATATAAAATCCTTGGTTCAGCTTCTTTACTTAAGTACCTTAAATATGGTTATTCCGGGCCGGCCCCGTGGCTTAGCGGTTAAGTGCGCGCGCTCCGCTGCTGGCGGCCCGGGTTCGGATCTCTGGGTGCGCACCGACGCACCGCTTCTCCGGCCATGCTGAGGCCGCGTCCCACATACAGCAACTAGAAGGATGTGCAACTATGACATACAACTATCTACTGGGGCTTTGGGGGAAAAATAAATAAATAAAATTATAAAAAAAAAAAATATATATGGTTATTCCGTTGTCTTCTGATTTCAGTCTTTCTTTCCCTTAATGAAGACTTGGCCTTTTTGCCTGGATGCCCAAAGGATGTTTTTCTTTTAATGGCCAATTGCTTTACTAGACTATACATAAGTGTTGATTTTTCTAGGTAAATCTTCCCAGTTGAATAGTGTTCTTTCACTATAAAAGTCTATTTTTCTGAAAAGTTTTCTTCGATAATAGTTTTTAGTATTTCTTTTGTTCCACTGCTTTGGTTTTCTTCTTTGGGGATCCTGGCTATTCAAATGTTGGCTCTTCTTTGCCTTTGTATCTCTTACTTTCTTGTGAAATCTTTTTTTTTTAATCTCTTTCTTCAGGCTGTTGGATTGTCTTTAATTTTTCTTCTTTCCACCCTCTTTTTCCATTACTCTAGTTGTAAGGTTGACTGACAGAGTGAATATTTAATTTTTCCAGCTTCAGTAGGAAGGGAATGGGTATTAGGTTAGCCAAGCAACAATGCCTGCCACAGGCTAGAACAATTGGAGGGAAGAGTGTCTTGAATAAAATGAAAAATGATATATTTTTAATGACAATAGGATGAATAATCAGCAACATCAGCTATTTTCTACATTGTCCCTGGGAGGTAGAAAGGCACCCTGCTTTATATATGGGTGCTAGGTATTACTTCAGATTACATTGTTGATTTTTAATTTGGCAGGACTTATATTTTTAAGTGGTCATTTCGTTTTATTTTTATTATAAAAGACAAGAGAAAGAAATTTATATTCTAAACTATTTGGGACACTTTAAGGAATAGTCGTCCTCATTATTTATTAATTTATTCACTCTGTTTAGCACATATACATCTAAATAAAATGGAACAGTTGTCCTAGGATTAGTTAAAGCTGATAAAAATTTTAAGATAGAGCAGCACATTAGAGCTAATAGAATTCGAAAATCTGAAGTGGAAAACTATTTTTTAATAGCATATACACAAGTTCATCTGAAATTTCAAGCATAGTTGGTATAAAATTAGTGATACTGTATTTAATGATGCAGCAGTTTTAAAAGCATGAAATTCTCATTAGCTGGTAAGTTACATATTTTTTAATCACATGTAGTTGGATAATCTGAAAAAGTCTCTTCAGTCTTTGAATTTTTAAAAATAGTTTTTCCAGGGGCCAGCCCAATGGCGTAGTGGGTATGTTCACACACTCCGCTTTGGCAGCCCAGGGTTTGCGAGTTCACATCCCAGGTGTGGACCTACACACCACTCATCAAGCCATGCTGTGGTGGCTTCCCATATACAAAATAGAGGAAGATTGGCACACATGTTAGCTCAGGGACACTCTTCCTCAAGCAAAAACAGGAAGATTGGCAACAGATACTAGCTCAGGGCCAATCTTCCTCACCAAAAAAAGAAAAATAGTTTTTCCTTTAAGATATTTTTATATGCCCATGGAAATTAACAGTGGAAATTCAGCCAAATAAACAATACGCTTTCTGTTTTTCACTGGTATGATTTGAAATTTCATTTAAATTCCCTGAAACTAATGGTTCTTAATGTTTTAGGAGGTGGTGAGTTGCTTTCAAAATATTTTTTTTTAAAAAATGAATTTTCTTCCAAGACAAAGACACAGAGACTCACAAGAAATTTTTGTACATCCATGATCCCCTGATTAAAAGGCTCTGCCCTAGATGTGTATGTTTATAGTTAGAAATCTTTTTAGTAACTAAAATTTGTTTTAGTTTTAAAATTTTGCAATTAAATGGTCTAGGGTTATCAGAAACTACTAAATAAGTGAGCTGATTTATAAGATTTGTCAGTATATTGTTGCTACATTATTATTTAAGCATCTCATGTTTTTTTATTGTGGAATATTAAAGCTGCTCTGATAAATGAGATTATAGAGAGTTGTAGCACTGAGGGAATTTGCTCAATGGAAGTTTCTTTCCCTGTTGTCAATGTACTTTGAATCAATTCTCCTAGACTTTTTTGTTTTGTATTAAAAGTTTACTTTTACAATTAGCTTATCAGATACTTGGTGCTAGAAATTAATTTAATAGGGTTAAAAGTAAATGTTAAGTTTAGTTAATGAGGGGAATAATCACAATAATTTCAAAACCTTTCAAATTTTTATTTCCCCAACCCTTTTCATGAATTTTCTAAAAATGTGCTAATTTACAGTTTATCTCTTTTTACTTTTTTTCACACTGATGGAAATACTAATGAGCATAAATGGAATAATGGAATAAATGGAATAAAGAAACACATAAGAAAGAAACAAAAGAAAGGTCATTTCAGCACTAGGGGATTGGTTATATCTTTTCATTTACTAAGTGTAGTATTATATGATAACTATTAATGAACAAGTTATAAATTACTTTTTATTTTCTTTCCTTCCCAGTATTATTGCTTTATATTTATTGAGGATCAACAGGATAGTAATTTTCTGTATACCTACTTTTAGATAATTAGGGAGGATTGGCTGCTGTATTAACCTGGAATACAGGCAGATTGTGTAGTATTTTCATTTTCTTTTAGCAATTATTTTCTTTAGTGGCACATATAATTAAGATAAGGATAGACCTTTTATGGAATAACCTGTATTAGGGACCAGAGGCTCTTTTTGGTCTGTATAATTAGAAATTTAAACTGGGGACATACATATTTCACAGTGTACACCTTCACATTCAAATAGCTCTTGGCCAAATACTATATTTTATTTATTTATTTTTTTAAAGATTTTATTTGTTTATGTTTTCCCCCCAAAGCCCCAGTAGATAGTTGTACGTCATAGTTGCACAGCCTTCTAGTTGCTGTATGTGGGACGTGGCCTCAGCATGGCCGGAGATGCGGCGCATCGGTGCGCGCCCTGGATCCGAACCCAGGCTGCCAGCAGCGGAGCGCGAGCACTTAACCGCTAAGCCACGGGGCCGGCCCCAAATACTATATGTTAAATTTTTGCATGTTGTAAGAATAAAAAATGACCTGGTGGTGTAGTGGTTAAGTTCAAGCACTCCACTTTGGCAGCCCAAGGTTCGCAGGTTCGGATCCTGGGTGTGGACCTAATGCACCACTCATCAAGCCATGCTGCGGTGGCACCCTATATAGAAAATAGAGGAAGATGGGCACAGATGTTAGCTTAGGGTTGATCCTCCTCACCAAAAAAACAAACAAAAAAATCAGAGCCAGCCCTGATGGCCTAGTGGTTAAAGTTAGGTGCGCTCCACCTTGGTGGCCCAGCTTCAGTTCCCCAGGCACAGAACCACACCACTTGTCTGTTAGTAGCCATGCTGTGGCGGCAGCTAACAAAGAAGAACTAGAAGAACTTAGAGCTAGCATATACAACTATGTACTGGGGCTTTGGGGAGGAAAAAAAAGAGAGGGAGGAAGATTGGCAACAGATGTTAGCTCAGGGCGAATCTTTCCCAGCAAAAAAACAAAAAAAAGATAGGGATCATAGCCTGATACATTAACATTTATGTACAAAAATAGAAAAGGAACATCTTTTATCCTTATTAAGGTTGAGAAACATTTTTATTACTTTGACCATTTTAATTGTGAATAGTTATTTATTATTAATTATCCTTTTAATTCTTATGGATAAAAAACTATAGACTAAACTATTCAAGGTTCGTTCAGAATCTGTCCTATTTTTTAAAAGATTACAGAGAAAAAAACATTCTTAGAGAACTAAGATTTTGTGTTTTCCATGTTCCAGGCAATGTTCTAGGCACTTAATATAAAATATTTCATCTAGTTTAGTATTTAATTCTTACATGAATTCTTTCATATATTAAATCAATTTTTAAAACTCATTTAAATTAGTTTCTTCTTTATGGAGGTTGGAAAACATTCAGTCACCATACTTCTTGAAAAGAGCCTTTTGTGTTTGTAGATCTTAAATTTGCTTCTCAGTCTTTGCCTCTCTGGGCCAAACATTTCCAGTTCCTTTAGCTTTTTGTATAGATCTTGTTTTCAGATAGTTTAATCATCTATGCTGTTTTTTGTTGTACCTTCTTCTAAAGTCTTTTATTGGTGAAGACCAGAATTTTTATATATTTTATTTTAACTACCTTAGGAAAGACATGGACAGTACTGAGTAGAATGGTAAGATTACCCTTTATTCCCTACACTTTTTTATTATCTTTCATCTTTTTAGGGTATTTTTTTGGTTTACAGAAGTAGGAGGACCATACATTGAACATCTGTGAAGTTTGCCATTTTATTAGAGAAATGAATCCGTTGCTGAAAGTATCTGTTCTTTGCAGCACTGTTTCTTAGATTCTTGGAGCAAATTCTTTCTTCATATAGAAGAACATAGAGAAACTTCAGTAACTATACAGAAATACAGTCTCTCAACAAGTATGATTTTCATTCATTCAGTATTTATTGAGCATCTATTGTGTTCCAGGCATTATTCTAAATATTGAGGGTAAAGTATTGGACTAATAATAAGCAAAAGATTCTAGTGGAAAAGAACAAATAATAATCAAATAAATAATACAATGTCAAGGTATGACAAACACAAGAAAAAAAGTAATGCAGGATAAGGGTATAGAGAGAGTGACAGGGGACAGTGCATTTTTATAGAAGCATAGTCTTAATTGTGCCATATTGAAGATTTTCAGCTCTGTAGATCACTAGTGTTTGTACCTCCATTTGGGATTACTCAACATGTATTTAGATAACCTTTTGTTATCATGGCTTCAGTGGTACTAAGTTGGCTGCATAAAAGCAGTTTCCTGCTAATCTTGACTGGTCACTTAATGTTCACCATGTCAGGTAAATGATGCAGATGAAAACTATGTAAGAAATAATGTGTGGTTATCTGTGATAGGCACAGGTTTCAACTGTATATGTGATTTAGAGGATTCTGTTTGATCTGGAGCTTGATGTCTTGTAAGTCTCCTCAAAGACGTGCTATGACTCTCAAAACTATTAAGCCTTGAGCCCTGTATTTCTGATGCAATCTTAAGAGGTAGAGTATGCAGGCTAATGTGTGCCATACTTGACTCATGTTTAACCTGGTCCCACCTTACCAGGAATCTTAACTTCCAATGAACTAGGGATCTGCATAAAGATTCTGAGTCTCTGATTCCATACCCACCAACCTGTACCCTACACCATCTTCTTCTCAAGACATGTCCTTTCTTTCTATAAAAGCCCTCTTCTTTCTTCTTGGCTTGTCCAAAATCAGATTGAATGCAGAGCTCAAGTTGCATGTCCTCCTTACAACTTTTTTTACTGACCTTATTCCACAGTGATATAGCCCTTTTCTAAATGTCTCCTGCACTTGCAGTCTGTGCCATAATTTTTGTCTATATACCATTTTATGTTTTTAGTTTGGTCTTACCTTCCTAACAAGTGAATGAGCTTTTTAGAGCTTACAGTGCCTAGTGTGTTCACACTATATGTAGCTAAAGGAAAACTTGTTACCTTGACTCAAAACACTTCTGACACTAAAGGTGTGGATTTTCCACACCAAGAAATTCTCCAGTTCTCCACGGACAGCAACTGGGTGTCCTACAGTTTATTCGTTTCTGACACTAACTACCCAGAGTTAGCACAGACCCCACAGGTTAGGGGCTCAGTCCCACAAGACTGCCCCCCACTTCGGATGGCAGTCACGAGTCTGGGCCTCCTGTACTTTTGACCAACTGGCTCTAAATCTGAGATTCCCGTGACCCACTCCTCAGGTTCAATTATTTGCTATAACAGCTCACAGAACTCAGGGAAACATTTGACTTACTCTTACCAGTTTATTATCAAGGATGCAACTCAAGAACAGCCAAATGGAAGAGATGCGTAGAGTAAGGTATGAAGAAGGGGCTTGGATCTTCCATGTACCACCCTTCTAGCATGTTGAGGTGTTCACCAACCCAGAAGTTCTCTAAACCCTTTTGTTTAGGATTTTTATGGTGGTTCCGTTAGGTAAGCATGATTAATTAAATCATTGACCACTCAACTCAATCTCCAGCCCGTCTTTCCTCCCTGGAGGATGGAGTTTGGGGCTGAAAGTTCCATTCCCCTAATCACATGGTTGGTTCCTCTGATAACCACCCTTCATCCTCCTAGAGTCACCTTATTAGCATATACTCACATATGGTTGAAAGGGGCTTATGAATAACAAAAGACGCTCCTCTCACCCCTTATCACTCAGGAAGTTCCAGGGGTTTTAGGAGCTCTGTGCCAATAACCAGGGATGAAGACCAAATATATATTTCTTATTATATCACAGTATCACAGTATTGAACATGAAAATAGGCACTGAGCAAGACGTGCCAGTGAAAGTGTGTAGCAGTCCATGAGACTGTACTAACTCTTCAGAGGACTGTGATAATTTCTCTCTTTTTGCATATGTGTACCCCAAAGCAAAATTATCTATATAGTTGGTTGATTAGAAGATTATTTATAAATACTTAATTGATATCAACTTCAATTTTTTCTTGTTATATCCCTAATTCATACTTAACCTTAAAAATTAGATAATAATTAGACCAGATAAGCATCACTCCTTTTGCATAGTTGGGCAAAAATGCATCAAACAAAACAATATTTACTCAGATCCCAAAACCATTGTTAGCCTTAGAATATTGTTGAACTCATAGTACCAAAAATTTGTTATTCTATGGTAAATGGTAGGGCCCAGATCTGGTAATGCTTTTTGTATGTTGTGAGGTCTAAGGTTAGTGAGCAGTCTTCTTTTTTCTCTCCCTTCTATATGTGGCCTAACTGGCTACCTACATGTTTGTTGAATGACTACTTTTACTTTGGGATCTAATCCTCCTTTTTTATTTTTAGGGCACTGAATTGATATGTTGTTTAATAGCTAATAAATTAAGGCACATTTTGAGCTATACTCCTGCCTTTTATAGCTGTTAGGTTACAATAAAAAAAAGTTTAGTGTATTGGCTTTTCTTCTTGAAAGACAGATGTAGGTGTGATGGAAGCAAGTTGAACTTAACATTACTTTCAGTTCTGATTTGTGGTAGCAAGTGAACATTTGCTATTACTTTTAAGATACTTGGCACTTTTTAAGTAGAAGGCCTGCTTTGACTTCTGGTTTATTCACTGTGGTTCCTTCCTGAGCCCTGTACTTATATAATTTGGTTCATTATCTTTTATTTGACTTTCTCTCATAGTTGGTGTATGAATTCTTCTTAAGATTTTTGGAGAGCCCTGATTTCCAGCCTAGCATTGCAAAGCGATATATTGATCAGAAATTTGTACAACAGGTAAGGAATTCTTATGTCTTAAATTTTCTTATATTCATCTTAGCAATGATTTATTAACATGGTTAAAAGAGTAGTTTTTCAAAACGTTAATGATTTATTTCAATATAACAGCATTCAATATTCTTACCAGACAATTAGGATAAAAGTGAAGTAGTTTTGAGAATAAAAGAGTATTTTTAATCAAGAGTGAGCTCTAATGAAGTCAATCACATTATCCTATCCAATCTTAAATTCTCATCATTATTTTATAAAGACCAGAAAAGCAAGCCTTTCTGGAATATCTAACTGAGAAAATTTGGTATTGACCATTCAATCTAAGGGCAAACTTTAAAAAAATTTTTCAGTCTTTTACCTTGAACTTGACATGTTTTAAGCACTGTGACTTTGAAATGACAGAGAGGGTAAAAATGGAAATAGAATCATTGTTAGGAGTTTGGGCTGTAGGCTTCTTTCCTGTCATCAGGTATCAATTACCTTCCCTTTTCCTTTCCCTTTCCCACCTTAGGCATTCTAGCCACCCAATTCCTGAACCACAGATAAAATGGGATCTTTAAGAAGAAAAGGCGATAGAGTTAAACGTATATGATACCTTCTTTCTTTTTTAAAATTGGTTATTAGCTATTTTTGGAACCTGCATACTCAAAATTAATTTCTCAAAGTATGTTCATTTTTATTTTTATTTTCAAAATCTTTTCAAGAATTTAAAGGCCTCTTTTAACTACATGGAATTGGCTGGCCCTAGACAAAACTGTGAAGTAGACCGAACCTTTTTATGTCCGTTTTCTCTTTTGAAATACTTATCAGTATGTAAGGTCTCATGAGGAATTTGATGCTCTCCTCTTCTAGAGTTATTTGCATTTTAAAGAAAGGTAGAAGTGGGGCCAGCCCCGTGGCTTAGTGGTTAAGTGCACGCGCTCTGCTGCTGGCGGCCCGGGTTTGCATCCCGGGCGCGCACTGACGCACCGCTTCTCCGGCCATGCTGAGGCCGTGTCCCACGTACAGCAACTAGAAGGATGTGCATCTATGACATACAACTATCTACTGGGGCTTTGGGGGAAAAAAATAAATTAATTAATTTAAAAAAATTAAAAAAAAAAAAGAAAGGTAGAAGATGGGTGAAGGGGTAGTAATGAACCCAGTGTTGAGGCAAGGATTAAAATCATTACAAGGACCCTTCCTACCCCTTACCACCATTGTGTGTCCCCTATGATAAAGATTCTACAGATATGAGTTTCACATATTTGGAGTTCAGTTTCGGTCATTTGTAGCTACCCCTGACTTCATACAAAGTATTCTGACTAGTTGCTGTGAATGTATTGATAAATGAAGAACATTGTCAAGAATATGTTCTTCAACCATTCAAATAGCTCTTCATAAACTATGAAGAAATACTGTGTGTTAACAGTAAAATGTACATTTCAATCACAAGTAAAAATCAATCAGATTAAACGGAGCTATGTTATTTTGGTAACTGCAAATGAATGCATATTTATTTCCTTCTATAGTCTTGTGTGCTACAGGAGTACAGTATATTAAGGAACTCTAGTAATGCCATATTAAATTGTATTTAAGATAACAGCAGGGGGCCGGCCCGGTGGCTTAGCGGTTAAGTGCGTGCGCTCCGCTGCTGGTGGCCCGGGTTCGGATCTCGGGTGCGCACCGACACACTGTTCCTCCTGCCATGCTGAGGCCGCGTCCCACATACAGCAACTAGAAGGATGTGCAGCTATGACAGACAACTATCTACTGGGGCTTTGGGGGAAAAATAAATAAAAAAATTAAAATCTTAAGATAACTGCAGGTTGAGGGGAACAGTTGCCTTAGTGCTTCCTCCTGCTGGAGCTTGAGGTATTTCGGCTGCTAGATTATTCAGTGAGGGGGAGCAAGAAGAAAACTGGTGGGGTGGGACCCTTTTTCTACATTCTACTCTAAATGTCTGAATTATCTGAGAAGCCAAGGCCCAATAATTTGTTTTTAGCAGTTTATATGACTGTGCTTTCACAGATCTAAGGTATTAGTGTGCTGCTTTAATAAATAGTATGTATGGGAATTCTCAGCTTTTATATTTTGATATTATTTGATTAGGGTGGTAAGTTTTAAGACTTAGAAGTACAGGAAAGGGCCGGCCCCGTGGCTTAGCGGTTAAGTGCGTGCGCTCCTCTGCTGGCGGCCCGGGTTGGGATCCCAGGTGCGCACCGACGCACCACTTCTCCGGCCATGCTGAGGCTGCGTCCCACATACAGCAACTGGAAGGATGTGCAGCTGTGACATACAACTATCTACTGGGGCTTTGGGGGAAAAAAATAAATAAATAAAATTATAAAAACAAAAAACAAACAAAAAAACCAAAACAAACAAAAAAGGAAGTACAGGAGGGGCTGGCCCGGTGACGTAGCGGTTAAGTTCGTGCGTTCCGCTTCAGCAGCCCGGGGTTCGCCGGTTTGGATCCTGGGCACGGACCTACTCACCACTCGTTAAGAGATGCTGAGGCGGCGTCCCACATAGAAGAACTAGAAGAACCTACAACTAGGATATACAACTATGCACTGGGGCTTTGGGGAGAAAAAAGGAAAAGAGGAAGATTGGCAACAGATGTTAGATCAGGGCCAATCCTCCTCCTCAGAAAAAAAAAAGTAGTACAGGAAAAAAATCTAAAGTATAAATTTGAACATTCTTTTTTTTTTAATTTATTTATTTTATTTTTTATTTATTTATTTTTTTCCTCCAAAGCCCCAGTAGATAATTGTATGTCATAGATGCACATCCTTTTACTTGCTGTACGTGGGGCGTGGCCACAGCATGGCAGGAGAAGCGGTGCATCCGTGCGCGCCCGGGATCCGAACCCGGGCCTCCAGCAGCGGAGCACACGCACTTAACCGCTAAGCCACGGGGCCGGCCCAGAACATTCATTATTTTAAGGGAAGAAAACAATTGCATAATTATAGGTTATGTTCAAATCATAGGATTTCAGAAGAAAGAAGGAAGCTAAGAATTATTGAGTGCTTTTCATGTGCCAGGCACTGTCCTTATGTGCTTTTATATAAAGAGCTAGATGGCACAGTCAGGATTTGAACTAGACTCTCTGTGATGTTACCTTCTCTTAAAAAAAAAATGGTTTCAACCATCCTCATTTTGTCAATGAAGAAATAGGCTCAGAGGTTATGAATTACCCTTAAAAGCACAGTTAGATATAAGTATCAGAGCCAGAATAAGAAACATAGTTTCCCAATTATTAGTTTTTTGTGTTTTATTATGTGAATATTGTATTTCTAATTAGATTATTTTATTTAATTATACTATTTCAAAATAGATTTCTTTAAATAGATTTGACACTTAGCTAACAACTATTCTTTAGTTTAGTATTTCCCCCCTGAGGATCAACTTGTATTAAATTATATTGTTCTTGAATTAGACATGATGACCTTAACAATGAAGGGCCCCTTTTATTAATTTGAAAGCATATCTTCCAAGTAAACCCAACATCAGAAACTTGCATTTGAGTGTCTTAAGTAGTGTAGCCATTTTTAATTAGAATAATTTGAACTGAATTTATTAGGTATGTTAATATAAATTTTCATGCTCATGGATATTTTTTTGCTGGAGCCTCATGCAATACTTTAATAAGCTAGTGAACAAAGAATGCAAACTATAAGCAAGACACTTGTTTAGGGGTATATAAATATGACTAAAGTCATCACTACCCTCAAAAAATATCCACTCTAGTAGAAGAGATACACATGTACATGAATAATTCAAGACAGAATGGAAAAAGAACTTCTGATGAGGTTCAGAGCTTGCCATCATGACTGTAATTATCAATTTCAAAGTACAGAACGTAAAATTCCTTCACAACTTCATAGGTAATTATATCGTATAAAGAAAGATTATTTTATATTTTTTCCTAAGAAAATCCAATGTTTCATTTAAAATACAGTAATACTTGTTTCTGATAGAAGAAATTCAGTTTCTTTAAAATGGAAATCTGAGCTTTTGACTTCAAATTTTTCAAAGATCTAGTCTTTATCCTCCCTTTGCTAAAGAGTTGTGTAGAGGTGTAGGAAAATGCTGATTTGGCCGATTTGAACTGGTTTAAAATTTTTCAGCCATTTGCTAAGCTGACTTAAAATAAAAATCTGTGGTCTCCTCTTTTATTTCAGTGTTGTTTCTTGGATGATTTCCACTCTATTAGCATGTATCTGCCAAAATTTTATTCTACTAATTATTACTTTTTGAGCTGTTGGCATGGTGACTCTTGAAATTTTTTAGTGTAAAATCATAAAAAAAAGAAGGCTTGGTTTGTATAAATCTTTCTGATAAACTGGGAATACATATTTGTACATGTATATTTTTAAACTTCATTTATTTAATGACTTGCAATCTGCAAGCTAAAAATTTTGTATGTGTTTTTGATTTACTATCAAAAAGCATTAAAAATATCTCAAATTTCAACACTCTAAAATTATGAGCCATATTTAGTAGTTAAGAGTAGGATTGAATTTTAAAATGAGTGGCAAGGCAAAAAAATTCCACTTTTTATATTATTGTGTTTTTATATTATTTATTGTGTCATTTTTTTGAAATGAAATAAGTGAAGAGAAATGCTCTCTAAACTTTTCTTTAGCTTCATTATCTAGCGAGAATAAATTCAATCTGATAAGGCAGAATCTTTAAAAATTTTTTTAAGATTTCATGGGTTATCTTAAAAACAAAAGTAGAATAAAGTGAAATTTTAGCTCGATTATTTTTAAAAAGTAATTTCTCAGATTTTTTTTAAAGCTCCTGGAGCTTTTTGATAGTGAAGATCCCAGAGAACGTGACTTCCTGAAGACTGTTCTGCATCGAATTTATGGGAAATTTCTGGGATTAAGAGCATTCATCAGAAAACAAATTAACAACATTTTCCTCAGGTAAATTGGTCGTATATTCATATATAGCACTTTTTTCCCCCTCCACATTTTCTTTTTATTCCAGTTCCTTTAGGTTAATTTTTAATAGCTGAAATATGCAAATTTAAGTGACAGTATTTGAGTCATTTTTAGCCTATTTTGTGGACATCATTTGATTGCATCTAACTTTTTAGAAACTTTAACCTACTTCTGGGCCGGCGCCGTGGCTTAGTGGTTAAGTGTGCGCGCTCCGCTGCTGGCGGCCCGGGTTCGGATCCTGGGTGCACACCAACGCACCGCTTCTCCGGCCATGCTGAGGCCGTGTCCCACATACAGCAACTAGAAGGATGTGCAACTGTGACATACAACTATCTACTGGGGCTTTGGGGGAAAAATAAATTAAAAAAATAAAATAAAATAACCTACTTCTCATCTAAGTGGATAGTAGTAATGAAGACAGTTTTTAATAGGTAATACTAGTCGTATTCATGTTTAAGATTTATTGAGAGGAAGAGAATTTGTCTAGTTACCTATTTCTTTGAGCTTTTTGTTTAAAAAATTTGTATGTAAATACTATATAAATCAATAGCTCATGGAAGTGCTTTCCTTTGATTTTCTGACAAAGCTAATTAAATTTATATGGGGCTTATCTTTTTACTACTTTGTAAATAATAATCTGTTAAGTAGTTGCTTCAGATTAGAAGATTTCGCTTTAATACTCACATTTCAGATTTGGTTTGTTTGTTTTAACTGAAGATCTGGCAAAATTAGGCTAGCATTCCCACACTGTAACAATTAGAGATGAGTAATAGCTGCCCCCTCTTGAAAGAGCATCTTTCTCCAGTTCTTCTTTGACCTCTCCTAAGTCCATCTGAGTCATTTATGATACCTTCCCTGTCCTGTAGTCATTTGAGTTTATGACTCCCTGCTTTAAAGGCCATCCTAATCTTGGAAAGCTAGGCAGACTGTGTAGGTTTAGAGAAATTCTGAATGAAAGTGGCTTTATTACATATGGGTCCTTTTCTCTTGGATTTTCCTATGAGTAGAGGTTTCCTATTTTGAAAAGTATTTTTTTGAGAAAACCATTTCTCTTGTAAATTTTTAAGTAAAATAAAATATTCTAGGTGAAATTATATTGTTATCTTAATATATAGCAGGTTTTAGCAAAAGTATATGTGGTTTAATAGGAAATAGACCTTCTTTTATAAGATTGCTAAGAAGTAACTGATTTGGGTCAAAGTAGCTTACAGAGAATTCCTAAAGCATGTTGGTATGTTTCTTACATTGTCCTTTGGATTGATGTCCTGACTTCCTGTCTCTCTCTGTTTTCTGATGTTTGATTTTTCATTACATCTATCTTTATTTTAAATTCAGGTTTATATATGAAACAGAACATTTCAATGGTGTTGCTGAACTCCTTGAAATATTAGGAAGGTAGGTCTGTTTTTTTGTTCTTTTGAGAATTAAGTAACTTTGAATGTTTTATGTATTAAAATCTTAGCTGGGGTCAGAGACATTATTTCGTATTTTAGAGTTTAAATATAAAGCGCAAGACATATTTTCTCAACTGAATTCTTATTATAGTTTTTTAGGGGGTCAGCATATTAAAATACTGCCATGCAAGACATCTGTTTCAGAAGAGGCTTCCTGCTTTTGAAGCTGTGGCATGTTTTATGCCTGATCTTGCCAGACTGCCTCAGAAATTTATAGGATCTGATTGGGAAGAGATGAAATAAGCTATAGTGAATCTTTGATGAAGTTACAAGAATTTTTGTTCAGATGTTGATAGACCATTCTTAATCCATCTGTTCTTTTTAAAAGAATCTACAGCCTTTGATTTTAATTTACATGAACATTTTGCCTTCCTTATTCACCACATAGCAGTATTAACTTGAGAGAAGTTTAGACTCTTCTGTTTATATTTAGAGAATGATTTTCATCTCCTCTATTAATATTTAGAGAATGATTATGGAAAGAACTACTTCTTAATTTCAGATCTTTCAATAAGTAAGAGCAACTACCCATTTACTTCAGAAAATGTTGAAAATTCTAACAATATTGTGATATTGACTCTCCTGTGGCTTTACGCAGGAAAAATAAAGGCAACAATGCATAAATAAAGTGATAGGCCTTATAGGAAATGAAGATAGAAATTGCTTACTGGGACATTAATTGGCAGTCCTAGTTTTCTTTTGGGATCATTGAATGACAGAGGAACAGACTTCAAAGTAGTTTGAAGATGAGTAAGTCATTCTACACCAGGATTGAAGCAGGGCACTGTTCCTTATGTACTCATGGGTATAATAACTTTTAGAGATAAAGTGGTAACTACTTACCCCTTCCCCCTGCCTTTTTTTCCCTCCAGTATTATCAATGGCTTTGCATTGCCACTGAAAGCAGAACATAAACAATTTCTAATGAAGGTTCTTATTCCTATGCATACTGCAAAAGGATTAGCTTTGTTTCATGCTCAGGTAAGTTTCAGAAAAATTTCAGATGAAATGAATATGGTTTCAAAGACTGATATAAAGACAGAGAAACTGAAAAATATTGAGGCGGCAATTTTAAGTATAATTAAGCAATTTGCTTTGTAAGTTGCCCAAAGCAAATTTTTATTATAATTTAAAAGTATGATAGTATTATTAAATAAGCTCAATGTACTTTAAGTGTAGATATAGGAAAGATAATATCAAGTTCTCTTTTCTAGTCCAAGCCCTGACCTAATTAACTATGTGACTTTGAATAAATCCCACATAATCTGCAGATTGTTCCGTCTAGCCGTGATAACCTAGTTAGAGAATGATTTTAGTTTCTCTGTTAATATTTAGAGAATAATATCATATTAGCATAGGCATACATGTAGCAACATGCTGAAAAACTAAAATGTTAGCTCTAGTCTTATTTCGTTTAACTTTATATTCAGAAGTTAACTACTCAAAAAAGTATCTTTTTTGAACTAGAAGTTACTTTCAAGGTTAAAAAGTTACACAATTGTGAAGATATTCATTTTCATATATTGGGTTAAACTAGAGTAAAATTTGTCAAAATGTGGTAGTCATTTTTGTTAGCTAAATAAAAAGATCCTGCATCACTAAATGTTATTTCACTCAGTAATATTTATAAACTGTCCCTTACATTTTAGCTAGCCTACTGTGTTGTACAGTTCCTGGAGAAAGATACAACACTAACAGAACCAGTAAGTATTCTATTTATTTTTATGTTTTTGGTCTACATTGTAGCATTTCATTGTAGCTTTCTTCATACCCTTATAGAGTTATCAAACAGAAGTAGTAATGTACTTTAAAATCATGTAGAAGAAGGAATGTGAGGTTAATCTACATTCAGAGAATGGGGTTGGGAGGGGGAGTTCTCATGAATTATAAGATATGTCTTGAATAACTTAAATATAGATTAATATTAACATATAGTAGTTGAGATGTGTGATGACAGGATCAAATGACTACAGTAAAATTTTATATACATATTATCTTTACTGATAATCTTTTTGATCTTCCTTTATCTTTTAAAATTAAAACACACTGTGAGGGTCCAAAAACTATTCCCTTGAGTTTTGTTTTAATTTTGGAAATAGGATTTTCCCTCTTATTAATGATAAACCACATGATAGGGATTGAAAACATTTCCTTGCCTTTGGTGATTAAACTATAATCTTGGAATAAAGGTTGTTTACTTTATGAATCAGCATAGCAACTCAGTCTTTGAGTTCTACTGCTTACTATTTGCCTACAATATGAAGATTCAGGAGAGAATAAAAATGTTATGACAATTGACTGAAGATTCAAGAAAAAGAAGAGATAAGGTAGGGAGAAATAGCATAGAAAACTTTTTTTTTTCTTGTGAGGAAGATTATCCCTGAGCTAACATCCGATGCCAAGCCTCCTCTTTTTGCTGAGGAAGACTGGCCCTGGGCTAACATCCGTGCCCATCTTCCTCACTTTATATGGGACGCCGCCACAGCATGGCTTGACAAGCGGTGTGTCGGTCTGCACCTGGGAGCCGAACCTGCGAACCCCGGGCCGCCAAAGTGGAGCGCGAACTTAACCACTACACCACCAGGCAGGCCCCTAGAAAACATTTTAACCTTGGTGAAATAAGTATTTTGAGAGTGCTTTCTAGGTATTCTAAATCTAAATATTTAAACTAAGAGTTCTTGAAGAAAAGCAAATGGTTTGAAATATTTAAATTATAAGATTTTCTTTATATTATGAACTTTCTGAGGCTATGCCTCGAGGTGCTTGAAAAAATTATTTACATACTATTCCCACTTTGACTTGAGCTTTGTGTAACAGAACAAAAGATATTCTTACATTCTCTGGTGTCTTGAGTTTTTAGACTTTTAGACTTACAGTTCTTTCTGGAAACAGCGAAAAACAGTTTAAAGACAAATCAGAAGAATGAGAAGCCCAGTATTTACATGAAACCACATAAACCTCTAAAGTGGATTAAAATGTAATACAAACCCATGATAACTCTCAATAGAATTGAGACAAAGAAAACTCATAACAAGTCATGGTTCATGCTTGATGAATAGTAAACAGATATAATTTAAATATAATTAAATTAATGTGGGGTGGCTAGGGGAGATAGGTGATTTCTTTTTAAGGAGTAGAAGATTAGGGAGAGGGATGATGGCCATACATCTGGCTGAGGTGAGTTGGGTTAATGAGAGTTGGAGCAGGATGAGGAGATAGTAAGGTAAATGTCCAAGTTGACAAAGGAAATATTTTTCAATTCATAGAGATCTGTAGATATAGAGATCTTGCAATTTCTACCATAGGCCATTTCAGCACCAAAATTACAGCCATATTACTTGGATTTGAGCCTTAATACTCATTTCCTACAAACCTGGCATTCATATCAAAGCTTCCTACAAATGATAAGTAAGTCAGAGCTTTGGCTAGCTTATTACATTCTTTATGTACCTAAATCTTGTATTGAAATTATTTTATTTTCTAAAATGGAAATGACTTTGTTATTTCTGTTTATGAAAGTAATGTGTATTGACTTAGTTCACACAATACAAAATCATAAAGCACAATGTGGAGAAAGTTCCTTGCAATCTTGTCCCTTAGAAATAACCACATAAGTTGGTGAATATATTTCTAGAAATTTTTTCTATGAATATATTTATGTGTAGGTTAAACTAACAGTGTGACAGTGCTGACCAGATTTTTTCACCTCCCAATATATTGTGGATATCTTTCCCTATTACTCTGCTTCATGTTTTCACTGGTAGCATCAAATTCCAGTATATGGATTACCATAATATATTTAATCAATCCTCAGTTAATGGGCACTTGAGTTATTGGAGTTTTCATTGTTATAAACATGTTGTTGGGTGTGAGGGGATGTTTTAGTGTGTTGGAATTGTTCTGTGTCTTGTCTCTGGAGTTGGTTACAAAACTATATGTGTATAAAAACCCTCAGAACTGTACAGCAGAAAAAGAAAAAAAATTTTTACTGTATGTTAATTTTTTAAAAAACCAAATTATTAAAATCAAAACCACGTTGCTAGGTCAAAGAGTACATGGAAATTTTAACATATTCCAAATTGCCTTCCAAAAAGTTTTAATAATATTCCAATCCAGAGTGTGAAGATGCCTGCTTTTCCTCACCCTAACCAATGCTGAATATTAAGTTTTAAAATTTTTGCTAGTCTAATAGGTCTAATAGTCTAAATATTACTTTAGTTGGCTTTTTTTTATTATTACAGGGATTGAACCATGTTTTTATATGGTTTTTGGTCACTTATATTTCTGTGTCCTTTGCCTTTTTTTTTTTTTTTTTTTTTACTTGAGGAAGGTTCACCCTGAGCTAACATCTGTTGTCAATCTTTCTCTTTTTGCTTGAGGAAGATTCGCCCTGAGCTAACATCTCTGCCAGTCTTCCTCTATTTTGTATGTGGGATGCTGCCACGGCATGGCTGCTGATGAGTGGTGTAGGTCTGCACCTGGGATCCGAACCGGGGCTGCCAAAGTGGAGTGCGCAAACTTAACCACTAGGCCATGGGTTCAGCCCCCTCCTTTGCCTACTTTTAACTCTTTTCCTATTATATTCTTTATCCATTTCAAGTTTTTCTTTTAACTTTGAATATACTGTTTTTTGGGTTTTTTTGCGTGTGAGGAAGATCATCCCTGAGCTAACATCCAATGCCAATCTTCCTCTTTTTTGCTGAGGAACATTGGCCCTGGGCTAACATCCATGCCCATCTTCTTCTACTTTATATGGGATGCCGCCACAGCATGGCTTGACAAATGGTGTGTCGGTGCGTGCCTGGGATCCGAACCTGTGAACCCTTGGGCCGCTGAAGTGGAGCGCGCACACTTAACTGCTGTGCCACCGGGCCAGCCCTGAATATACTGTTTTTAATCTTTGCCTTAAAGAACTAGAAAAAAAATTTTGTTTATGTAGTGGAATCTATTCATCATTATGGTTTCTGGCCTTGACGTCATGCTAAGAAAAATCCTCCTACCTTTTGAGATTATAAAAATATTCTCCAGCATCATATTCTAGTTGTTTTATGAATTTAGTTTTTATCTGTAAAAACTTTATTCCATCTATAATAGTTTCGTAGGCTGCCATGACGAATTACCACAAACTTAGTGGCTTAAAATAACAGAAATTTATTCTCTCACAGTTCTGAAGGCAGACGTCCAAAATCAAGGTGTGGGCAGGGCTGCAATCCCTCCAGATGCTCTAGGGGAGATTCTGTTCCTTGCCTCTTCCAGTTTCTGGTGTCTCCGGGTGTTCCTTGGCTTGTGTCTGCATAGCTCCAGTCTCACATTGCTGCCTCCTCTTCTGTCTCTCCTCTGTGTGTCTCTTATAAGGACACTTGTTGTTGGGTTTAGAGCCCACCCAGAGAACCCAGGATGATTTCGTCTTCAGATCCTTACTTAATTATATCTGTAAAGACCCAATTTCTAAATAAGTCACATTCATAGATTCTGGAGATGAGGACATGGACATATCTTTTGGAGGGCCACCATTCAACCCACTACACCATTTGAAATCAAAATTTTTGTGTAATGGGTAAGCAAGTGTATTGGTTCTCTATTGCTACATAACAAATTATCACAAAATTTAATGGCTTAAAACACAAACATTTATTATCACATAGTTTCTGTGCATCAAGAATCCAGGCATGACTCAGCTGGATCCTTTGCTTCAGGGTCTTTCACAAGGCCACAGTCGAGGTGTTGGCCAGGGCTGGGGTCTCATATAAAGGCTCAGGTGAGGGAAGATCTGCTTCTAAATTCACATGGCTGTTGGCAGAATTCAGTTCCTCAAGGGCTGTTGGACTGAGGGCCTCAGTTTCTAGTTGGCTATTGGCCAGAGGCCACCCTCAATTCCTTGTCATGTGGGCCTCTCCAACATAGCAGGTTGCTTTATCAAAGCTTGCGAGATGAGAAGGCTCTAGAGAGTCTGCTAATAAGATGAAGTCACAATCTTTTGTAACTTAGTAATGGAAGTGACATTCTGCCCTTTTTGCCACATTCTGTTGGTTAGAAGCAAGTCACATAGCCCACACTTAAGGGGAGGGGATTACACAAGAGTGTGAATTCAGGAAGGGTCATAAGAGATCATTTTAGGGGTCTGCCTACCAAAGGAGCTACATTTTTTTCTTTATAAATAGTGACCCACCAGTCCAAGTACCACCACTAAATTGACTAATTTGTTTCCCATAGAACTGAAATGCCACCTTTGTCCCATGGTAAACTCCATATATACTTGAGTCTGTCTAGATACTCTTCTATTTCATGTATCTTTTCTGTCAGTTTCCATGCTAATATCATCTTGTTTTAATTGCTGATACCAGTAGTGCAGGTTCCATTCCATTAATTCTCCCCCTAATCCCCCCCCCCAAATTCTTGGCTATTTCCTTACATTTTTGGATTTAGAGTAAGTGTTTCTAGTTTCAGAAAATAATTCAATTGGTATTTGATTGAAATTATATTACATTTATAGATTAAGTATAGGAGAAATATTTGTATAACATTAAATCATCTCATCTATTTGTAGTCTCATGATATTCGGTAAAGTTTTATATTTTTCTTCATATAAATCTTAAACATTTCTTGCAAATTCTATTTAGGTAGTTTTTGTTATGAAGGCATCTTTTTTATTTTCATCTGATTATTACTGATACTTTGTTTTGTAAAGGTATTGATTTTTATATATTTATCTTTTATCTGGCCACATATTGAATTTTCCTATTCATTTTAGTAATTTTTCAGTTTTTTTAAATATTTAGGGGGTAGATAATTATTATATACTTAGACAAATAAGTATAATTCTGCTATTCCTTTCCAACATTATTTATCAAATCCTTTTTATCTTACTGGATTGGCTCCAGAATGATGTTCTTCCCATTTTTAATATAAATGAGTGTTCTTCATTACTGGACCACACCAATATCTTAAAAGGCTGGCAAAGATCTATTACCACAAAAGCACTAGGCCCAGATGGTTTTACAGCCTATTTTCAAGAAACTATTATATAAGATGATTGCTGATGGTTTCTGATAAATTCCCTTAGTTCTAGCTTACTAAATTTTTGTCGATATATAGTCAATCAAAAATATCAAATAACTGTTCAGAATCTTCTGAGATGATCATATAGTTTTTCCCCCTTTTCACCTATAATGAGTGAACCATCCTGGAATTCTGGAATAAGTTATAATAGGCAGGTACTATTATTCTGTTAATATACTGTTATATTTAGTTTAATACAAATTTTTGCAACTTTGTTCACTTAAATTCATGATTCCTTGTGTTTTGTTGTATTTCGGTTATCAAGATTGTGCTAGCCATGAAATAAATTGGGAAGCTTTCTGGCTTTTTTGGTGCTTCATGATGGTTTAAACAATAGGAATTATCTGTTCCTTAGTTTCTCCCTAAAATAACCTCCCTTCCTCACCTCCCAAGGCTTTATCATATTTTCCTTTATTTTTTTAGTAGTAAGTAGCACTTACTACTATTAAAATTTTATTTATATGTTTGATAACTTATGTTGGTCTCCCTGCTTCATGAAAAGCAGGGACCCCATCTCTCCCAAGTTCATCAGTGTTCCCTAGCATCTAGGACAGTATCTGGTACAAAGGCACTCAATAAATACTTGTTGAATCAGTAAAAGTCTAAAGCTGAGCAGACAGTCTGGGGATACACTTAGATATTGAATCATATTGATCTACTTCAGAATGAATATTAATATAATCACAATTATTAAAAATTTCTTGGGATTAACCAGCTTCATTGCTTATTAATTCATGCTAAACTTTTCCCTTTTTGCAGGTGATCAGAGGATTGCTGAAATTTTGGCCAAAAACATGCAGTCAGAAAGAGGTGAGTTTTGTTCAACAAAAATAGTGCATTTTATTAGAACTTCTCAATCTCAGGGCTATAAACCATGCTTCTTTGAGCTGGCTGTAGTGTCGCTGCTACCAACCGGGAGACGTTCTACGGGGATTAGAGAGACTAACGTAGAATACCTGTATATTACAGTAAATTGCATATACCATCAAGACCTTTTTTGTCCACTGTGTAATTTGGAGGTTAACCTTCTCATTTGTATGTTTTCGACATTAACATCATATAATTTGTCATATTATGTTTCTTAAAAGAAATTTTTTTAACCTAGGTGATGTTTTTAGGAGAAATTGAAGAAATCTTAGATGTCATTGAACCAACACAGTTCAAAAAAATTGAAGAGCCCCTTTTTAAGCAGATATCCAAGTGTGTATCCAGTTCTCATTTTCAGGTATGATGTTTTCAGTGAAGCCATTTTTATTTTATACTATTAACTTCTTTTCTCTTTTAGTTTTGAAATTTCTAAATGTCTTTTTTAGGTTGCAGAAAGGGCACTGTACTTCTGGAATAATGAATATATTCTTAGTTTGATTGAGGAAAATATTGATAAAATTCTGCCAATTATGTTTGGTAGTCTGTACAAAATCTCCAAAGAACACTGGAATCCGTAAGTATCTTTTATGTTGATTGTGTTATTCTTGTGTTTTTGTTTTTTTAACCTTTTGGTCATTTTATCTCCTAATTCATATGGGAAACCTTTTATAAAGTTTTAAATGTATGTATCTTTATGTTCTTACTTTCAATTTAAAATTGCAAATCTCCCTGATCCTGCTTTCTACTTTTCTTCTTACAAATTATGGTAGTTGGATCTTTTTTGCTAAGGAAGACGGACCCAGGGCTAACATCTGTGCCCATCTTCCTCTACTTTGTATGGGGCACTGCCACAGCATGGCTTGACAAGTGGTGCGTTGGTGCACGCCCGGGATCCGAACCTGTGAACTCTGTGCCACCGAAGCGGAGCGTGTGCACTTAACCCCTAGGCCACCAGGCCAGCCTCCTTTTTCATCTTCTTTTTATGCTGTTACTCAGGGTTTGAGACAACAGACTCTAGAGCAGAGATGAAGATAACCATAACGTTTTTAGTTAGTTTAATCTAAGCGTGATACAGTGGGAAGAACATGAGTTTTGGAATCAGACAGACCATCTCTACCGCGACTGGCTGTGTGAGCTTGAGCAAGTTCACTAAACCTCTTGCACTTCAGTTTATCATCGCTACAATGGATTAAGGGAATCAGCCAGCATTTAACCCATTTCAGAAATGATAGTGTTACATTTCTTATCTGTTAGTAGCATTAATAACCTAGCGCTGCCTTATTTTCGTTTTAGGACCATTGTAGCATTGGTATACAATGTGCTGAAAACTCTAATGGAAATGAATGGCAAGCTTTTCGATGACCTTACTAGCTCATACAAAGCTGAAAGACAAAGGTATTTGATATTTTTAATTACAGTTATCTATCCATTTTAGGTTAGTTGAATGTGATTCAGTTCAATAAGGTATCTTCTCTAAGTTAAAATTAAGAAGTCAGTTACATTAAGCATTACAATTTGAAAGTCTCTAAACACTTTTAAGTCATTTCCAGGTAAACTTCCCCTAATGGTTAGATTATGATTTTAATGTGGATCATAAATCCTGTTTATCTTATTCTGAGCCTTAGACTTCATCAGTCTGGTAGCATCTGCGCTGTGAAATACAATTTATGCCGAATTTTAAACACTATTTTATACAATTTGATTTCTTATATTTATGAAAATCGTTTTTGTCTACATGGGCTTCCAGAGTGAGCGTTAACTCTTCAACTGCTCTTTGCACAATAATTGTATAGTTTTTAAGCTGCACATCTTAACAAGGTGGTATTTTAAAGTCAGCATAGTTCTTTTCTGGGAAGAGGGAACTCACATAATGATATGCCTCTGGCTCAGTACTATTAATTAATATTTTGTTCCTTGCAATAATATATATATTTTAGAGAATAAATGATAGCACACATCAGCATTTAGGAACTTGGCTTAGTGATTACCTCTTTTTGAGAACTTCATAAATTACTACAAAATAATCTAAAAATTACTTCCTTCTCATATATTTATTTGAAACTTAAGGGGGGAGGGCAGTAATCACTGTACCTGAGCCCACCTGTCATTTGAGGATAATAGCTACCATTTACTTCTAATAAGTATATTACCTGTGCTGTGAGGAAAAGATGATCTATTCTGATCATAAGTTCCTAGTCATGCTTTTCTTGTGGCAAGTAGAGAAAGGACAGCTCTTCCTCAAGGCCATCCTAGTCCATCAACAACTAACTCAATGTATTCTTTCTTTTAAACAGCACTTTTCAGGCAAGTATAGAAATTAGGTACCTAGTTTGAGCGCGAGGAAGCAATGGGAAGAAAGAAAAGATGATTAGGATCATATGAAACTTATATTTGAAAAATGTATATTTTACATGACTAAAAATAATCATTACATCTTACTATCTGCATAAAGGAGCACCTTTGTCCCTTTAAATTGTACATAATTGCAGAACTATAAGCCCATGTTTGTTTTCACATGTTCATATAGCCCTTCAGAATAGTTTGGTCCAGGTTATTCAGAGGTGTTTCCTTAGAATTGAAATTAAGTAATTGAAACAACATATAAAATATTTTGAGTTTTGGTTTTTTTAGAGAGAGATTATTCGAACTTTGAAGTTTTCATTTGACACATAAGAGATAAGAGACAGTAAGATACAGCCTGGTTAGTGGCGAGAGATGTGGTGCCAGAGGATGTGGATTCTACCTGGAAATGGCTCCAGACTGACCTCATGGCCAGCCCTTCAGTCCTGTTTGTAAGAGAGTGGTCATGAGTACTACAGTGACTGCAGGAGGCTTCCGTGAGGTTAACATGAGAGGACTGGGTCACTGTAGAGCACAGACGATACAGCGGTCCTGGTGGTGATGTGATGACTTGTAGGGGTGGGAAAGCAAGTAGTAACTTTCAGTTGGTATGGGAGATGCACAGACATGCTGTTACCCTTAGGAGAGTGACAGGGAGTAATGAGGTGCTCCAGGGAATTGGCCTCAAACGCTTTAGTAGAGGGATTCAAGTGAAACGTGGGTGAAAAATGTCTTCTCCAGCAAACTTGCCCAACAGCATGTTTCTTGAGGCTCTGAAATAAAAGTTTCTGATTACAAAAATTTTGGTTTATCTACAGAGAGAAAAAGAAGGAATTGGAACGTGAAGAATTATGGAAAAAATTAGAGGAGCTAAAACTAAAGAAAGCTCTAGAAAAGCAGAACAGTGCTTACAACATGCACACTATTCTCAGCAATACAAGTGACGAATAAAAAAAGCCTACCACCTCTGTTTGATAGGCACAGTTTTCTACACTTTTTTGAAATATGTAAAAATTACGAAACAAACCTCATCAGTATAATTAAAAGGCCAATTTTTTTCTGGCAACTGTAAATGATGAAATATATGGACTAAACATAGCCCTGTGCTATATCATGGCCACAGTATATCGTAACCTTTGTCTAAGCATTGATTTGTGTCACTTCTGAAGTTTCACAGAAATGAATGAACTTTCATTTATGATATGAGTGAGATAATTATGGGAGTGGTAAGAATTATGACTTGAATTCTTTTTTTGATTGTGTTGCACATAGATATAGTAGTTTGCTCTGTATATTTTTCCCTTTTATAATGTGCTTTTCACATTGCTGCAGACCTTAGTTATATCCTAGGAAAAAGAGTATTTCCTAAAATAAAACTAAGGTATAATCCTTACCCTTCCCTTCGTCTCACCCAGAAATATGATGGGGGAAATTACCTGCCCTAAGCCTTCCTTCATTAGAGATATTACTGTACTCTGGAATTTGAGCAAAAACTTAAATCTCCAGGCTTTTTAAAGCACAAAATATAAATAAAAGCTGGGAGAGTAAACCAAATTCTTAAGATTGTTCCTCATGACCATCCTCCTTCATCTGTAACTTCCCAGTGTGATGAGCACAGATCAGTGGAGGCAGCGCAGGTGAACACTCAGCCTGCCTCTCATCAGTTCATTCCTCCTCTTCCTCCCGAAGGCTGAAGGCAGGGCCTTTCCAGTCCTCACAACCTGCCCTTCCTCCAGTGCCCTTCTGACCCAGGGATGGAGGCTTTGAGTCCCACAATGTGGTGACACAGAGCACTCATTGTCACTGCCTGGCTTTATTTAAAGGAAATGCAGTAGGCTTACTCTGTAGAGTTCTGAAAAAGTTGACTATAGAGAGGTCTTGTATGTTTTTACTTGGTCAAGTATTTCTCACATCTTTTGTTATCAGAGTACCATTCCAATCTCTTAACTTGCAGTTGTGTGGCAAACTGTTTTGTAATGAAAGATCTTCATTGGGGGATTGAGCAGCATTTAATAAAGTCTATGTTTGTATTTTGCCATATGTTGTCTTTGCATTTTTCAGCTCTAAGTTTGGGCGTGTAGAAGCCTGCCCCCCTTTTATACATACATGTGTGTATATATAGAAAACTTTAAGGCAAATTGTGGGATATACTCTAAGAAAAGGAAGCTCGTGTGTCAGAGTTGGGTGTTCCAGCCATTTACCAAAGTATATCTATCTTTTACAGATTTACATAAAATACTGAGTTCTAGGATATCCTTCCATCCTCCTCCATGGCCCTTCATGTACAGAGGATGGGTTTAATTTACCTTAAATGTTAGTTTTAATTAAAATAGACACAGGAGGATAAATCTCAAAATCTATAATACTAGCACTGTTTTTTTGTGGGGGCAGGGAGATTGTGGCAGAATCAGAAGTCAGAGGTTATTATCAAGTTTTCAACTACTGATGTCTGATTCCACTCTCTCACACCCATGAAGAACTGCAGCATGGGTTCTACACGTTATTCCTTGGTCACTGTAAAAGCAACTCCTCTCACTCGCTGTGGCCCCAGGAGAAACTCTTCCTTTCAGTACACGGCTCACAGTTTACCTTGTTCTCAAGCAGCTGCCTTATCTCAGCCATCCAGGTCCAGGTGTTCTTAACCAGCTCTTCACACTAACCCACCACCAGCCAGGATTACTGACAGCTGGGGGCAGCGCAGGTAGAAGGAAAGGGTGATGCTACTACAGAACACAGAAGAAAGGCAAGGCCCTGCCTTTCCAGAAAGTGAAGGTTAGGTCTAAATGTCTATTTTGTGCAATCAGGTTTAGACATATATTTCTTTTACTGAAGAGCAGCCAGAGTGGATTTTGGCAGGCTGCAGCTAATAGTTTATGAAGTTTTTCTTCTTTGACGAGCTAAAAATGCTCATTTCCTAGTTATCTACTTACTGTAACTAAAGCACATTGAAAAGTTCTCTCAACTTTCCACAATACAGGAAATGCAGTTTTAGTATGTTCATTGGAGCAAATTTTATTAGATATTTAAGTAATATTAAAGTGGTGTGCCACCTTTAGAGATACTTTAAAAAAAACACACACCTGTTTTTCAGTACAGTTAATGTAAGCTTTTATGCCTGGCTTTGCACTGGCCTTACAATAAGATTATATAGAGACGAGACCTAGGCTAAAATTCAAATTTGCATGCTTCTCTGGCCTAGAAAAGTAGCAGGGAATATTTCTTTGCACAAGTTCACTTTTAATAATTCAACCAAAAAACAGTTTCTTGCTGCTAAGTTAGACGAGATAAAAAGGCTCTACTCATACATGTGAATTGTTTTCTTTCAGTTACCTAAAGCCAGGTTATGAAATTCAGGAAATGCTACCAAGTCCTCTTTGGGTGCAAAGGGCATGTAAATAATTTAAAATTACGGAAACAATTTTCATAACCTTCAATCAGCCGATGGCCACCACGTGAAAAATACCAAGACAGTACTCATCTCTGTCACAGGCTAGGCTGAAAGCTTTGAGGGTCATATGAGTGCCCCTTGCTCACACGGGTGTTTTTCTAGGACGGGAAGAGTTAACAGCTTATTCATAGGGCTTGATCCGTCCCTCTCCCTGACGATCCGCCATCAATCGCCACACCCACCCCACCCTTCCCTGGACAGTCAGGACGTACCTCGGAGTCCAGATCCAGTCATATGAGGAGTCCAGGCTCACGCTGCCTTTTATCTGGAGGTCACAGAATGGAAGCGTACCACTGCCTATTGATTTAGCAGATATTCAGACTTGCACACTGATTCCTTTTGTATTAACCTAACTTTTATTTACTTGTTAATGAAATCATCAACATACACTGAGTAGGCACCTACTATGTACACATGTCCTAGTGCTTTTGTGTGTTAATCATTCTCAACTCTCATACTTGCATCGACAAATATTCTAGCCAGACAGGTAGCTGGCTAGTCAGTCCACAATTACTAGTTTCTAGTAACTTTAAAAAAGTCTCATTTAATATTTAACAAATGAGCTTGTCAGAGGCTAGACAATGTAAACGGCAGATGATGCCAGCGACATAAGGGCTTCTGCCTTTGTGTACAGTGCATAGGTTTCAAAGCACGACCTACACATCTGGATAGTCAGGATTTGGGAGGGAAAAAAAATCACACTCTCTTCTGTCCACTTTAAAAACCTCAGGAAAAAAACACCTAAGGTAAAAAGTAGACCCTTAATTGTCCTGTTAGAGCTTAACTATACACCAAACCAAGTAAGAAGAAAGGCAGCTTCACACATCTTCAGAAAACTTGGTATATACCTAATTCCATCTTCCACAAACCCTATTCATATGTCATATGTCAAAAAATGTTAATAATTTAAGTACTTAAATAACTTTTACGTCATCCACTGGATCTGTTCCATTAGGCTCTAAACAGCCTCTTTTTGGGCCAGGTTAGAAGCTGCAGTTGGAGAGGCTGTTCCTCCCAGCAGGCCCGCTTCTTCAAGTGAGTACAGGATTGCTGGTAGCTCGGTTTATCAAAGCGGAAGTGATGAGAACTTCCATTGATGTAGGCAGGTCTATGAACCACACGAGGCAACTTCAGCTTATGTGGTTCGTTGCCTGACCTCTTTTTTTAAGGTATCTCCTCCTAATCTTGATCATCCATTTCACACTCAGTTTGGCAAACTCTGCTGCTTTAAATAATGCCAAGAAGGCCCCACAGAGAAGAGCGATTGTGTTCCAAGGATTGGCAGTGATTATCTGCAAAACAGAAACAAACACAAGTTTATTAGTTTGCTTCAATTTTTGATTCTTAGGTCATACTAGTGTCACTGTCAAGAGCCCCTCACCCCCAGTTATTGGAGTGACAAGAAAAACACCTGGGTTCTAAAATTGCCAAAACTTTATACTTCGTTCCGACTATCCTTTTAATGTCTGTAGCTTAGTCTGAGGAGAAAGATACTAATCCCTCCCTACAATCAAGTGATCCTGAAAGAAAAAATTTGTTTTTCAAAAAAGCACTGCACAAATAAGATACTCAGCACTGACCTTTCCATTTTTGGCCTAATTCACAGTAAGTGACCTTGCCTTGAGACAAATTTCCTCAAAACTATCCCTAGTCCATAAAAAGGTGAGCTCCTCTTGTTTCCTTCCCATCTCGTAGTTCCTCAAACTTCTCCATCCAGTCCAATGATGTCTTTCCTCCCACACTCAGCACAGGGACTCCCGCTCCAGGCTATGCCCCTCTGACTGCCCTGCCTGGGGTGCTCTCCTCTGACCTGGATTTACTAATCCTTCCACACTCCTCAGAGCTTTCTCTGACCACTAAGCCAAAACCCTCTTGACTTCAGCAAAGAGAGCTATCCCACAAACTTCTTTGCCAGTTATTTACCGTCTGCAATTAGTCACTTTACAGCTATAGACCGGTCTCACTAAATGTTAAACTCTTTAAGGCTGAGGTCATATCTTAGATTTCTGAGTTCCCCAGCACGGTAAACACAGAGCACTTTTCAGTCCCAGTTTAGCAGGGAGACCTCAGACAATCTGAGCCTCGCGGTTCACATGTGCAAAATGGTTACACCACCGGCACCGTTTAGGACTGTTGTGAAGCTGAGTGACAACACAAGGAAAGCAGGCTTCGAGCACGGGGCTTTCCGTGGCCCACAACAGGGACCTCATACTGAAAACAGTAGGTGAGAAAAGGTTAGATCACACGTTTGACATGTGGAGCTGAAGCTGCTCCTTCCTCCACCCCGAGTCTTGATTCAGGAAGCCTCTGCACATGGCTGCTCATACATGGCCTTCCCAATCCACGACCAACACTGGTGCTGGGGCTAATGGACCATCCATGTCAGAGAGCCCCTCCCTCTTTCAGTCTTGGCCCTGAGAGAACTGTCTCCCCTGAGCCATGACCACATCGGGACATTCTGTGATGATCTAAAGGCCAATCAGGATTAGATTTGGGACTGGCTCTGGTGGATGGTGTCTCATGAACGTTCTTTGGCACAGCTATCCCAGTACTCCTCCCCTTCCAAAACTGTGAGTCTGAGAATTTGGCATTAATTGATGCTCTGTTAATTTGTGCCTTTCTGCTCTGACTTACAACAAATAATGAGGATTCTTATCCCACAGAAAACCACTCAAGACTGGCTTCCAATAGAAGTAATCTAGATGTTAGCTTAATGCTTCCACTCAGTTCATTTAGTTAATGTTACTGTGAAGCAGCTCCTCTGTACTGGGCACTCTGCTGGACGCCACATAAATGAGAGTGAACAAAAACGAACTCCCCACCTTCACAGGACAACAGTCTAGTGACGAAGACAAGATCAGCTAAATAATACAGAGCATGAACATCATAAATATAAATAAACTGTGATTTGGGCGATAAAAGAACATGAGGATGGCCTGCAAGGATGAGCCCAAATGCCTTAGGGCAGGAAGTCTACTCTCATAATCATAAATAATACTCACATCTTGGACTTTCTGGATGAAAGGATCTTTCCATTCAAAGACCACAAAAAACAGCTGAGCACTTTTTTCGGCAGCTGGCCTCTGGTCATTGTAGTTAACCACGCTCGTCTAGGTACAGAGGAGAGAACGCAATGTTACCGCCTCTGTGCCCTCCCCTGCCTGGGCCGTGGGAAGAAGAGTCTTAGACTTGGCTCTCCTCACACCGTCTTTTGGAGGAAGAGAGCCAAAAGTCTCATATACACAACCCTCTTGAGATTGGTACAAGAGCCAAGACTTTATCTTGGTTTCCATAGTTCTTTGGGGAAATTGATAGGATCTGGGACATACAAGAAGTGTTTTGGATTGTCACCAAAATCTCTTTAGGTATCTATATTCGTGATTAAACCATATTAAAAGTACTGCGTAAGACTCACAATTAAAAGCCATAAAAATCCCAAATTTCAAAATATTTGATCTTAAGGGCCGGTCCCGTGGCTTAGCAGTTAAGTGCACGCGCTCCGCTGCTGGCGGCCCGGGTTCAGATCCCGGGCGCACACCGACGCACCACTTCTCCAGCCATGCTGAGGCCGCGTCCCACATACAGCAACTAGAAGGATGTGCAGCTATGACATACAACTATCTACTGGGGCTTTGGGGGAAAAATAAATAAATAAATAAAATTATAAAAAAATATATATATATTTGATCTTAAGAGCTGCGTATTTCAACCCTTCAAGTCTACAGGGACAATGCACAACCTCACAGGTCCACTCAGCAGAGCATTTCCTGTAAACACCTCATAGGCATGCTTGGTGAGATCTGGGTCTCGGTTACTAAAGAGGCTGCGTGGTGTTATGGAGAGCAGACGGGTTCCAGAGGCAGAAGCCCAGCCCCAGCCCAGAGGGTTGGGTCCATCATCTGATCTGAGCCTTTGCTCTGCCACTCGTAAAATGGGGGACAAAATGCCTACCTCACTGAGGTGTGGTAAGGATCAAATGAAACAACACATATGAAAGAATTTTAAGCTTTAAAACGATATAAAAACATTTTTAAGTTTTGTTCAAAAGAGTTCATGTCCCCCACCAAAAGACTTCCAATTTAGACAATAATGAAGGGCACATAAAACATTCTAAAACGTAGAGGTTCGCTGGGGCTGTGGCCTCCTTGGTTTCAGAGCACACCTGGAGCTGCAGGGGAGCCGGGGTCGGCTGGGGATGCGCCCAACTGTCACGGGAACACACTGAGTCTCCTTTCTCAGTTGTTGTGGGGCCAGATGACAAAGGACTCGGAGTTCTTGGAGAAAAGTGGAGTAAAAATCCAGGAGATGACAGTTATCTTAAAAATAGGAATGGTTTAAGGCTCTATTGCCAGGGGTGTTGTCACCTCTTAAGGCAGGAAAAAAGCCTGTGCTCTTGAAGAGAACTGGCTTTTAGCCCTTCCCAAAGGTCTCCAAACTGGAGCGGTCCTAGGAGCCAGGGCACGGGACGGGGCAGAGCTGGAGGAGTGCAGGGCTTCTGGCCAATGATGGCCCTGTTGGTTGGGGTGGATCCTTCTACACCAACCCAGCCCTTTCCAATGCTGCCCCTCAGAGTCCAGCCCAACAGACCCGTCTCCTCGCTGCCTCTGCAGGCACCCAGCCCCTGACACACGGGATGGTCTGGCTCTGTGGATGCAGCAGGAGGGCAGAAGCCCCCAGGTGGGGATGCAGCCTTGTTTTTTGGTGATGACGGACAAACAGCCCTGTTGAGGCAACCAAAACGTCCCATCCCTCCTTCCTCACTGCCTTTTTCCCAGGTCCTCTCCATCTCTCACTGGATCATGGCTAGAAGCTCCTGGCCTATCTCCTGGCTCCAGGCCAGGGGGCTGAAGACTTTTTGGTCACACTTTCCATTAGTAAAAATCCTGAACATGTACCCAACATATTTATAACTTTCTTAGAAGTGATGTAACATTACTATTATTGTTCTGTTACATGCATTTTAAAACAATCAAAAATAGAAAAAGGATGAGATAAAAAAATTAATACAAAGCTACTCTTTTCCTCCTGCATCCCAATGGAACATCATGCATGCAACAGTTCAGAGGCCACTGTAGCTCGTCTCTCTTCCCTGCAAATAATTGATCATTTTGCAGCTGCCAGCCTCTAGCACCAGGAGGTGCAGGGCTAAGAACATGGGCTCTGGCATCAGATATAGCTGGGCGAGTTACCCACTCTGTAAAACGCAGAGGCCTCTGCATCCATGTTCTGTGAGGACTGGCTGTGACGGAGGGAAAGGGCCTGCAATGTGCACTGCCTATGGAAGAACACATCAACTCCCTGCCATGGGGGCCCTCCTCATCCTGGTGAAGGTCTACTCACCCTTAAGACCCTGCGCAGAGGTCATCTCCTCTGCGAAGCTTCCCTCCACCCCAGACTCAAGGGTGGAAGTCACTGGCAGCGCAAAGCAAACCCAGTGTCACCCACCTCCTGCCGGAACTCCACTGCTTCCCGTCCATCCTCCTCCTTGGTCTTCACCAGGGACATCTTGACCCAGGTGCGGAAGCCCCCAGAGAACTTCCAGCTGGAATAGGCGCTCTCACAGGCCTGCATGAAGCCCACCCTGTCTGGGCTTGGGGGACAGAGAAGAAAGGTCCAAGTTAATCAGGCCTGACAGCAGGATTCAAACATGGCCAAACTCCAGCCCCTACTAAGCCGGTTTCTTGGTTGACACCAACAGGATGCTGCCCCTCCCTGCTGCTTCTCCAAGCTCTGCTTCTTGGCTTCCAAATGGAGCGGAGGTTGTCACCCATCTCAAGGCAGGAACAGGATCCCTGAGGCTCCCAGTGGGAAAATTCCTCCTCCCTCCCACCCCATTGTTCCAACAACCTGCTCCCAGGGCCATTGGCACTGAAGTCTGCAGACATGCCCACAGCATGGTGCTCCTGGCTCCTCAGAGACCTCTGGACGTCAGCAGCCCTCAGGAGCCATCACTGGCCTGTCAGCCTCCCTCTGGAAGGCCCGGAGAGGGAAAGAGGGTTCCTTGGGGAGCTCTTGGCCAGATGGGACACCCACAGGTCTGCCCAGGGTGGTGCAGATGCAGCAAGATCATCAAGTGCACACAAGCAAGGGAAACTGCAGCACAGCATTGAGGAAGCTCATGAAAGGAGCACAGAGGGGAGGCAGGGGAAGGCCAGACAGGCCAGCTTCAAGCGGGGGAGGGAGAGGGAATACTAAGTGGCAGAAAGAGCAGAAGATGCCAAGGCCGAGGCTTCACAAGCTCCCGAATGGGAAGGATGGAGCGGTGGTGGTGTGAACAGCAGAGACAGTTCACAGCCTTGCCACCTGGGGGAGCAGGCTCTCCCCTGCTGTGGCTGCCTCCCCACTTCCTCTACATGGAGCCCCAGGGCTCTGCAGGACCTGGAGGGACTGAGTCACCCTCGGCTCAGCCACATGCAGACAGGAACTGTCATCCTCATATTAGAAACGTGCGGCAAACGCACCGAGCACTCACTGAGAGCCAGATACGGTTCCCACGACACCACAGGGGAAACCTGGCACCAGGCAGGACTGCCGTCAAGGGGCTCACAAGATCAAGGCTGCGCCCTCGCGTCGTCAGCAGCCCCAGCATCGGGCTGACCAAACCTCTCCCCAGGACGCAGCCAGCTCTGCGTGCACCAGTCAGAACACTCCTCACACCTGACTAAACTGTGTGAGGAGAGGTCTCACAGACCCACTGAGCTCCAGAGGCCCTTCTCCAGGATGGTCCTTCTCCAGGCCAGCGGGTCATCTGCAGCCCCCTTCCCTGTCCCCAGCCCAGGGATGTGCAAGGCCGAAATAAGACAGAGTGTATAGCAAGCCCGCTGTGAACTCTACAAGGCCACCTTTGCAGAAACTCCTGGAAGGAAGAGAAGAGCAGGTAGTCGATGGCGCTGAAGTCCTCGCTGCTCTTGTTCAGGCGGAACTGGAGGAAGACCAGCTCACGCTTCTTCACTTCGCGGGGCCCCTGCACGATCAGGGCGGATTTCTGCAGAGACACAAAGGCCAGAATCTCAGCCCTGAGAGCTGCATGGCTGCTCCTGACCCTCGCCTCAGGCACAGAGACTTTTGAGTGACTGGAAAGCCCATAGCTCTGCCCCGGCAGCCCCCAAAGTGACCGCTGGCCACACCCTCCTGCTTAGGGAGTGCGAGCCAGCCCTGCCGCCTCCTGCTCAGCCCTCAGGGCAGCTCTCTCGCCCAGTGCCCCAACCAGAGCTGAGCGCCAACTCGTCCTCTGTCCAATTTCCTCATTGGTTGGCTGTGCTATGGAAGCTCTTTGTTGAGAAAATATATTAACTTCCATCAGTTATACGTACAAATGTTTTCTTCTAGTCTGTCACTATTGTTAACTTTGTTTCTAATGTCATTTGTTATAGGAAGCTCTAAATTTGATGTAGTGAAATTTATAAATCTTTTTCTTCATGGCTTCTAGGTTTTGCTTGCTAAGAAAAACCAAAATTGGGCCGGCCCCGTGGCTCAGCAGTTAATTGCGTGCGTTCCGCTACTGGCGGCCCGGGTTCGGATCCCGGGCGCGCACCGACACACTGCTTCTCCAGCCATGCTTAGGCCACGTCCCACATACAGCAACTAGAAGGATGTGCAACTATGACATACAACTATCTACTGGGGCTTTGGGAAAAAAAAAAAGGAGGAGGATTGGCAATAGACATTAGCTCAGAGCCGGTCTTCCTCAGCAAAAAGAGGAGGATTAGCATGGATGTTAGCTCAGGGCTGATCTTCCTCACAAAAAAAAAAAAAAGAAAGAAAAGAAAAACCAAAATTATATCAATATTCTCCTCTATTTCTTTATAGTACTTTTTTAAAACCTTTTTTACATTTAGATGCTTTATATGCCTGGCTTTCAGTTTTGTATATGGTGTGCACAGGGATCTAACTCCCACTCCCCAAACAATGGAGAGATGAGGATTTGATCCCTGGGCATTCACACGGCTCTGGCATCTGACTGGGCAGGTCCCCCCCACGTAACTCCTTCCATCCCCAAGCCTGGCGGGTTATTTCTGTACCTGTGCTCTTCCAAATGTACTTGAACACTAGCTTGTGAAGTTCCACGAAAAAATCAACTGGGACTTTTAACTGTGATGATACCGGATTTATAGATTAATTTGGGAAAAAATATCTTTACATCATCAACTTTTATAAATGCTCTACAGATATTTGAAAAGAGTGAGACCACTGTCAGGCACCAAGCGTTAACACACACACTCACTCTAAATTTATTAATTGTGCTATTCAATTCTTGTCCTTCCTACTTTCTATTTGATCTGTGAATTTCTGAGAAGTGTTAGTCACGCTCTAAGGTGATGGTATTTTTGATTTCTAACAGGTTGTGCCTGAAATATACAAATGGTACGCGTTTTGCGCATAAAGATCTATGACTGCTAGATCCTCTTAGTGGAGAGTGGTGGAGTTGAACCTCTTATCCATATGAAACATTCCTCTTTTAACCCTTTGCATCTGTAATTCCATCTTGACTGATATTAATATTGCCACTCCACTTCTTCTGGTTATTGCTGCATTTTCTCAAGAGATCTTTGTCCACCTATTTATTTTCAACCTTTCCATTACATGTTAAGTGGCAGCAGAGGATGCTAACTGTCCCCAGTTTCCACTGTCCACTTCCTCCTGTAGAACGAGAACCACTTCCCCAGTCCCAGATCTTAGCAGAACGCAGTCGCCCTGCTGGAGCCTCATTTCTGGCCTCTGATGTGGCCATGTGATGGAGTTCCTGGAATGTGCACAAAAGTGACTCATGCAGTTCCGCATCATGCCCACAAGAGGGAACTGCTTGCCCTCCACTTCTCACCTTCCTGGGAGCAGGCACGTGTACACATGCTGGTGAGCAAGTGCTGACCACGAGGACCAGGACAACGATGAGGGGACAGCAGAGTGACAGACAGAAGCCATCGCTGACCACCCTGAGGCAGCACTGCCCACAGTGCGGCACAGCCCACACACCCAGACTGTCCCAGAGAAAGAGACTCCTCTCTCGTCTCAGCCACAGTGTGTGTGTTTGCAGTGTTTGTTTTTGTACAGTCACTTAACCTATTCTCTGACCAATACGTAAGTTGTTTTCTGGAACTGGTAACAACAACCTAAAATGAGGCATCAGCTTAACATCTGGACACCGGGAATATGGCAGGCGGCGAGGAATCAGATGTGGGTCCTATGGACTGGAAAGGCGGTGACCCTAACAGTGCCAGAGCAAAGCATTTGGTAAAAGTTAACTAGATTATATCGAGGAAATGAGAGAGACTAGAAAATAAATGAGAATCTGAAGGTTGATGAAGTAGGACTAGACGAGACCCTTGGCTAGGTCACTTTCACGTGGACTCCACAGGACGCAAACAGCCAGAAGCCTACACATCTCTGCAAACAAAGGGGGCGGGGGCAGGAGAAAAACAACAAGCCAACCTCCAAGTCTACCCTAAAGCCGCTCCCTAACCTATACAGCAGGAAGTGGGTGCCCAGAGCTGTGCAGCCCGGGGAGGGCGTGTTTTCTAATATCCACTCCAGATACGGCCACGGAGGATCACCGCCAAGGCAGAATCTCCCACTGGACAAGGGCAGGGGCTATCAAGGACACAGAAATCTCCAACCAAGGTGCTCCTTCCATGTCGAGGCAGGACATCTCCCAGGTCCCACCCAGCAGGGCTTCATCGCTGCCTCGAGAGCAGCTGCTGTGCGCATCCCATTCTTCCCTTTTCCACGTGGGAGTTCCACCAAGGGTCTCTATTCCTCCTTCCCTGCTAGGCCCTGGTTTAACGTGGGGACATGGGGCACAGGGAGGAGAGAACTACTCTCTTAGTTTATGGCTGTGGATGGCGGAGCCACGTCTAGAACTGGCGGAGAAGACTGACCATCACCCAGAGCTGGAGATGGTAGCTGCAATTCAACTTAGTTTTCACGGAAACAACTCTCCTTTTGTGCCCTTATTTCATGGGTTTTTGCAATATTTAGTTAAATTATGTAACTATTATAACAAGTACAACAGGCACAAGCAGGTTTGGGAATAAATGCAACAGACTCCTGGTAAGTGCCCTACACAACTGGGGAACTGAGAGGAAGGACACCCAGAGAGCTCGCACCAGCTGTGCCTTTAAGCGTGCACGGGCATCCGGTTAGGAGGTTTGCAGAGGGGACGGAGAGAGCTGGGAATCCAGGCAGACGGCGTTTCTATTGTATATCTAGCTCTTCATTAAAATTTTTAAAAATTTATTTTCCTTTCATTTAAATCAGTTTCCATCTCCCTATTCTGCAGTCCATTCTCTTTGTTCCTCTTGGTCTTTCTCTTTTATGTTGTGGTTTCATGTAAACGTCTAATGACTCTTAACTCTCCATTCTTTCTGAAGGAAGGATTAGGTTGACTGTGGAGGTCTGGGGTGTGGGTTTCTTCCTAAGTGGCTCTCTCACAGGCTCACCCTCGTCTGGGGCTGGCTGTGAGGATGCCGCGCAGCAGCGGGCAGGGAAGGCCAGCAGGCCGGGCACTCCGAGTATTTCTCTTCTGGGAGGAGATTCCTTCCCGGCAGTTCTCCCCCAGCTTCCACTGTGGAGGTCCAGTCTCAAGTTCTTCTCTGTTTCTCTCTGCTCCCAAATGTCCAAGCGGGGAACCTTCCCTTAGCTTATATAGAGAATGGCCCCAGGGCCTTTGACCTGGAAGCACACCGTCCCCAGCAGCTCTGCTTGCCCCAGTAGGGCAAAAGATGTGGCAGGCCCAGCCAAAAGGTGGTCCTGTAATTATTATCCTGATGACAGCTCTATGGCCGGCCCTGCTCGCTGCACGTGCTCAGAGCCAGGAGCTGGAAGGAAAGCTTCCACCTCTACCACAGTCCTCTGCCACATCCGTTTTAGGGTATGGGTTTTCTCTGATTTGTTTGCTCCATCAATCTGACCCAACTTGCTATTTATATTTTATACTAGTTCCTCAAAATTTCTGGTCCACTGGTGATACCCTTTCTTAGTTTGCAGGGCTATTATTGATATTTTATTCTATTTTTTGTAGGAGTAGGCATTATTTCAGCAGGATTTTAAGAGGAAGCCTAGAGTAAACATACTAACAAAAAATCTTAGTGTGATTCTTTCATCTTAAGACCACTCGTAGCTCCCTACCACCCAGAGGAGCAAATCCTCTGCAGCTCAACTCACATGCTGTTCTCACCCGGCCGTTACTTCCTCCCACAGCTTCACCTCCACCGCTCTTCTGGGGGCACCCAACCCTCCAGAAACACCCAACTACTGTAATCTTGCACAGAGACACAAAGACAACATCTGGTTTCTTCCCTTTGTGTCTTGGTGCAGAGTTCCTCTGCCTAAAAAACCTTTCCTTCCTCTTTGATCTGGGAAACTTTTACTCAGCCCCTTTCAATCCTTTTTGAAGCAAGGATATGAGGTGAAAGGGAGATGTAAATAAATACAAAATTCCTTCCCTGCCTTCAAAACCCCGTGTAGGTGCCGCTCCTCCCTGCTGTCCATTTCCCAGCTGAGCTGAGCAGCTTGTGAGGACAGGGCCGGGGGAACTTGTTCCTTCTTTACATTGGCATATTTCAAAATATGAAATATGGGGGACAGGCCCTGTCCCCATGAAAAATGATTCAGTTGGCCTCATGGAACCTGGGAACCTATATTTTCAAAAAGGATCCCAGTGACTCTGTTGAGCCTTCAGGTATAGGACCCACTTCACTGTCACGCTGGGCCCACCCTGCAGCCCTTCATCCTTCCACCAACGACATGATCTTATCACATCATCAGGAACCCCTGATGGTTACTCCGAGAAGGCTGAAGGCCTCATTATCCTCCCTGAATGCAGCCGAGCCAGCCACAGCCACAACTCCACCTGGCATGGCCTTGTGTCTGCTGGGGGCCGAGGGCCCGCATCAAGGGACCAGGAGAGGCCACCTGGCAGAGAAGACTCGGGCCCTGGGGGTGCGGGGCTGACAGAGCACTCTGCCCAGATCCAGCTCGGGGAGACAGAGTTACCAGGGTCTGATTGGAGAAAGGGTCCGTGTAGTTGATCCTCTGGGTGGTGCAGTCCATGTCTCCCGGCTGGCCAGGGCTCCTCAGAGGTGGAATGACCTCGTAATGGTGCTTACAGCTGAGCAACTGGGCCTGCCCGGGGTACAGGGCAATACCTGGGGGGCACAAACAGGGAAAAGTGAACGTCAGAAGTCAGAGTCCCTGACCACACCCCTCAAACCATGTCACACACACTTTTTCACACCCACCAACAATCTAAGTTCAAGACTCCCTGGATGATTGCACAGGAGGGAGACGAAAAGGCTTAGGGAGGGTGGGGAGCCAAATCCTCTGCCCTCAGAAAGCCCCACTCTAATGGGAACACAACCCCCTCCTCAGTCAGCCTGTCTCCCGGCCTGGGATGCAGCCTCCCCAGCGCCTGCACCAAAACCCGCCCCACTTCAGAACCCTGCTCCACACACTCCGAGGGGGCCTCTGTGACTGAGCCTAATGGCGCAAGTCCCCTGGCACCGCCACCCACCTGCACATTCACCGGGGTTTTCCCCAGGTCTCACTTCGTCTCTCATCTCCTGCTCTGACTGGGGGCTCCAGGTGTGCAAGTCGCACCCCGACAGTCCCTCCCTCTCCCCCAGCCAAGGCACCTCAGCCAAGGCTCTACTGCCAGTAGCTGCTCCAACCTCAGTGGCAGAAACACGGAGAGCAGCACATGGCACCAGACCCAGGCAGAGCTCAGAGAGGCCAGGAGACCAGAGACAGAGAGTAAAACCCACAGATAGAGACCAAAGCAGACACACGGAGAAGGGGGACAAACACGAGATGGGCTAAGGAGCCGTAACCAGCATGCTTGTCGAGAAGCCTTAAGCAGAAGGATCCTGAGACTCTGGCCCTGCCCTGTGAGCAGGCCATCTGGAGGGTCACTCAGAGGCATGCTGTGGGCAGAGCAGGTGGCACACACCAGAGGGGCAGAGCCTGAGCCCAGACGGCTCATGCCGCCCGGCTCACTCCCACGCTTCCAGAGCCCCGTGCCAGCCCACCACCCTGGAGCAGACAGTCCGCTCTACGGCAGAGATGACTCTCTGCTCGGGGACTGGACTCCCCACTCGGACAGGAGATGGACGGTGTGGCCTGGGCGCCCCTTCTCCAGGCAGGGCCCCACCCACTTCTGGATGGCCTTGCCTCCCCCTGCCACCCTTAACTCCCACTTCTCCTCGTCACTGGCCTCTGGCTCTAGCCAGGCTGGACTCATCCTCTCCAGAGAAGCCCTCTGCCTCTCTGTACTCACCTTTGCTCCTGCTGATCCTCCATCCAGAAAAACTCTCTTCCCATCTACCAAAGCCCAGCTCAACCCCTGCCTCTATGCAAAGCGTTCCTTGCCCACCCCAGTGCTACAGTGACCACTCCACGTTCTGCCCACCTCTCTCCTCAGCACATGACACACTGTGCTGGGTACCAATGGCAGCTCTCTGGGTGTGTACTCTACGCCTAGACTGTGCTCGGACTCCTCCGCCCTGCCTGCGGTGCCCAGCACGATGCTGGGAGTGCACTGGGGGCTCAGGGAGGATTTGCAAGCTGATGCCCCAGACCTGGGCCCCAATGCCTGTCTGGGAGGCTCTACCTGGGGCATCATAGCGATCCACCTCCTTGTAAGACACCGACATGACAGGGTGCTTGAGTTTCTCACGGAAGTCTGTGATGGTCTGATAGACCAGGAAGACGGCCACGGCCATGAGCAGCAGGTAGATGAAGATGAGCAGGACCGAGAAGACGTTCTTCAGGCAAGCCTTGCTGAAGCGGATGCTGCTGGAGGCAGACTCACTGTCCAGGGCTGAACGACAATAACACACTCGTGACCTGCAGGGGCAGGTGCAGCCAGAGGAGGTCGACAACCTCCACATCCTTCACCTGCTTTACCAGGTGTGCAGGCGCCCACACACCCAACCTCCCCACCTCTGCTCCAACTCCCAAATCATAACACACTGCACCTGTCAACATTCACTACATACCTACGCTGCCAGGAAGGGGACTTGGCTATTGTCTTTAAGGAGCCTCCTCTCTAGCGGGACAGATAGTTACAATCCAACAAGCGAGCAAGCCCCAACCTACCTCCCTGGCCTTATCGCTCACCACTCCACTCCCCCACAGCCCCCAGCTCCACCCGTACTAAACAACTTTCTGTTCCTCCAGCGTGCCCTCCTCAACCCCGGAGCCCCTCACATTTGCCATTCCCCACGCCTGGCCATTCCACAGCTGACTCCTATCTCATCCTTCAGCTCTCAGTTTAGAAAGGCATTTCCTCAAGAAAGCCTTGCCTGACCCCATAACTTTATTTGGGCACCCTTCCTCAGTGCTCCCAGGGCACCCTATATGTCCCCTATCATCACTCTGCAATGTCACTGTCCGTCTATGTCTTTTTATCCCTAGGCTGTGAGCTCCACGAGGGCAGGGACAGGGCCAGTCCTGTTCATACTGAACCCCTGGCCCTTCACCCCGTGTCTGGAATAGAGTAGGCATTCTGCATTTATGCGGTGAATGACTAAATGACTGATTAAATGTGTCCTGATGCCACCTCTACAACACAGCTCTGTCTGCCTCTCCCGCCTCCTCTCAAACCATCCCCAGCCTTGATTACTCTCTGTTATGTACTGAATTGTGTTCCCCTCAAATTCATATGTTGAAGCCCTAACCCCCAGTGTGACTGTATTTGGAGACAGGGTATTTAAGGAGGTAATTAAGGTTAAATAAGGTCATAAGGGTGGGGCCCTAACCCAATAGGACTAATGTCATTATCAGAAGAGGAAGAGACACAAGGAATGCATGCACACAGAGAAAAGGCCACATGAAGACACAGGGAGAAGGCAGCCATCTGCAAGCCGAGGAGAGGGGCCTCAGGAGAAATCAAACTTACCGACACCTTGATCTTGGACTTCCAGACTCCAGAACTGAGAAAAAAATTTCTGTTGTTTAAGCCACTCAGCCTGTGGTACTTTGTTACAGCACCCCAAGCAAACTGAGACACTCCTACAGTGTTCCTTGTGCCATCTCTACTCTTTGGCTGAAACTGTGGCTCCCTAAGGAAAAGCCCTATTTCCTCTACAGCAGCTGCTCACAAGACGAGGAGCAGTTTGAATGTAAACGCAAAAAGGTACGTGCTTGCTTCTTGCTTCCTGCTTCCAACAGTGACAGAGTAGTGTGGTCATACCATCCCTCTACAGATAACAATCATAAAATTTGCACAAAATATTTAAAAATCATTTGAAGGCACTGGAGAATGATCAAAAGCAGGCAGAAATGGGAAGAGAGTCTTGAAAGAAAAGAACTGCACCTGGTGAGATCTGTAAATTCGCAGCTTTTTGCCTGAGGGCACTCACCAATCTCTATAAGACGTGGCTCAGGGCGACAGTGGACAGAGTTCAGGGCTGGCAGAGCAGTCAGCAAGTTAGGGGGAAGCTCTGAAAGGGAGCGAGCCATATAGGGGAGCAAATTTGCAGATTTCCCAAATCTGCAAATATGCTCAAATTCTTGGCTGGAGACCCCAAAGCAGCAGCCAGAAACTGAAAGAACTAAGTGGAGATTTCAGCTGCTGCTAATGCAGGGGACAAAGGAGTTTGGAACTTGAGTCTTGCCACATTAATTATCTGCTAAGACACAAATTCATCTTCACAGGATCATAACAAATCCAGAACCTCTGTAATGTATCATTTATAATGTCTAGTGTTCAATCAAAAATCACTAGACATGAAAAGAAACAAGAAAATGTGACCCATACTCAAGAAAAACAAAAAGCAGTCTACAGAAACCAATTCCAAGGTGACCCAGATGTTGCAATTAGCAGACAGGAACTTTACAGCACTTAAAGGACCTAAAGGAAAATATATAGATAAGGAATGCACAGAGGGGAAAGAGAGAAATAGAAACTATAAAAAAGACCCAGATTGAAATTCTAGAGCTGAAAACAAAAATAAATGAAATGAAAAATTGACTGCATAGTTCTCAACAGCAAAAGATGGCAGAAGAAAAAGGAGTCAGTGTAAACAAACATAAATTATCCAATCCTAAAAAACAAGATTGAAGAAAAAAAATGAACAGAGCCTAGGTAACTGTGGAACAATATATAGCAGTCTAACAACACGCAACTGGAGAGAGAAAATGAGTCACAAAAAATATTTAAAAACGTAACAGCCCAAACTTCCCAAAACTGTAGAAAAAACATAAAATTGAAGATCCAAGAAACTCAATACATGCCAAGCAGGATAAGAAAATCACTCATAGGTAAATTATAGTCAAACTGCCAATGCAAAGGTTAAAAAAAAAAAAATCTTGGGAGCCAGCCCAGTGGCGTAGCAGTTAAGTCCACGCAGTCCACTGTGGCAGCCCGGGGCTCGCAGGTTCGGATCCTGGGCATGCACTAACTATCAAGCCATGCTGCGGTGGCATCCCATATAAAGTAGAGGAAGATGGGCACGGATAATAGCCTAGGGCCAATCTTCCTCAGCAAAAAAAGAGGAGGATTGGCATCGGATGTTAGCTCAAAAAAAAAAAAAAGAAAATCTTGAAAGCAGCCAGAAAACAAAAAAAGATATATTACATACAGGATATTTTATCTAACGATAGGTAACTTTTGATCAGAAAAAATGGAGGCCAAAAGACAATGGAACATCTTTAAAGTGCTGAAAGAAAAAAATTCTGTCAACCTAGAATTAAAGAAATCCAGCAAAACTAACCTTCAAAAATGAAGATGAAATAAAGATATTTTCAAGCATAAAAGCTGAGAGTTCATCACCAACAGACCTGCACTACAATGCATGCTAAATAAAATTCTGAAAGCTAAAGGGAAATGATACTAGAAGATAACTCTCAAATATATAGGAAGGAATGAATATCACTGGAAATGTTAAATAGATGGGTAAATATAAAAAGCTCTTTATATATTTTTAAAATTTAAGACTGTCTAAAGCAGAAATTATACAACAATATTGTAAGGTTTATAACTTGCAGGAAAGAAGAACAGAGAAACAAACATATGAGATAAACAGAAGACAGCAAAATGGTAGAACCAAATCCAACAATACCAATAATTACATTAAATGTAACTGGACTAAACACTCCAATTAAAAGGCAGAGACTGTCACCTGGATTAAAAACAAGACTCAACTATATGCTGTCTATAAAAGATGGACTGTAAATACAAAGATATAAGACTATTTGCTCCTAATTATTTCTTTTATTTAAAAGCACAAAAGCAGGATCAGCACAGAACTATCAAAGTGTCCTAGGTTGGTAGAGATAAGGAAATCATTCATTTTATATTACCAACATGCATCAAGCATCAACTCTATATGCAAGACTTTGTGCTAGGTGCTTCAGGGAGATACCAAGAGAAGATTGATGGTCTGTGCCACAAGTGCTACAGAATTCAGAAGGATGTGAGGACGTAAAAAGTGAGATATCCCTTGCTCAAAGGGAAGAATGGGGAGTACGGGGAGAAGGGCAGAGATCAGCAAAGGTTTTGCAGAGGATGTCACATAGCCCCGTGCCTAAAGCTCCAGGGGGATTTTGAGGAAGAAATAACCTGGTTTTCATTATTCACTTATTTTCTGAACTGAAAGACAGACCAGATATCTAGCCCAGTGGTTAAGAGCATGAGCTTTAGAGTCAAAGAGATTTGGACTTCAGCTTCAGCTCTGCTACTAACTACTCTGTGACCTAGGACAAATTACTTAAGGCTCCTAATCCTCACTTTCTTTAAGTGAAAAGGAAATAATCATTCCAATTGTATAGGATGTCTAACAGAAGTAAATGAGAGAATGTTGCAATATGCATTACAGAGTGCCTGCTCAATGAATTACTGTCACTGGAGAAACAAAATGTACCCTCTAGCCTTCAAAAAATGAAGCCCTAAATGATGAAGATAGCAAAAATGAAGACCATGGCACTACAATCTCTTAATAATAATGAATTAGAAAAAAATATACACCAAAAATAAAATGGAGGTAGGGCAGAATACAGTGTCTTTCACATAGTAGGTGTGTAATGTTGCCATGTGTGTTAAATGAATAACTCAAATAACAGATGAGCTAAGTCTTGCAAAGCTAACTAGCTACCCTCAATTTCTCAGAGAACACTAGCCCATTTAAGGCATGTAAAACTATAAACCAATTGGTATGCCTTGCTATTTCTGGCAAAATACTTTAGAAAGTTTCCCCTTTACACAGAAGTGCAAATTCCCAGAAGTGTCTGTGAGGTTCCTGCAGGCCGTAAAGAACAGGTTACTGTAGGCAATGAATGTTTACCCTACAGCTACAAAGAGAAGTGAGGAACCAGGAAGCCCCAGGGAAACCCCTTGGGCAGCTGAGAGCAAAGCCACCAAGGTACACAGCAATTCTCTTTTTCAGCTTCTTTGCCTCTGATTCTACTTTTGCTGCTTCTTATTGTTATTAGAGACTGTGTCAATTTTTGCTCCCTCACGTCTTTGCTATCTGCCTTCTCTTCATGTTACTCTCATGACCCTGCTCCACTTTACTAAGTCCCTCTCCATGAGTCTTACATTCAGACCCTCTCCCAGAGAGTACCCTGTGTAGGGTGCCCTGTTAGACACATCACAAGACACTGCCCTCCTTCATACCCAACCTACAGATGGTTTTGCTTAGCTCAGGTGCTGATTCCTGATCAGTCAGGTGTAGCTGGGCTGCAAGGCCACAGGACCCAAAGTATGGTGGCCTGTCCACAGGTACCTACCCACAGCTGTTTTGCTTAGAAGGCACTCTCAAGCTCCCATGGTCCATGTGGGACCATAGGTTCACTTCAAAACATGGCAGGTAAAAACACATTCACCATCATGAGCTGCTCAAAACTGCAGTGGCAACAGGTATTGGGCTGCTACATTCTAATGGGATTTTAAAAGATCATGAGACAAAACTGAAGGAACTCTGAAGGGACTGATTTGGTGTATAACCTCTGGGGAGAATCTTTAAGAGGTGGAGGGACCTAAAAGGCCATCCGATCCAACTCCACTCCTTGTGCAGTGACCCAGGTCACACAGTCAATAACTGGCACAGAATGAGAGTCCTGGAGTCCCAACTCCTAGTCAATGCTCTTTCCCTGTTCATGACACTAATGTTCATGACAGTGAACATTAGTACTTAAGATTCCAGTCACCAATGATGATAAAAGAAGACCTGATCGAAAGAATATAACTTCATAACAAGTAGAAGTTTGGGACATTTTTAAGGTAAACTGCTTATTACGACCAGGCTGAACCATATAATGAAGACAAACAAGGATGGGCATTTGTAGGCAGGTATCCACTCTACCATAAGCTGATAAACATGACTTGGCAATGTTCTGCCTTCAGGACGCCTTTGATCAGGGAAAGAGATGAATCTCTCCCTACATGTTCTTGAAAATTCTAAAAGAACTAATTTAAGGCACAGAAAGTCACATGACAATCACATCACTTAGATTTGCTTGGCGGAGGTACTGGGACAAATTACTCCATGGGAACACTGGCCAAGACAGTCTCTTCTGTTTCACTCACAGAAGCCAAGTTTAGCTTCTTTACAGGTCTCTTCTTGGTCCACAAACTGGCATGTAAATAAAAACTGTAAAACTATTTATCATCCACACACCCTATAAGAGACACTCGAATTCTGAAACTAAATGCCATTACATTTTACAACTTAAAAAAAAAGGTGCTGCCCCTATGTTCATTGCAGTATTATTCACTATAGCCAAGAAGTGGAAGCAACCCAAGTGTCTCTCGACTGACGATTGGATAAAGATGTGGTATATATATACAACGGAATACTACTCAGCCATAAAAAAAGACAAAATTGTCCCATTTGCAAGAACATGAATGGACCTGGAAGGTATTATGCTAAATGAATTAAGCCAGAGAGAAAAAGACAAATACTGCATGACTTCACTCATATGTAAAAGATAAACTAACACATGAGCAGAGAGAACTGTTTGGTGGTTACCAGGGGCAAGGGGGCTGGGGGCTGGGCACAAGGGGTGAAGGGAGGTATTTATATGGTGACTGACAAACAATAACGTACAACTAAAATTTCACAACGTTATCAACTATTAAGACATCAATTAAAAAAAAAAAAGTGCTGGGTATTTGACAAAATGTCCCATGTATCCTGCAATCAGAAAAACCAACCACTGGCTTTTTTTGTGGCAAGGTGGATTAACGTGCTTTAAAAGTACACACCGTGGGCCGGCCCCGTGGCTTAGTGGTTAAGTGCATGCGCCCCGCTGCTGGCGGCCCAGGTTTGGATCCCAGGCGTGCACCAACGCACCGCTTCTCTGGCCACGCTGAGACCGCGTCCCACACACAGCAACTAGAAGGATGTGCAACTATGACATACAACTATCTACTGGGGCTTTGGGGAAAAATAAATAAATAAATAAAATTATAAACGGGGCAGTGGGTATGACAGAGCCTGGCCCAGAGGAAGCAGTTGGTAAACTTGAGCTGCCCTTCCAGCGTCCTTCCTTCTACAAAGTCTTCTCTGAGGATTAGACACAATCACAGAATTCCCCACCCAGTTGCCCTCCCCTACAAACACAGGGATCAAGAGGAGCAGAATCCCACCTCCCTCAATCCACCCAAGAAGCTGGAGTCAGGCTGGGGCTCCATTCACTCATTCATTCATTCAACAAATCCTCATTGCACGGCCAGGGCTAAGGTGGTGACCAAAATGGACTGGTCTCTACCCTCGTGAAGCTCACATTCTAGTAGAATAGACAGACATTAATCAAATGGTCAGGCAAACAAATATACCAGTCCATCACCGATAGGTGCAAGGGAGACGTGCGCAGGCTATAAGGGACAGGGTCGGAGGGGGAAGGGATGTAGCCAGGAGGTCACAGAAGGCTTTGTAGGAAAAAATGAGAGCTGAGAGCTGAAGAACGATTAGACGTTAACTAGATGACAGAGGGAAGAGAATTCCAGGCAGAGGAATACAACAAGAAAAAGGCCCAATGGTGGGAGGGAATGAGGCCCAAAACAAAACAAAGCCAGCAGGGTTGAGGGGCAGAGAGAAAGGGGAAGAAGGGAAGGAAGGGAAAAAGAATGACTCCTAGGTTCAACTGGATGGGTGGTAACATTCCCGGAAATAGGAAACACTGGAAGAGGGCCAAGCTGGGCGTGGGGAAATCACGAGGGCAATTTTGGACATGTGGAGTTTAGGGGACCTTTGGGACATCCAAGCAGAGCTATCACCCGAGCATTTGGATATACGGGCTACATAAGTCTGGAGTTTCCAGGTAACCTCTGGGCTACAGATGTAAACATGGCAGTCAAGTGCAAGCAAGCGGTGACTGAAGCAGGGGAAGGGGCCTGGGTGAGACCGCCCACTAGAGAGTGAGGGAAGGGGGCCTGTGACAAACGTTTAACACCCAAGAGGTAGATAGCGACTACAAAGGAGGCTGGAAGGAATGGTCTGAGAACTGAAGTGTTACATCAGGGAAGCTAAGGGAGCAGAGTATATCCAGGAGGAAGAAGTGGTTGACCTAATGCAAGGCTCCATAAGACACCACCTTACGGATAGGACCCTGACCACCCAGCTGGGCAACGATACTGAAGAGGCCTGATGTCCGAGAGGTGGGGCCTATTAGATAACCTCCCAGAGGGCCCTGGGAAGTGACCCAGATATCGGAGGCTCAACTGCTGACAGCTTCCAAGGGAAAAAGGAACAGAAGAGCAGACACCCAAAGCCCTTGCTATGTATCCAACAGCCTGGCCTCAGGAACTAGCTCAAACTGGAGCACAGAAAAGAGCAGGTACTGGACACCCCCTCTGTCCCATGCCTGGTTAAATATGTATAGCTTTAAAACTAGGGCAACACTTGAGATCTGACACCAGGGTGCAGGGCTGGGGGTGCTCCTCCTCTCCCTCAGGTACCCAGCTGGTGAGGCGCCTGGACCATGGCCTCCAGCTACAGCAACAGCACAGCACTGTTTTCCAGGACTTCCACCCCCAGCACTGAACCCACTTACCCGGTAAGATTCCTGCACCTTGGACTTTGACTGTCTCCTTTTCCTGCTCGTCCGCCTGCTCTGAGTTCTCAACCACCTGATCCAACTCCTCACTCAGCTAAAGGGAGAAACAAACAGGTCAGCTCCACCAGCCTTGCACTTCTGGGCTAGAATAAGCAGGCAGAAGCTGCTTCTCATTTAATCGTTACCAAAAAAAAAAAAAATCACACGATGTAGGGTGTGTTATGCCAGTTCTACAGAGGAGGACACTGAAGCTCAGAAAACTCAAGTAACTTGCTATATATTAGTTTCCCATGGCTGTTAACAAAGCACCACAAACTGGGTGGCTTAAAACAACAGAAATTCATTCCCTCACGGTTCTGGAGGCTAGAAATCTGAAATCAAGGTGTCAGCAGGGTTGGTTCCTTCTGAGGGCTGTGAGGGAGAATCTTTTCCATGCTTCTCTCCTAGCTTCTGATAATGGCCAGCAATCCCTGGCGTTCCTTGCCTTGCAGATGCGTCAAATCTCTGCCTCCATCTTCACGTGGAGTCTCTGTGTCTTCACATAATCATCTTCTTATAATGACACCATATTGGATTAGGGCCCACCCTATTCCAGTATGACTTCATCTTAACTAATTACATCCGCAATGACCTTATTTCCAAATAAGGTCACTTTTGAGGTACCGGGGTTAGGACTTCAACGTATCTTTTTGAGGAGATACAATTCAACCCACAACACTTTCCATGGCCATAGAGCCAGGAGTCAAATCCAAGTTGGCCTAGCTCCAAAGCCCATGATCTTAACTACTTCCCAAAGGAGGAGGAAACGTGGCTTAGAGTCTGCTGAGAGAGAAGGAACAGGGAAGCTGGTGTCAGAGCTCTCCAGGACTCTGACCAAAGTCCACCAATTCAGGCTGCAAGTGGCAGAACAAAGTAGGGAGAGCAATCCCTCCCAGAGACAGATGCTAATTAGCAGCCTCATAGCAGGTAACCTCGACCTCACTGCATCCGTGTTCTCACCTGTGAAATGGGGAAAATGATGTCACTGAGGAGGGTAGGTGGGCAAAAAAGGATACAATGATAACCAACAAGTCTCTGTAGCATTAAGGAGGGCCAGAGAGATCGAGAACAGAGTTTAGAGGAGGACCTATCACTGAATTGGGAGGTGGGGGGGATAGCTTTCCCAAGTATTTTCTTAGGCTCACAGTGTCAATGATTAAGGTCTCAAGACAGTTTCACTGAAAATTCATCTCCAGGACACTTGAGCTAAAATAAAGCTCTTTATGTATTTTTTCCATTCCCCTCTCCATGTCTCCACTCCTGCCCCTTAGAATCAGGTAGAACCCCCAGTTTACAGCCCTCCAAGCCCCAAAGAAAAGAAAACCAACAAGTGCAAGGGGGCCGGGAGACTAGAGAAGGCACCATGAGATACAGGTCCTCAGCGGGAGCACAGATCAAGAGGTCCCCAGAGCTCTCACTGGCCAAAGGGAAAGGAGGATGTTAGTCCTGGGAAGGCCCCAAGTTCTCTGATCCAAGCCTGGGTTAGCCCAGGCTCAGGCTAACCCAGGCGGCAACACACTCCTAACCCAGTTCCCTTCCTGACTACCTGCAGTCATAATGAGCCCACCTCCTTGCTTGCATCTGGCCAAATTCTCAGCATGCCCCATCCCCTAAAGCCAAAGTCTCCCCTCAGAAAAGAAACCTAACTTGGAGCTAAGTCCCCTCTCAGAATGATCCAGGCAAGAAAGATGCAGGTCACTCCCGGAGGCCTCCTTCTTCTGAAGAAGGGGAGAGACAGGGACTTCAGAATGGGCCACTGAAGCAGGCAAAGGAAGGGGTCTTTCCACTGCCTTCCACCATGGGGGGGGGGCCCAAATAGAAACTGACTCCACCCTTGGCCTTGCCCCTGCAAGCAGGATAACTGCCTATATTTTAACAAACATTTTAGGAGCCCTGCTAGGTAAGGAGATACTGCAGGTTACATGTGGATGAGGAGAGACACTGTCCCGTAAACCAGGACCCGAAACCTCCCTAGAAGCAGAAGCTGCCCACATCCTGTTCACAAGAGCCGTCATTCACTGAGCTAAGCACTTTCCACATACCAACTCCTCTAATCCTCACAACCTATGAGATAGGGACTATCATTACCTTTGTTTTGCAGATGAAGAAATGAGAGGCTCACAGAAGTTAAGTGACTTAACAAAAGTCACACAAATGGTGAGAGGCAGAGCCAGGATGCGATCATGGGCTTTTTGACTTCAAAGTCCTCATATTTACCCACTATGCTCTACTCCCTATAACCCTGAAAACTTTCAGAGTCAGGGAAAGACACAACTCATTCCCCAGGATTGCCCCACTGTCTAGGTTACGGAATCTAGGGGCCAGAGAACCCACAGCACTGGTTAAAATCCATTAGGCTCCTTTTGGATAAAGGAGACGGCAGGAGAAATACAGAAATTTGTCCCAAAGTCAGATTCCAGTCCAGGTCCTACACTAAAAAATGGCAAGTCTTAGACAAATCTCACCCATCTTCAACTCGGTTTCCCCTTCTACTGTGGGGTTAAACCATGTGCTTTATACACTCCACACAGTATCATTTACAAAGGGAGAATGTACACCAGTATTGACTAGTATTGATGAAAACAGCAGCAAGTTCATGTATGAAGGACAGAATGCTAGGCTGGTCTCGGAAGTCAGTCTCCAGTGAGCATAAATAATGAGACCCTCCCCCTTGAATAATGAGGGGATTTTAACCAAGGGAGCTTGAGAGGGAGTTAAAGAAGAAATGGCGTGAGCACAGGCATAGAGACAGCTAAATGTTTAAGACTGTTAAACAGTGAGCTTCCAGTGTGGCCGGAAGCTGGGTGGGTGAAGGGATGATGAAGGTAATAGAACATACGGCTGCTGAGCTGTGCAGAGCTTTGAAAGCTTGCTAAGAAGTTTGGACTGTTCTGGGTAGACCAAGGGCAGCATCAGGTGTATGTAAAAAGGAATGCTCTGGGATCAAGGCAGGGTCTCAAAACGAAAATCTGCAGAGCATCAGAGACACCAAAGGGAGAGGTGGTGGTGACACAGTATGACACTCAGGTGGTTGGAGCAAACACAGTTACACAAACCTGAGGACTGAGGATGTGAAACTGCCTTAACTTGCCAAGTGAGGGGGACACAGTGAAGGGCACAGGGGAGGAAGAGTACCAGACACGACCAAAGTTTGAGACCTGAGGAGGAGAGCAGGTCACCAGTTTCAGTAAGAGGCAGGAGGAAGAGCTGGTCTGAGGGAAAAGCTGGAACCGAAGCCTGTAGCTCAGAACAGATAAGAAACAGACAAAGAACTAGAAAGTGATAAAGTCTTGGGAGGAGGTGAGACTGAAGAGATAAACGGAGCGGAGCGAGCAGTAGCTGCGTCGGTGAAAGCACATCTTCAAAGTCAGGCGGCCACCACCACAAGATGTAATTATCCCTGTCATTAACAGCTGCAGGGCCACGAGGCCTTGGGCTGGGAGGCGGGCTGATGCCCACCGCGCATCTGCTCCAGCTGGGAGGAGAGCGAGGGTGCTTCCACTTGTGGCAGAGAACGCCGGGGTCCTTGGGGCCACTCGGGGTCCTGCCCGGTCCGACGAGGCTTTAATCATTCACCTGCCGGTTACGGGTCGCGGCTCCGGGGGGGCCCCGGCTCCATCCCTCGGCCAAGGGACGGCAGCATCCGGAGGAGGCTCGGCGCCCCGCTTCCTTCCTGGCCCGCTGCTCCTCTGCACGCGGAGACCCCTCCCCCGAGCACGCACCCGCTCCTCGGCCCGCCCGGACGCCACCCGCCCAGACCTCGGGACCCCGCTCCTCCGCCTCACAGGAAACTCTGCTTCCGCCCCCCACTGCCTTGTACCTCCTGGTAGGATGTGGAGAGCTCCTGCCGGATCATGGCAATGACCGGAGCTAAGGCACACCTGAGCCCGCTACGGCCGAAAGGAGCGGCGAGGCGAGCACCCCGGCCACAGTGCCGGGACCTGCCCGCTCCGCGAGGCTAAACTGGTTCGGAGGGGCGGCCCCGAGACCAGGCGGGGCGGCACTCGGCGCAGGCGCCTCTCTCCCGCCACCGCCGGCGCTACGAAAGGGTTGCTGGGAAATGTAGTTCTGGGCGGGGTCGCTTCTCACCACCCCTGGGGCGGCGAAGCCTGCGCGTTACCCGGAGCCAGTCTTAACTTGGGCATTAGATGCACGTGCTCTCTTTGTCTCTCACTTCCTCTCTTTGTTGAAGGGGGAGGGACGGAGAAAATGAGTGGAAAGTGGAACAAAGGGCCAGGTCAGATGGGTAGGAGAGCCTAATCTATAATCACAAGAGGAATCCTGCCCTGGTGGTTTATAACCGAAATAATTGTCTGGGGAGCACTTTGTATGTTACAAAGCGCTTTCAGCACATCATGCCCTTGATTTTGCAAGGGCTCCTGTGAGGAGAACATTTTTCTTCCTGTTTTACAGATGAGGAAACTGAGGTATCCTGATTCAGAAAGGATGGGGGGGGGCAGTCATCAAGTGAAGATTATTTAGTCTAGGACCAGACCACAGAATCCATGTTCTTTCCTATTATTCCTGGGGCAGACACTTGGAGTCAGTGTAAGTGAACATAAGTGAGGCCATCTTGTTATGCTAAATGACCCTTTCCTAGTTAGAACCGCCAAGTATGTAATCATTATGAGTTACTACACACTTGCATGATTTTCTGGCCCTGATCCTGTGCACATACACCTGCTGAGGTATTCTGATAGCTTTGTTCTTAACAATCTTAACAAATTTTTCCCAAGGAATAAGAAGGCTGCCAGGAAAAAGGAACACCTATAGGATATTCATCATCACTGCCAGAAGAAAAGAACAATGCAAGACCCTGGAGTCTGTCATACCTGAAGGCTGACACTTCTAAACCCCCTCCTTACTGCCCATTTTCCCTACATAACTAATTCAAGATTCTGTAATTTTTTTTTTAATTTTTATTTATTTGTTTTTTTCCCCCAAAGCCCCAGTAGATAGTTGTATGTCATAGCTGCACATCCTTCTAGTTACTGTATGTGGGACGCGGCCTCAGCATGGCCGGAGAAGCGGTGCGTTGGTGCGCGCTCAGGATCTGAACCCGGGCCACCAGCAGCAGAGTGTGCGCCCTTAACCACTAAGCCACGGGGCCAGCCCAAGATTCTGTAATTCTTAAAGATGGGTTTTTTGAGACATAAGTCACCTATCTTCCAATTATGCCAGCTAATTAAATTAAAGCTTCCTTTCTTGATCTCTAACTCATTGTGATTAATTGGCTCAGATCGCTGTGAGCAGAGCGAGCCCATTTCTTAGTAACATCAGGACCTCCAGGTTCTTGTCCTGGCTCTGCCCCTGTTCCACAGATCTTATAATGCTCAGAGCCCTCCTCTCTTCACCTTAGAATGTAACTGCTAAGCCTTGCCCTACTTCACGGCACCTTATGAGAGCCAAAATAGGTCATGAAGCAAAAATCCAGTGGTTCTGTTCACCACGACACAAGCCTGTGCCCTGAATGTGGCAGAGACTTGGGTATTTGCCCTGTGGCAGGGTGGACCTGAGGACCACCTCTTCCCCTCCTCCCAGTGCCTGAACAGCTGCTCTGTGTGGCCGCCCTGGGCTGCTTAGTGATGAAGCAGATAGAGGTTGCTTATGCCTTAGTAAATGCTGCTCTGTGTGCCCGGCAGCTGCAGCTGTGCCACCTCCTGCACTCAGGCCACACAGGCCTTCTTCCCTCCTCAGTGGCAACCACAGTAGCACCAATCACATCAGAGCACCCTGGACCTCAGGGAGCATTAGCAGTGGTAGGTCTCCATCACCTCTCCTGACTACCCTCCCCCACCCCAGGCCCTCTGCTCTTACATCTATTAAATGAGACATATATATAGCACCTAACATTGTAGGCACTCAACAAATGTTTGTTAAATTTATGAATGGAACATTTATTCCAGCTATTTCATTTAACAGTTGCTTACGAAAACAAATAAGAAACAACTCACTAAATTCCTTACTATATTAATACAAGGGAGGCTGACAGAACAAGTCACACAATCCCAGAATTTCAGAGCTGGAAGGAACCAGAGAAGTCAATGCAGCCCTATCATTCCTCTCTACTCTTTGTTGGTATGGCCAAACTGGAAATTTACGGGTTCCCACATTTGAGGGAGATACAAATACAATATTCAACATGGTTTAACAAATACAGTGTGCTGGGCACTGGGATACAGAAATGAATAGGATACCCCAAGGTCCTTGCTCTCATGGTTCTTCCATGTGGAGAGACAGACCATAAACACATAAATCAAGTTTTCCGTGCTTGCTGTCCCCAAGTCCTCTCCTCCCAATCCCTCATGAGCACATGCCAGGCAGGCTTTCATCGTCTCCACTCCACTGAAACAGTGCTGGTAAATGACCGCCAAGTTGTCAAATCAGATGGCCACTTCCCCAGCCTCCTCTCACTTGACCTATCAGCTGCACTGGACTCAGCTGGTCCTCCCTCCTCCTTGTACACTTTCTTCCCCTCTCTTCCAAGACACCACACACTCCCACTTTGCCTCCCACCTCACTCGCTGCTCCTTCTCAGTCTCCTTTGCTGGTTTCTCCTCATTCCCTCAACTCTCCAGGGTGGCATTCCCCAAGCTAGGTCTTTTGTCTCCTTTCTAGTCCCTCCCTATGGGCTAGTGAAGTGGTCTCCGCTAGTCTCATGGCTTGAATTACCATCTGCATCCTAAAGATTCCTGTTATGGGTGAATTGTGTCCCCCCAAAAGACACGTTCAAGTCCTAACCCCTGGTACCTCAGAATGAGACCTCATTTGGAAATAGGACTGTTGCAGATGTCCTTAGTTAAGATGAGGTCGTACTAAATAAGGTGATCCCTTAATCCATTACGACGATGTAAAGATAGACACACGGGAGAACACCCTGTGATGACAGAAGCAGAGAGTGCAGCAAGGTAGCTGCAAGCCAGGCGGCTTTAATCATTCGCCTGCTGATTACAGGTCATGTCTCGGGAGGCCAGGCTCCATCCTTGGCCAAGCAACAGGCAGCATCCCAAGGCTCACCAGCCACCACCAGAAGCTAGAAAGAGGCAAGGAATGCTTCTCTTCAGAGTCTTGGAGGGAGCATGACCCTGGCGATATCTTGATTTTGGACTTCTAGGCTCCGGAACTGTGAGACAACAAATTCTTGTTGTTTTAAGCCATCCAGTTTGTGGTATTTTGGTACGGCAGCCCTAGGAAATGAACACAATTCCCAAGTGTATACAAATGAATATCTCCAGGCTCCAGCTCTCCCCGGAGCCCAGTCTCACATGTCCAGGTGCCAAGGCAACTTCTCCACTGGATGCGCCCCCGGCAGCAGCAGAGGGGAGCTACTGAAGGCATGGACCCTGCAACCAGACTGCCTGGTTCCAAGTCTTGGCTCTGCCACTTAGTGACTTTGTGATCTCGGAACTTTAATCTCTCTGTACCTCAGTTACCTCATATATAAAATGGGAATATTACTACCTATTCATAGAGTTCTGAGAGGATTAACTGAGTCATCAGATGTAAAGTACTTGGAACACCGTCTGGCACACTGTAAGTGTATATTAGTGTTAGTGGTTATTGCAAGGTTCAAAACGGAACTACTAATCTCCTATCCCAAATCCGCTCCTCTCGAAGTCTTTCTCACTGTAATAAACTCCATCCTCCCATTTCTGTGGTCAAAACTCTAGAGTCATCCTCAGTTCCTCCCTTTCTCCTACATCCCACATCTAAATCAGCAAATCCCATTGGCTCTACTGTAAAAATTTATGCAGCATCTGATCACATTTCACCACGTACATCATTACCACCCTGGTACAAGGTACCGGAGTTTCTTGTGGATTATTTTCAATAGCCTCCTAGCTGTCTCTCTACCTCCATCCTTGCCACCCTATGGTCTATTCTCAACACAGCAACCTGGGAGAGTGGGTTAAACAAAGTCAGATCATGTCACCCCTCTCCTCCGACCCTTCCACAGCCAGAGTCCTCTCAGTGACCTACAAGGCCCTATAGGATCTGTCCCATAGCCCCCACCTTTCCTCTCACTCCTCTCCTTACTCTCTCAGCTTCAACATGCTGAGCCTAAGGGCCTTTGCACTGGCTGTTCCCCATCCTCGGAATGCTCTTATCCTGGGTACCTATATGAGTCACTTCCTCACCTCCTTCAGGGCTTTCTCCAAATATCACTTAGCAGTGATGCCTCCTCTGAACACCCTGTTAAAACAGCAAGCCCCACTGTCAGCACATCCCCTACCCTGCTTTATATTTCTCCCTCGCATCCACCTCCTTCTTTCCTTTCAGTCTCGTGCACTAGAATGTAAGCCCAGCGAAGATGAGGTTCTTTTGTGTTATGTTCATTGCTGTATCCCAGTGCCTCTGATGGTGCCTGGCATTTATTGGTACTCAAATAGTCGCTGAATAAAGAAATGAACAAAGTAATTTCACACAGTGACAAGAGCACTATGTGACAGAGATAGAGATGTGATAGAGAGTGATAGGGCAGCTGTGGGGGAGGCACTGATTTATCTCGGGGGAGTCAAGACAGGCCTCATGATGATAGTTACTTGTGAGTTGAGACCTGAAAGACAAGAAGGGGCCAGCACATGATGACCTGCACCCCAGGCAGAGGGCGCCAGTACAGTACAAAGGCCCAGGCTGGAACATAAGCAGCAGGCAGTGTGGCGGGAGGGGTCCAAGGAGGGCGCATAAGAGACAGAGTCAGAGAGGTAGGCAGAGGCCAGATCGTGGAGGCTGGGTTGTGCTGATCCAGCCCTTGCCTCCCCTGCTCAGCACTGGGTTGCAGGGACTGGCCCTGTGGGCTGGGTTTCCACTGGGTTCAGTCAAGAGGAAGCACTGCTGGGAGATTGGAGGGGGTCAGGGCAAAGAAGAAACCAGGGCTTTTCTTTCCCTTGTTCTCTGCCTCCAGCAGCTTCCCTTCCATGGCTCCAGCTCCTGATGCAAAAACAAAGGCTTTTTGTGGTTTAGCTTCAGCCAGGTGACCCAGGCCCCTAGACTCTAATGATATGATCTCCTCCCTTCCACTGGCAGGATGTTGCTAATCTTCCTGCTGTTGCTAATCTCTGGGTTGCCTCGGGGTTGCTTCTCAGCCTCTTCTATCACCTGTGTAATCAACTCTCAGCATCGCAGCCATTCTTTTTCACAATAGTTCCTATTTTCCTTGCAGGTGACTGACTGATTCCATTTCGAAAAACAAATGTGGGTTCGAAAAACAAATGTGGGTTAGAAGAGAAGGGCAATCGGGGGATGCCTGGAGAAATCCAAGGGCGTATGAACATGCTATTAAATGATAGACTTGTACTCAGCCTCTGAGGAAGGGAGAAGCTTGATCTGATCAGTAGAAATTATAGGCAGTATCTTTTGGCTCAAAGAAGTTCCTAACAAACAGAACTGTAGAGAGAGCAAGGGCTCAAGCAGAGAAGCAGCACACGGTATGCCAGGGATGTTATCAAGGAACATGATGCATCAGGAAGGAACGATATTCTATTCAAGGGTGTAGAAGGGCCTCTTCTAACCCAGAGATCCTGTGACACAGTGTAACATTGATACTGCACGCCGAAGTTTACACAGCCTTTCACGTCCATTGTCATTTTTAGTTTCAACAAATCCTATCAAGGAGGCAGGCCAGTATGTTACTAACGTGGAAATCGAGACTCAGAGTGTTTGTGGACAGATCCTGTGTAGGATCTCTCAGACCCCATGTCTCATCTATCAGCTCTGCACTAGCAGCCCATTCTGTTGAATAAGTAAATGTAGGAAAAGGTGGTGCAGTCACTGAGCAGAGGCGCCGCCTGGTGGTTAGGGGCAGACTCTGAGACTCAGGGCCTGTGCTGGAATCTGGGCTCTGCCACCTACTGTGTGACCTCGGGCAAGGTACTTAAGGTCACTGCCTTTCAGTTGCATCATCTGTAAAATAGATGATAATAATAGTTCTTCATAGAATTACAGTGAGGATTAAATGAGTTACTACACATAAAAGTGCTGAAGCAGACTTGGCACACTTGGCACCCTGAGCTCTGCTTTGGTCTCCTTTGCCAGTTCTCCCAACCACAAAACATTGGCGGGCCCCAAGAACCCAGTCCTTGGTCCTCTCCTCCCTATCTACGTGCACTTCCTTGGCGATCTCATCCACTCTGTGGCTTTAAATACAATCTATATGCCAATGATTTCAAAATTTGTATCTCTAGCCTGGAACTCTTCCCCCAACTCCTGACTCATATACCCAACTGCCAATTTGAGACTTCCACTTAGATATCTATGTTCTCAAACTGAACAAGCCCCACACTGATCATAATCTTCTCCCCCAAAACCTGCTCTCCTACCATCTCTCCTTATCTCAGTTAAGTTGCAACTCCATCCTTCCAGTTGCCCAGGCCAAAACCCTCGGGGTCATCCTTGACTCCTTTCTGTCTCTCAGACCCCATGTCTCATCTATCAGCAAATCCTGTCAGCCACACCCTCAAAACATATCCAGGATCCACCCACTTATCCCTTGATACCACCCTGGTTCAACCCACCATCATCTGTCGCCTGGATTATTGCAGTAGCTCCCATACTCCAGTCTCTTCTCAATAAAACAGCCAGTCATTCTGTTAACATTTTAACTCATCCCTCTGTTCCATTCACTCAGAGCAAAAGCCAAAATCTTTAAAAAATAAGCTGTGAGGTACCAGAGATCTGCCCCCCACCTCCGCCTCATTCACCCCTTTACCTCTCTGACCTCATCTCCTACCCGTCTTCCCTCCTTGCTGTTCCTCCAACAAGCAGGGCACTCTCTGTCCTCAACATTTATGCACAGGGCTTTCCCTGTGCAGAGATTTCTCTCCCCTCCAGGCTACCTCCCCACCTCCCTGAGATCTTTATACAAATACCCACTTCACAGTGGAGTCTTCCCTGGCCAGGCTATTTAAAATGGCATCCCCAATGCTCCCTATCCCTCTGCCCTGCTTTATTTTTCTCCCTAGTATTTATCACCATCTAACTTACTACTTAGGTATCTTACTTCTAGTCTCTCTCTCCTCTAGAATGTAAGCTCCAAGTGAGCGTGGATCTGTGTTGCTCAGCGATGTGTCCCCAGTGACCTGGCACATGGAAGCCCTCAAAAAGTATTTGCTGAATAAATTAATGAAGGAATCCTTGCACAAATGTTAGCTATTATTTCAGTGCATATCTGTGCCGTGCCCTACCTACCCTTTGCAAAAATCCCCTTGGGGACCCGAAATTTAAATACAACTGGGAAGAAAAAAAATCAGCCAAAAGTAAAAGTGAATTAATAAAGTTGAGGTCCTAGTTTATAAATATACCCGGAATGTTGGGCTGTGTCATCTATGTACCTAATCAAGGAACTACGTAGTGTAACGTACGTCGTTCTTTGGCTCAGCTTTCAGTCGGCCGTTTGGAGTCGGGAGTCTTGGGTTGTAATCCCAGTTCCAAGTTTCCAGCGGCGCGGTCCTGGCGGCCGTGCGCGCCCCGCAGCGCGCGGAAGGCGCGGCGTCGGGCTCCCGGCTCTCGGCCCTCGGGGCGCCGGGCGCGCGGGGCGGGGTTCCGGGGCCACGGGGCGGTAGTGCGCGGGCTCCAGCGCCCAGGCCGCCCCCGGCCCTACTCTGCGCGCTCACCATGGCGGGCCCCGCGCCGGGGCGGCTACTGTCGCTGGCAGCGCTGGCCCTGGTGCTGGCGCTGGCCCCGGGGCTGCCCGCAGTCCGGGCCGGGCAGGCGCCGCGCCCCGCCGAGCGGGGGCCCCCGGTGCGGCTCTTCACAGAGGAGGAGCTGGCGCGCTACAGCGGGGAGGAGGTAAGCCGGCGAGCGCGGGCCGAGGGGAGGCCGCGGCGGGCGCCCCCTCCCGGAGCCCGCGCTCGGAGCTGGGCGCGAGGCCGCGAGGCCTGCCGGGCCTCCTCTCCCCAGGCCCGGACGGCCGCCCAGGGATCAGGGGCAGCCCTCGGGAGTCGGGGCGCCCTGCTTCCCCTTCTCCACCAAGCCAGACACCCCAGCCCGCTCTTCCCCGCTCTTCTCGCGAGCTGCCCCTTAGAGACGCGGTTTGGCTAGTCGTCTGTACACAATCCTCAGAACTTTTTTGTTTTTATTGTTAACATCAGCTGGGGACAGACACTTCTGCCTACTCGTCGGGGGCAGTGGCAGTGGAGGGAGGGAGGGAGGCATAGCCTGCTCCCCGGTCTTGGTGGGAATTGGGGCAGGCCCAGGGACGAGCCAGGCTTTCCCTGCGCCTTGTTTCCCTGCCCCTATAGCCCAGGCCTCCTCTCAGACCTGCTCTTAGTGCCTGTGCCCTTGGGGCTGAGCAGGAGCTGGGGGGAGGGCAGAGAGGGAGATGGGAGGTTAGAGACAAAGAGCCCCACCCCAAACACACCCACGTCAAACACACCCACCTGAGTCAGTAGTCTGGAGGTATCCAAGAAACTCCTCAACCACCTGTCCATTTGGGCTGGTGGGGCCCAGTGTGATGGCTGTGGAGGGTGGGAACAAGATGCTGCACGTAAGAAGGGCCGTGGGGGGCTGATGTTACATCGAGGAGGTGGGAGGAACAGTTGAGTGGGGAAATCATTCAGAGTTCAGAGTTAATATGAACCAGCCTCCTGCTTTTACACATGAGTAAACTGAGGCATTCCACCAGTTAGTGGTAGAACGAGCAAGGGACCCAATGTTCTCTTGTTAAAACCCTCTGGCCTGGGCTCCCTAAACCCTAAGTTAACTAAGGTTAGACAAGACTAGGTTCGCAAGGGGAACTCAGAAACCTGGCCCTTAGGCAGTGAAGCTAGTTTGGGCATCACTGTAAAGAGAGGTTGGTTAGAAGCCTGAGTCAATGAGAACACAGAGGGACGGAGGCAGGGATGTGATTGGATGTTAAGGGACACCATGTTTTGGGGCAGCAGGGAACCAGATGGTGCAGAGTCAGGGAATCAGTGCAGGATAGAGTTAACATAGCAGGCCTGTTCTCCTTTGAAAGGCCTGCTTGCAAGAGGGGCTCTTGACTGGTGTCTGGATTTCTAAGGTGTTTCACACATCCCTAACGGATACGGGTGGCTCAGTGTGGGCTCTTTGTACAACAGTGTGTTTATGTTGAACACTGCTAGGCAGAGAGGGCCTACATGGCCAGCCCCCAGTAAAAACCTTGGGATCTGAGTCTCCCCTGGGCTTCCCCGGGCAGAAACATCACACAGGTGTTGTTGCATTTTGTTGCTGGGGAAGAGAGTACTCTGTGTGACCCCTCATGGGAGCGGGGGAGAGCATAAGGAAGTCCACACATGGATTTCTCTAGACTCCGCCTGTGTTGTTTTCCCTTGTGATCCGGCTGTGTGTCCTCATTACATTGCTGTAATAAATCTTAGCTCTGAGTACAACTAGGTGCTGGGAGTTCTGTGAGTCCTGGTGAATTGCCAAACGTGGAGGTGATCTTGGAGACCCCCAGCACAGAACCCAAGGGAAGAAGGAGTTCAAAATGGAGGGTTCGTGCAGCAACAGTGCAGGGGGCTGCGGGATGAGGACTGAGAAAAGACCCTGGGTTTTCTATGCTGGTGTTATTGATTGACACTTAACTGAGGGAAGGAGAGAGGGAAGCTTGAGATGGAAACAGGTTAAGGAAAGAATTGTTTGGGTTGTGGACCCCACCCCAAACCCACCCCACACACTTGTGGGTGTGGAGCCCAGAGGATGTCTGTAGGCAGAGAGAGGAAGAGAGTAAGGGAAGAGAGGGGCAGTGGAGTGTAGCTGGTTGGAGCCGTGCTCTGCTGTGGTTTGCCCTAGGTGGTTCTGGTTTATGCCTGTTGTCCTGGGATAATTATTAATAGCACCCCCTTTCACTCAGAAATGTCACTGTTTGTATAATGCATTCTATGGTCACCCTAGTTAGAGCATTATATGAGGTATTTGGATCATACCTGGGTTTGAGTGCTTGTTCTGCTGTGTGACTTTGGGCAAATTACTAAACCCCTTAGGGTCTCAGTTTTTTTTCAATCTGTAAGATGCTTGTATCAGTCAGGGTTCCACCAGAAACAGAACCAGTAGCATATGTATATATAGACATATATATATGGTTTATTGCAAGGAATTGGTTTATGAGATCATGGGAGCCGGCCAGGCAAGTCTGAAATCTGTAGGGCAGACTGTTAGGAAGGGCAGGCCAGAAACCCCCGGGCAGGAGCTGATGTTGCAGCCCACTGGTGGAATTTCTTCTTCCTCAGGGAAACCTCAATTCTGTTCTTAAGGCCTTTCAGCTGATGCAGTGAGGCCCACCCAGATTCTCCAGGATAAGCTCCTTTACATAGAGTCAACTGATTGTAGATGTTAATCACATCTACAAAATACCTTCACAGCAACATCTAGATATGTTTTCGGTTGAGTAACTGGATACTGTAGCCTATCCAAATTGACACAAAAAACTGACCATCATAATGGCTATAAGAGGAGTTCCTACTTCTATGTATGGGTTTTGTGAGGATTAAATGAGATAGTGATATGCAAAGTGCTTAGCATAGGCCTGGTGTAGTCCCAGCATAGTAAGCCTTAATAAATCTTAGTCGCTGTTATTTTTATTAGCTTATTATTAAACATACAAGCAAGAGGCAGTATAACAGGAACATAATCCTCTTATGCAACTCAGAAATCGAATAAGCTCTGAAAACCAGAAGGTTTTTTTAATAAGTCGATTGACTGCAAAACCTGACCTGATCTGAACTCTTTTGGTGATGGAACCTTTGTTGGAGCTTAGAGGAGTCAATTTATAGTCTTTATTTGTCCTACTTAGTGTGAATATTCTTGTTCATGCTTTACTGTGGAAATATTAATATAGTTGATTATGGGGTGCTGCCTTGGACCTCCATAGATGTTATGGTATGTGCCCCATAAAACCTTTCTAAAATCTGACGAATTCTGAATTCCAGAACACATCTGACCCCGAAGAGTTTCCGCTGTGGGATTGTGGACCTGTATAACAAGTCTTTCTGAAACATCTAGCAATGAATGTCTTGTTTCTACTGTGAACTTTTTGGATGAGAGCCAAGGCAGGCCCACCTGTCCCAGTCCCGCGTTCTGCCGTGTGGTTTGTGGTGAGAGCTCCGGCACCCAAGCAGGGAGCTGCGTAGTGTCTCCAGTGGAAGCTTCAGATTGGAAATCACGAAAGACAGAAGTCCTGGCTGCTGGTGTCTTTCACGGAACCATATATTGTGTTCTGGAACTACCACATGAGGCCCTATGCCACTTCCCTCCTTCGGGGCATGTTAGGTTCTCAGAGTGGTCCACAGTGTGGCTTCCTGAATCACTCACGTGTAGGAGTGTGAAAATGGCTATACTTGGGCTTCGGGCATCAGTCAGTCCTCTTGGAATCCCTGCTGAAAATCCAGCCTCCTTGGTGCCTCTTCAAAGCCCATTCTCCCCGTAATTCTAATAAGACTTGTATAGACGAGGTCATCTGGAGGACCACTCTCGTAGAGAACACATAGGTCACAGAGTAAGCATGTTGAACTAAAATGAAAGTAGGACGAGAAAGGTCTAATCTGTTCCAGAGGGCCTTCCTGTGGTCCTTGATTTCTTCAGCTCTGGTCAAAAGTGCCCTCGGACATAGAGATGTTGATCGCATACTCGCATGGGCAGTTTTTGTCTTGTTGCATCGGCTGTTCTTATAGCAGGGTTTCACTGTTGACAAATTACAGGTCCAAGATTGGCGTTCAGATTTTCAATAAGGAAGAATGTCGTGGGAAGGGCATAGGCTTTAGAATCAAACAGGTCTGAGTCTGAATTCTGGCTTTTTATTTACCAGCAGAGAAACTGTCAGCAAGTTATTTAAACTCTAAGCCTCAGTTTCTTCATCTACAAAATATGTATAGCAATACCTTCCTCACAAGGTCATTATAAAAGTTGTCGTAAGTGACATATGTAAGTATAAGCAATCATATATAATAGATGGAGAGCACCTAGCACAGTAGATACTCAGTAAATGCAAATTTCCTTGCTCGCCCTTTGATTACACCTGAAACATATTAATTGTCCTGAATTACAGGCCCCAAGTAGCCAGCATGTATGGCCGAGGGCCCAGCCCAGGCAACATGATCAAAGTAATATTCTTCTATGACTTACCCTCACATTGAGCTTTTAGAATTGAAAAACAGCATGAATCACAAGCCATTCATGAATTTTGTCATTGTTCTTCCTCGAGAAATAAATGCATTTCACATAAATGTGGGGTGAGGGGCGTCTACCTTCTTCTTTGCTGCTGGTGTTCTAACCTGTATGTCAGATGTTGGCATCTTCAAAAGTTTCCCCGGTGGAGATGAGTCAGTGGCACACGAACAATATTTTCCCCTGCCTTAGTGATGGAGGAAACAGACTGGGGAAGGATTGGTTTATTAAGGAAAGCAGATGTCATGAAGCGGTTAGCTTTAGGGGAGGGAAGATGGGGTGACTTCGAGGATTCTCAGTGGTCCAGAGGGAATGTCATCCTCCACTCTCTAAGTGCAAAACTGATTTTTGCCATCCTCAGAAAATACGTTTTCTGCCTTAATTGCCTTGTAGGGTACCAAGTGCAGGGAGGACCACCCCGCCCTCCCATCCCGGTCATGACTTCTGGGCCTGGGACTAAATGTATGTATTTAACAAACACTTATATAGAGCTAACTCCACCAGGCACTGTCCTAACCACTTTAAAGCATTAACTCACTTAATGATGTCCACACCCCCTTGAGGTAGGTGCAATTATTATCATCTCATTTTTCAGTTGAGGCAAGAGGCATAGGGAGGTTGAGTAACTTGCCCAAGGTTGCACAGCTAGTGAGTAATAGAGGTGGACCAGGCTGTGCTCGCTCCGGCTTGTACAAAGAAAATGAACCACCAAGACCTCCCTCTCCATGGCTCCAGGCAGTGACCTGTTCCAGGGCTATATTGTTTAGTCTAAGAAGACGATATCAGAGTGCAAGCATGACGGGAAGTGTAGTTTAGCTTCTGGAGTTTATTTAGGGTGACGCTGGACCCTGAGCTTGCCAAGGCCCTTCTAGGCTTCAGAGTTATTCTTTGTAAATGGAATTTGTGTGTGCTCAGTCACCAGCTCTCCTTGGAATCTGTGCTAAGAGGGCACGGGGTTACATTTGTTTTCTGCTTTTCTAAAACTTAGCGATAGTGAAAAGTAGGACTGTACTTCCTCCAAAGGAGCCTTCTGGACAGACATGAAGAATATACAGACTGTGAAGGCTGGTGGATGGAGGCAGGTGAATAAAGAGGTGAAACCACACTCTCTATGCAGTAGAATGCTGGCTTGTAGATGTTTTGGTTGGGTTAATGAATATCCTACCCCAGTATACACACACACAAGCTGAAACAAAAGTTCCACAAAACAGTGTTTATTCTTACTATGTGTTTTCTGTTTTCTGTTCTATTTTAAACTTTTTTTTTCTGTTTCACTTAAAAAAAACCTGTTGATAAATCACTAATAGGTTACCAATGCTAATTACAGTTAGAAAAACATGGCCTTAGACCCTTGGAGGGCCCAGTTATTTCTGCGGAAGAAAACATCCTCAGCTGGTTCCCTCTTTTCCAAGGAGAAGAGTCTCCAGGGAGGGACTTCTGCTCTGTCCCAGCTCCTGGTGGAGAGTCTGAAAGTGTCAGCGGCTCAGAGCCGCTGGCTGACTGCTGGGCCCCACCTTCCTGCTGCACCCAGGCTCCAGGTCTCTCTCCCCCAGCTGTGGAAGAGACCCTCCTTCCTCTGCCTGCTGCTTTTGTATCCCCTTGTCATGGTAGCTTGCGTGGCGCTCTCTACTGGCGCTGCTTGACGGAAGGCAGAGAGGAAGGCCAGATGGTAAGGCAAGCCCAAGACCCAGAGGGAAGATCAAGGCCCGGTCTCGTTTATGCAGGCTGTTCCCCTGCTGCCCTCCGTCTGGGTACCTCTGACCCACTCCCCCTGTCTTTCCTCCTGGTCCTGGGTCTTTTGGATGAATTTCCCAGGACACTCACACCCTCTCCACGTCCCAGGCAAGTATGCCGTCCTCGTGCTGTGTGCCCTCTGAGGGGGGCAGGCCAGAAAGCAGACTGAGCCTTGGGTTCCAAGGCTCCAGGTTCCAGAAGCTGCCCTTTCTCTAATTCGCCCTGTGACTCTGGGCAAGTCTTATAATCTCCCCGGCCTGGGTAGCATCCATAAAATGAAGGTGTTAGATGGATCATCTTCAGGACCTCTTCCAGTTTTAACTTAAAATTCCTCCAGAGTCCTTATCTGTCACTTGGGAATTACATTTTTTTCTATCTTTCCTTTAGGAAAATCTCCCGTCTCCTTCCACTTGGTTATCTGATTCCTCTTTGATCTTATAACTTTCAAAACCTAGAGGAGGATGAAGGAAACTTAACATTTCCCTAAACTGCTCCCTAAAGTGCTTTATATCTCTAGCCTTGGTTACAACAGCCCAGTAAGTGGATACTTTTATTATCTTCCTAGTACAGAGCAGAAAACCGAGGCACAGATAGGGTAAGTAATATGCCCAAGGCAACGCAGCTCATAGGTGGTGGCTCAAAGCCAGGCCTGTTTGACTTGAAAACTTATGCTGGGACCCATGACACCATAGTGAGTCCTCCTTTGCTCTCATGGAAAAAGACAGCCCTCCTGCTGTTATTTCAAACTCACTGTGGGGACAAAAAGTGATGTATCCTTCCAGGTGGATGAGGGGGTGGGGGGACCCTGGTGTGAAGCTGGTACTGAGTGTGCGTGTCTTTATTGTGTCCTGTGGACGTTTCTATTCCTGAGTATATGCATTTATGCTCCCAAAGCTTCCATCTACCTTCCTCAGTTGCCATCTCCTGGCCTGAACAGCCATGCCTGCTGGCTCTGCTGTCAGCGGACATCCAGACGTCCGTCTCCACATGATAAGAACTCACCCCCCAAGGCACACTGGTGTTTAACTGATCAGGCTGTTCCTTTCTGTGCAATGTCTGCGTAACAGGAATGCCTCAGAAGTCGCTTGACGTGCCTTCTACCCCTTTGCTTCAGTTTCCTTTGAGCACTTACACCTTCGATGCATAGTTTGATGAGGAGTGAATATTTAACTGTCGAAGAAATGGAGAGTGTTAGTGATCAGATGCCTGTTTTTATATCTTATATACGTGAATGTCAGGTGTATATGCCTGTTTGCACACAGACAAGTAATAAATATCAAAGAAAAAGCAACAGAATGGAAAATATGACAAAATTCCATGGGTAAAATTATAACTATAATATATTTTAAAAATTGATAGGGGCCTGGCTCTGTGGCTGAGTGGTTAAAGTTCCATGCATTCTTCTTTGGTGGCCCAGGTTCGCGGTTTTGGATCTCGGGCGTGGACCTACTCCACTCACCAGCCATGCTGTGGCAGTGTCCCACATACAAAAAAAATAGAGGAAGATTGGCACAGATGTTAGTTCAGGGCTGATTTCCTCAAACAAAAAAAACAGAAGAGGATTGGTAACAGATGTTAGCTCAGAGCAAATCTTCCTCACCAAAAAACCCCCCCAAACCCCTAAATTGATAAAAATACATAATACCACTTCATAAGCAATTGAAGTCAAGGAACAAATAATCACCATGAGGGAAGGGCAGGAAATCATTACAGAATTGCAGCCTGGTGGCTGATTAAGCCCCGCCATTTAAATAACCCTGTTTAGATGAGGGGGAGCAAGTATCCACTGAGGCAGCAGGAGTTCTGGGGACTGTCTGTAGGAGCTAATTAGGGAATAAGAATAACCGACCATTTACTGAGCTCCTGTGCTGTGCCTGTGATGTGCTCACCTACTCTGTTCCCTTCAGCATTCCTGCAGGGCCCGTAGGTGTTATCCCCATCTAACGGTTAGGGAAACTGAGGCCTGAGAGGTTATATGACAGTGAGATATGTTTCCCTGGCCAAGTTCCTTGACTTCTCTGAGCCCCATTCCTCTCTCTGTCAAATGTGGTCATGAAAACACTTGACCTTCAGCTCCACGAGGGCAAGAACCCTAAGGCCCACCCCAACCCCCGGAGAAGGCCAAGCAGCTTGTTCTTGGAGAACCTGAGATTCCTGTACACCCAGCTGTGACGCCCACCCTCACCCCGGCCTATGAGCTGCCTGGCTGGTGTCCCTGTACCCGCGATGGGGCTGAGACAGAGGAAAGACCTGGTCCTGGGTGTCCTGGAACTGTGCCTCTCACCCCAGCCTGAGCCCGACGGGATGGAAGTTAGATATCCATGCCGTCTGCTTTTGCGTTATTCTCTTTTGCGGGGGGATTTTTAAGGTAACATTGTATACCCATGAATATAGCAAAAAATAAAGTATAAACCCATTTTTAGAACTGCGGGGAAACCGTATAGCTTGTATATTTCTAGCACCGTGAACGGTTTTTTGAAGGACAAACTGGGAAAATATGAAAAGTGATTACGTTGTTCATATCCTTTGGCCTGGGAATTCCATATATTGAAATAAGCCTCGGGCCGGCCCTGTGGCTTGGTGGTTAAGTGCGCGCGCTGCGATGCTGGTGGCCCAGGTTCGGATCCCGGGTGCGCATCGAGGCACCACTTCTCCGTTCATCCTGAGGCCGAGTCCCACATACAGCAACTAGAAGGATGTGCAGCTACGACATACAACTATCCACTGGGGCTTTGGGGGGAAAAATAAAATAAATAAAATCTTAAAAAAAAAAAAAAAAAGAAATAAGCCTCAAGGAAATAACTCACCAAATTAGAAACTAACTTGTAGAAAGATATTCCTAATGCTGCCATTTCTAGTTCTAAGGAATTGGAAACAACCCAAATACCCAAAATAGAAGAATAGCTAACCAAACAGGTACACAGTATCACTAATATAAATAAGATACAGCTGTTTAAGTGACAGGCACTTTGGTTATTTCAATACATGGAAATGTTTATACAAAGTAATGTTACCTAGAAGAAGGAAAATATAAAATAGATCATTTACACTGATTACACCCATGCATGTATGTTGACGAAGATGAAAGGAAACTTGGACTGATTTAAATAATTTATCATTTAATATTCTTTTGAATTTTTATCTGCATAGAGTTGCTTCAGTTCCTGATTTTTTAAAGAAAGGTATTGCCATGGGCTTGTCATCATACTTTGTAACTTTTCCAAGTTTTTGTGGACATGACATTGTGCAGGTAGGGGCGAGCTCGCTGAGGACTGGCTGCTTTGTAACTTCGCCCACTGCTCTCTGCATGGCCCTTGGTGGGAAGAGGTTTTACTAACTTGAGCGGGAAGAACTGGGCTCTCCGCCTCCTCCTCACAGCTTCTCTCCTGCTTTCTAGGAAGATCAGCCCATCTACATAGCAGTGAAGGGAGTGGTGTTTGATGTCACTTCTGGAAAGGGTAAGTGGCTTGGCTTTCTGAATCCTTATTTCTGGGGATCTTGGCAGCCAGAGTAGGCACTGAAGGTGTGAGGAAAGGGAAGGAATGCCGGGCAAGTTCCTTCCCCCAAGATTGAATTAACAATCTTTGTCAGTGTTGTACTTCAGCAATTTTTTCCTAATAATGTCATGCTGCTGCTCAAAAGCCTTCCTTGGCTCCGTGTTGCCTACAGAATCAAAGTCAAACTTGATGGTTTACCCTAGTTGAAGCAGTGAGAGGAAAAGTGCTACTTAGCAAAGAGTTGGGATCATAGAACGTTATAGAACATTTTAATGCCATTTCATGGTTTCCCTGATGGTAACTACAAGTGATATCATGGAGGTAGTTTTGTAATGGTTCATTGTTTACTTGATGCCAAACAAAAGAGGTTGAACGGAAATAGACTTGGCTTCCACCAACATTTAAGACGACTGAACATTTTTCCTGTTTGCATTTTCAATATTTTTAAAGCCATTATTTTCATTCTGTATTTTTAAAAAATCACCTCTCAGCCCAGCGTGTATGACTTGTTCCATATCCTGAATTAGTGGAATCTAAACTGATGGCTGGAGCCGGCTAGTTGGACTAAGCGTCTTCACTGCTCTCCCTCTCCTCTGGCCTGGAGCCCTTTTCAGGATTGGGTGGGGTCTCGGAAGCCCCCTCCCCCTGCCGTGTACAGTCCTCCGGCTGCTCTGCATGCACATCCACACTCACACCCTCTTCCTTCCTCCCCACTGCAGAGTTCTATGGACGAGGAGCCCCCTACAATGCCCTGACAGGGAAGGACTCCACCAGAGGGGTGGCCAAGATGTCGCTGGATCCTGCTGACCTCACCCATGACACTGTGAGCCAGGTTACGAGCCTTTGTCAAAAGGTCCCACCCCCCAGTCATGGCCTTTTATCTCTGGGCAGTAGCAAAGCTTCCTAACTAGCTTATTTACATCTCAGTCCACTCCGTGTGGTGGCCAACTATCTTCTTGACATAGAAATCTTACTGTGCCACTCCTACTCAGAAACCTTTCATGGCTCCCCGTTGCCTACAGAGTCAAGTCTAGACTCTAGTGAACTTGTGATCAAACACAGTGATCTTCACAGTTTGGCTCCAGCCTTGGCAGCCCCATCCCTCTTGCAGTCTGCACCCATGGCCCCCAGCCTCTCACAGATTTGCTGTTAGGCTCTGAGACCCACTCCCCAGGCCACTGTTGGTGGCTCAGGAGATGAACGGGGTGGAGAAGCAGAGTCTCCTCCATGCTCATGTTTCTGTGAAGGAGAAAATAGCATTAACAAAAGCCAATTCAGAGTCTAAGTAATCCCAACAGAAAGCCTGGTATTCACCCCAGTTGTGCTCAGATGAGTCAAACTCTTAAGCTGCAACGTTACAGAAACAAATTAAGAAATTAAGGAGGGGGAGGGTGTATAAATCTATAGTGGGAGGTGTGTACAGAGCCGTGGGATTATTTAGGCAGGAGGAGGGGGATGCAGACTGCAGAGTGCGCCCCCATCAACCCCAGGCTGGGGATCTCTGGAGTCAAAACATGATGAAGCCATTGCTCCCCTCCCGTCACCACCTCCCCAACACACACATGCACGCGCGCGCGCACACACACACACGCGCACAGGGTTATCTCTTAAAAAGTCAATTGTCCCTTATTTGGTTTGTTGAGATATTTTTTCTCTTGCATCAGGGGTGTGGGGAGAGTAAGGCGGGGATGGCGAGAGGCTAGTGCCGAGCCCGATTCACTCATCCCCACCCCCGTGTTTCCTGGGCTTTTCTCCGCAAGACGGGCCTCACGGCCAAGGAGCTGGAATCCCTGGATGACGTCTTCACCAAAGTGTACAAAGCCAAGTATCCCATTGTCGGCTACACGGCCCGAAGAATTCTCAACGAGGACGGCAGCCCCAACCTGGACTTCAAGCCTGAAGACCAGCCCCATTTTGACCTAAAGGACGAGTTCTGATGTCGCCTCTGCAGGAGCATGTTCTTAGAGGGTGAGGCAGGGAGACACTCAGGTGCAAAATCTGCAAAATTGGCTGCATGGGCCTCTGGTCCCCGGGTCTGAATAAAGCAGACATTTAACCTGGAATGCTGGATGCCTTTCATTGTCCTTGGTCAAGTGTTCTATCCACCTGAGTATCCTGCCTGCACACCAGCCAGGATAGTAAGAATAGCAGAAGGGGGAAGCCTCCCATGTGTCAACATTGGCTGTCTGGGCGGTGGAATTATGAGTGACCTTTATTTCTTCTTTATATTTTTCTGTACTTGCCAACTTTTCTACTGTGACCATGTTTACTTTAGAATAAACTTCCTGTTTTCACAAAAGGAGAATTCTTCCACAGGTGCCCTCTCCTTGGAGGCTCATCGGCACCCCTTGTAAGGGGCAGCCTTGTGCCGCCCTGTCGGAGTCCTGCTCTCTGTCTCCCTGCCTGGGAGGGGGCCTGCAGCAGGAGGCATCCCCAAGATATGGCAGAAATGGGGAGGATTAGGTGGAGGGGTGGAGAAGGGGAACAGGAGGTATTAAAGGGTCTGGCTTCACACTACACCCGGGAGAGAGTGACACTGTGAATTGGCTTCAGCCCCGTGTGCAGCTAGAGAGTGGTGAGGAGGGCCGGGGCCCAGTGTGGGCAGAGCCTGGTCTGGAGATCATTCCAAGGATGGAGAAGAATCCGCAACACGCTGGACTCAGGTCAGATTTCATAAGGAAATCCCTTTTGAGGGGAGATTTTTCCCTCTAAGGGACATTTGGCAATGTCTGGAGAAATTTTTAAATTTTTAGTTTTTATAACTATAGGTTGCTACTGGTAGATCTAGTATCCGGGGATGTTGTTAAACATCCTACAATGTGCAGGACAGCCCCCCACGACAAAGAAGTATGTCAATTGTGCCAAAGTTGAGAAACCCTGCGTTACACTCATCCTGGAAATTTTACAGTAGAGGTGAATTTTTTTGACATAAAACTTTGTCTTTTATTAAAATAAATAGCAACTACTTCCAAAAGACAATTTTTACCTTGAGCAGAAGAATCTCCTGGGGTTCAAAATGCTGCTTCCTGGGTCCCACTCCCAGGGCTTATGATTCGGTTTTTCTAGAACATGGCCTGGGAACTGCACTTTTAATGATACAGATAGGCCCAGATACACTTTGAGAAACATCACCTGTGCCTTACCAGTCACCACAGGCAGAACTCGTGCAGATCCTCTCTGAGGACCAGGTTGACCTCGCCTTACTCTTTAGTGTGTCCAGACTAGAGAGTACAATGGTGAACTCCTGGGTCCCACTCAGGAGGCTGGGAGCTTGACGGCCATCCAAGAATAGTGGGCCTGGAACTTATCAGACAGGACTCTTTGGCTTGGAATTCAGGAAGTTCATGTGGCCAAGGTAGACTGTCCTGGCACATTCTGCCCCCAAACAAATGATGTACGCATGAATACAAACCTTTGTAAGTCCTTGAGAACACCCGAGAGGTGAAATTTTTTCTTATGTGCTACCTATTTCTCACATCACCAAGCAATGGGTGGGCTAGGATTCCATTCCGTAGAGCCCCGTCTCTGCAGGTGGGCAAGGTCTCCAAATTCAGGTGCCTGGGACCTTTCCAGAACTGCTGTTTTCCCTACTCCCCTCTCCTCCCTATGCCCCCATCAAAGCACAGGTTTCCCTCAGGGCCTCAGCCCCCCACCCCCCCAGCCCTCTCAAGGCATTTCTGCCCAGTTCCCTACCCTGCACGCCGAAGGCCACCTCCTACACCCCAGCAAGGGTCTTCTGTGAATAAGAATGTCTCTCATTTAGAGATTCCAGGTCAGCCTTTGCCAGGACAGAGTGCACAAAACCTGAACAGGCTCCACACAGGGTGGGTGTAGCTCAGGGGAGGGAGACACATACTGGCCTGGGGATTTGCATCACTGTGTGTCTGTAGGACCCAAAGAAAGAAACACACAGATCCCAGGAGCCCAAAGCCTGCACACCATTTATCCCTACACGCACCTCTGCTTGTCATGTTTTCTTTGCATTAAAGGCTTACATCCTCTTTGTAAGACAGCCTAGACGCACCTCTGCCAGGAAGCTTTCCCCTCCTCTGGGGTTCCCTATGGCTTAGCACTCACCTGCGTTGCTGTGATTGCCTATTTATGAGCCTGTCTCCCCCAGACAGGAGAGTCTTGACGGCCCCGCACAGACACTCATCTAGGGTGGCCAACCTTTCCGGATTTTCCGGGTTTTGCACTGAAAGTCTTGCATCCCGGGAAACCCCTCAGTCCTGAGCAAGCCCGAGGGACCGAACTGCCGCAGCTGCTGAGGCAAGGCCTCCTCCCAGCGGAGGGGCTCCAGGCATAGTGGTGAGGCCGTGCGCCGTCTTGAGATGAAGAAGGAAGAAAGGAGTCATGATTCTCTACCTAGGAGAAGAGAAGCCTGAAGGAAAGGCGCTGGGAGAGTTGAAGGGGGTTGGGTTCTCAACCAATCCCCACACAAGGGCAAGTTCAGCCTCTCGGAGGGGAAGCTCGATGCCTCGAGGTCTACAGCAGGTGCCCAGGGCATTGGAGGGTTGTCAATACTGGTGTAATTTGTGAAGTGCTTCCCCAAATCTAAGTTCCTCGTATGAGGTGCAGTCCCTCATAGTCTCCCCTAGGGGAAGCAGAGCTCCTCCTGCTTCACATTTCCCTGCACCCCAGGGTGCTGAGCAATGCCCTCCCTCTCTGTGCTCCCCAGGCCCACAGCTCTACAGGGCCTTCCCCCTGCAGATGGCATGGAGCCAGCTCCTTTGCCATAACAGGGAAGAAGAGGCTTAAAGGCTTAAAAAGGCAGGAAACCAGGCCCTGGAGCATGGAGCCTAGTTCTCTATTTAGAAAATAAGACCATTAAGTATTAAATGCCACAGAGGAGTGAGCGATGGAGCTAACCAGCCCGCAGAAGAGCGGGGCAGAGGGGCCTGACCTAGAGGTGGTGTCATGCAGAGGGCATCTGGCCCTGGTCCCAGCCTGATCCTGGACAGCAGATCCAGACTGAGACACCTCACGTCCTTCTTCAGGCACCCGCTCCAGAGGTCTCCTCACCACATCATTAGCTTCCAGGAGAAAAACCAAGGGTCTGAATAAAGCAACCTCACCCTCTACATTGGCTTCCTTCAAAGGGCCGCTTCTCAAAGTCCCTGTCTCCAAAAAGCATGGTCTGCCTGGGCACTGTCAGCTCCTGGAAATCCATGCCCAGAGCCCATCCCCGCGAGGCAGTGAGTGCCCTGTCCCTGGGCCATCCCCAGGGATCACCTGCAGGGCCCAGAGAGTGCAGATGGCCCTGCTCTAAAGGATGCTGGCTTTGAGGGCACAAAGGCCTTCCTCAGGCAGGAACAGGCTTTTCTGGAGAGGCAGAGCAGGCTGCCCCACAGCCGGTGGGGAAATTGACCAGGCAGAGGTTGGCCCTGCAGCTCTCTATCCAGGACATCGAATGTAATCATTGCCTGGAGAATTATTTAATACCACGTGTGCCGCTCATCTTTTATGCTCCGTTTCACAGCCTGTCAGCCCAGCGCATGTGGTGTAATCTCTCAGTGCCAGAGTTGGCTTTCTCCCCTGGGCTCCCCTGCCAAGGGAGCTGCTCAGGCCATTCTGGGGCATTCCCAACTGGAAAGTGCAAGGAGTTACCATCTCCCGGAGCAACCGTCCACCAATAGGGGCTGGAGCCAGCAGATCTGCCCTCACCCTGAGGTCCTGAGAGGGTCTGGTTCATCTCAGGGGATGCTGAGTCCCAGCTGCACACAGCGTAATCAGCTCATTAACACACCCTTGAATTGGCCGAGCCTCCTTTCCCGTTTCATTCTTCCCAGTCCCCTATGCCTGATCCCATGGATCACTTCCCAGATGTGTGTCCCCGCACATAAGCCTCCACCCCAGTCTCTGCTTTGGGGGAGAACCCAGATTAACATGCAACTTTACTTCCTCAGACACCGACACAATCCCCTTAGGCCAAACTCAGGTTTACTAATAGCATCTTAGACATGTATAGCACTTTACAGTTTACAAAGTGCTCGTTCCACTGACTATGGCTGTGGAACAAATTATCCCCAGAACTTAGTGGTGTGAACCAGCTATTCTTGGTGCTCAGAGATTCTGTGTGTCAGTAACTGAGAGGGCACAGTGGGAACACTTGCCTGTCTTTGATGTCCCCGGCCTCTGCCGGAATGATGGAGGCTCGCTCACTCACAGTTCCGGTGGTGATGCTGGCTGTCGGCAGGGAGCGCCATTCCTCTCAAAGCACGGTGGCCGGGCTGTGCCCCCTTTTATGGCCCAGCCTCTGGCATCAGCAGCATCACTGCCTCTCGCCAAGGCAGCCACAAAGTTCCACATAGGGTCAAGGGGCATTTTGGGAAAACACACTCTGCCACAGTCCCCTCCTGCCTGATCTCATTCGATTCTCATGAAAGATTCAATTTGATTCTCACTCAAACCCCCTCATCTTTGGGTTTGCAGGGCTTAGCTCCATGCCCGGCCCGTGGCGGCTGTGCAGCAAATCACATTCGTCTGGTAGAGAGAGACAGGTCTTAGAGTCCCACTCACCTGGGTTTGACTCCTGGTTTCATTCCTTACTACCTGTATGGTCCTGGAGAAGTTATTTAGCGTCTCTGAGCCTCAGTCTCCTAACCTTTAAAGTGAGGGCCAAAATACCCCTTTCACAAGGCAGGTGTGGTCACTTATGTAATGTGCCGAGCAGACGCCTGACACCTGGCAGTGCTCACTTCCTCTACATTTCCTCCCCTCCTGGAGCTCCACGCCACCCCCACAAGGACTAATGGCTTCTTGGACTTCTCAGTAGGTTCATGGACTGAGGTGAGAAGAAACCTTTCGTTATATGTCCAGGATCTTGGCAACAGGCTGGGGTTGATAGAAGCCAGGGTGACCAGCTATGGTGCTCTCTCTCTCCCCCATCCCTGGGCACTTGCTGCTCAGCCCAGAACTTCGAGCAGTAACCCAGCTCCCCTGATGGAATCTCCCTCCAAGAGCTCAGACGCTGGTTTCCCAGATGCCCTGGAGATTCTCGCAGAGTCCCAAGGGTATTGGGGAAACCCGCTCCTTCCCCCAGGGCATCGCCTGGACTGCAGTCCTGCTTCCAGAGCCTAATATGGGGTGCCTGGGTATCCCCACTGTGGTGCAGCTTGTCCCACCCCCAACTGTACCTGATGGATTGGGTCCCTGCCCAGCTTTCACTTCCCCTGGGGTTGGCCCCTACCCTACACTCCAGAAGTTAAATGACCTGAGTTCCAGAAGGTGCCTTACTCACAGTCTCCCCTTGGCCCTTGCACATGCTCTGCCTGGAATGCTCTGCCCCTTTGCCCACATCACCTGCAAAACCTTGTCTTTGCTTAGATATCAGCTCATCAAGGAAGTGTTCCCAGACCCCTCCCTGCCAAGATGGTACCCAGCATACCTTTGTGGTGGCACCCATCCCACTGCTCTGTAATTGTGTTTTAATTTGTCTCTCTCTCCACCAGGCTGAGATGCACTGCCCTGTTCTCAGCTGTCTCTGCACTACCTAGCACAATGCCAAGCTCCTTCTGTGTTTGATAAAATGAATGAATGAGTGAATGGATTGGTGCTCCCACACCCAGGGCACCCCTCTCCTTGGTGGCCCTCTCCCACCCTACACTCAGGGACGTGGGTCTAAATCCTAGGCCCCGTCCTGGGGTGTCACAACAGCTTCCACCCTCCAGCCAGGGTCTCCAGCGGAGTCCGTTGGGCATCACTTTCAGGATCACTCCTGGACTGACCACACCTGAGCCTTTCTGCAGCCTTGCCATGCGGGGAACATACGAAAATAGTAAGTGGTTTCCCTGGCAATCACCATAGCAGATGGTAAGCAGCATGGACAGTCTTGGAAAACCTTGAGGCTGGGAGGAAAAGAAACCCTGCCTGACTGGTCACTATCCTTTCTGGGCCGGGCAGGGGTCCATCTAAGCTGCCTCTCCTTCTCTTATGGCTTCAGGGCACCACCTGCTCTGAAGCCCAAAGGGGAAAAATGCGACAGAGGTGCTGCCCTTCTGCCCAGACTTCATCCCTGTCAGTCCCTGCACTGCTGCCCCTGTCCCCTCCCTGTGGGGTCACTGAGGTCCTCCACTGGCTGCCCTGCCCTGTCCAGTGCCTCACTTCAGAGGCCACCAGCAGGAGACTCAGTCTTGCTGCCAGAGACCTAGTCTCAGGTGTGCCCATTGTGCCGAGCTTGTCCCAGGCCTCACCTGGACTGTTTGGGTCTCCGCCCGAGTCCTTAGTCCCCCTGGCTCTGGGCCCTCCTCCACCCTCCAGCCAGGCCCACAGCCTTGTCCCTGCCACTTCCCCTATGCCTCAGTCCAGGCCCTGCATGAGACCCTGCTCTTGTCACCATCCCAGCTCCCCTCTAGGATGAGTACAGGGCTTGGGGCTCCCATAGGCTGAGGTTCTGGAGGCCACTGAGGGTGGGAGTCAGGGGGCATGAGCTTCAGAGTGTGCTGGGAGAAGAGAACTGAAAAGCGGTGCCAAAAGGTGAAGCCAGAGTGAGCTGCAGACTGTCTGAGGGAGGCCAGGCTCTAACAGAACCCAAGAGAGGGAAAAACAAGCTGCTGAAAGGGGAAGGGTGAAGACAGAGCCTGGATGGTGACCCTGAGCGGTCAGTATGTGGAAGCCCAAGGTCTCCAGGGGGTGGTTGGTGGAGGTGGTCCTATTTTGGAGCTGGCCTGGTCAGTCACGCTGCAGCTGCCTTCTCCTTGTTTGTGAGCGTGACTTCTGCTCCCCTCTATCCCCCACCTCGCGGGATATCGAGTTTGCTGCATCTTCTTGGCTGTGGTCACCCACACACAGGTAAGCCCACCCCTGTGCTCACCCTTCCCAGCTGAACCCTGCTCCCCGCCTCTACCCACTCACCCCATTAGTGTCGCTGCGGGCCCAGCAGGCCTCCTGTCTCGGTCCACTGCCGTGTTGAAGACAATTACAGTCGTGGCACCTCCTTGAGCCAGGCATGAGCCATGTGCCAGCACAAGTATTTGCTATTTCACTGGATCCTCTGCAAGGAGGGACTGACATTTTACAGATGACAAACTGGGTCTCAGGAAGGACAAGGGAGTGGCCAGGGAAGCCACACCTCTGACAACTAATAGGTCCTGGAGCTGGGATTCCAACACAAGTCTGACTTCCGTCCTGTGTTCCGTCCACTCTGCCTCCTTATACCCGAAGGTCGAGTCTTCTAGGGGACGCCCACCCCGGGGTGGCTGGAATTAGGACGCGGCATGCTGGGCTGGTGGCAGAGACTCTAAAATCCTTGAGGTTCTCTTGAAAGAGACTCTTTTAGACTAAGGACAAGTGATAGAGGTTCAGGGTGCTGAGCCCCGTGGCATCACCCAGAGGGAGGCAGTGGGATCCAGGCCCACCTGTGGGAACTCACAGCCCGATGGTGGCAGCTGCAAGCCACCCCAAAGACAGGAGGCGCTAACAACCACCGCAGGGCCAGCCATGCCCACCTAGAGGCCAGCTGTGCAGCGGCTGGGGGCTGCTTGGGCCCATCTCTCCCATATTCCTGCTGCGGCTGCCCAGGGCCATAAGGTTAGGAGGTGACCCCAGCCTTGAGCAGTCTCTCACTACCCGGATTCCTGAAATACCTCTGCTGCCTTCCTGCCTGAGCCCTCTCACCACCCCCTTCCCATTTAGCCATGACCCTGCCCTCAACCTATAACCAGAACTGTATCACCCTACACTCTCACCATTCCCTCAACACTCAGGCAGTTTCCTTTCCACAATTTATTACACCGGATTTCACATGTCCATCCACCAACTAACCAGATGCATGTTTCATGCCTACCACATGTCCAGCACTGAGCTAGGTCCTGGGGGTTGGGTGGGGTAGGGTGAGGGGAAGAAGCCAGGAAAATAAATCCAACAATTGTGCCTGCTCCTAGGGGCCCCAAGAAGGAGAGCAGTGAACTGAGCTGCAGAGGTTTCCCTAGGACCAGGAGCTGGTGTTCTGAGGGGACCCCAGCCACAGGTCCTGAGCAGGACCAGGCTGGGGCATGAGGTTGCTTGAAGGGTGTTGGGATTTTCATGGAAACCTCTGGGTTGATGGGATGATAGTGCCCCCTGGTGGTTGATTCATGGAACTCTCCAGCAGCTGTTTTGTAAAGCCCTGAGGATTAAACACCCCTCAGGAACTTCTATTTTTGGTTCCCAATATTTCCACAGTGAAAAGCTGACAGGAGCATGAGAGGGATTCCCAAAGGACCCGAAGGCTGCACTGCTGAACTCCCGTGTTCTCCAGCTCTCTGTTCCCCAGGGGTCAGAGCTGCTCCTGGTTCTCAGGTGCAGTTCTCTCTTCCATACCGTTTGATTAAACGGTCCCAGGGCAGTGACCATATGTTCTGTTTGCCGAGTGCCAGAGGAAAGGCTGTGTGCACATTCAGAGTGACGTGTTGGAAAGAACACTGGATCCAGGATTAGGAGGCTTGGATGCCCGCCCCACGTCAGCCTCTAACTAGTGGTGAGATAATAATAACAATAATAGTTACATTTATTCAGCATTTTTCTTCTTTTTTTGCTGAGGAAGATTCGCCCTGAGCTAATATCTGTGCCAATTTTCCTCTATTTTGTATGTGGGTTGCTGCCACAGCGTGGCCGCCAATGAATGGTATAGGTCCGCATCCGGGAACGGAACCCAGGCCGCTGAGGCAGAGCACGCCGAACTTAACCACTAGGCCATGGGGCTGGCCCCACATTTATTCAGTATTTACCCTGTGTCAGGCATTGCACCAAGAGCTTTACGTACATTGTTGACTTTGATCCTCACAACAAACCTCTGAGGTTGGGATCATTATTATTTCCATTTTACAGGTGAACAAATCAATGCACAGAGAGGTTAAGTAACTTCCCCAAGCTCATACATTGTGTGGCAGAGTCAGGACTTAAGCTTGTGTTTCTGGAGACCCACTATGCAACACTGAATTATGAACCTAAAAGAGTCAGAAACTAGTGGGTCCACAGATTGGTGCTTTTCAATGTTCCCCAGGTGATTGTGATGTGGAGCCGTCTTTGGAATCTCTGGGCTCCCACCAGCTCTGACGTTCAATGAGCCCATTGCCTTCCGAGGGTCAGGAGGTAAAGTTGTGACGAGGGAGAAGCCTGGGTTTGGCCCTAATCCCCTCAAGGGTACGGGACACAAGTGCAGCAGAAACGCCATGGAGAGCAGACAATCCTCCCGCCTGCCGTCCTCTCAATCTGGAAATGGCTTGTAGGAAAGGAGAACAATTGCCTTCCACCACATCCTTCTCAGAGTTTGTTATTCCACATACACTGCTAATTCATAGATCTATCATCCATCAATTTATCGCAGCTCATCTAGAACCATTTTATATTTTTAAGTTGATTCAGTTGACAAACCCTGATAGAGACCTACTATGTGCCAGGCACTGGGCCATGTCCTGAGTCTGCCATGGTGAAGGAAGCTGGCATGGCCCTGCCCTTTTGAGGCTGCTACCTAGAGGAGGAGGTGGGCAATAAACAAACCACAAGAAAATAGAATTGCACACCATGACACATGCTCTGAAGGAAATGACAAGGCAGAGTGATGCGGATCAATAGGGTGGCAGAGGTACCTAACTCGACAGAGTGGGCTGTGAAGATCTCTCCGAGGAGGTGACATTTAAACAGAGACCAGAGGAACATTTTTAGCTTGTCCCTCCTATTGGTAAAGGAGTTCCATTGTGTTTTCTGCGTGCCGAGCAATTTAAGGCAGAGCCTGCTTTTCTCTGAGCTCCTGGGATTCTCCTCCAGGACGGCGAGGCGGGCCCTCTTGGCATTTCCTCCCCACATGCCCAGACGTCCCTCCAGAGATGGAGAATTTTGAGCTTCCTTTTGATAGAAGGGTCTCAAACCAGCGGCTGTTTGTGGGTGGGGTGGTCATGGGGCCCAGGGGCTGGCAGTTCAGAATCAGAGAAGTGCCCGCCAGTCAGGGCCAGGAGGTTTGCTGACTTAGCTCTGACACCCAAGGGGCAGGACTCACACTCCAGTCTGCAGGGAGGGTGCTTGCAGTCCGGGGGTGTGTGTGTGCACGCACACACGTGCACAAGAGCAGTCTCCAGCTCCAGCTCCTGGGTGCACCAGTCTTTCTTCTCGTCTCCCTTCTGTAGGGCTGGGGCTGGCACTGGGCAAACTGCTTTTGGCTTTGCCAGCTGCTTCCTGTGGGACTCTGCCAGTAGGAGGTGCTAGAAGAGGGCGAGAAAGCTGGAGGGGAGAGACCTGTGCTTCCTGCTTCCCTCCGGCTCCGTGAGCGGCTCCGTAGGACTTTCTCACCCCAGCAGCAGCAGTGCCTTCCCACAGCAGCAGCTAAATCCAATTTGCAGTTTCCCAGCACACAGAACCAACTTCGTTGCCTCCCACTCATGCCAGAGAAGTCAACACCAGCTGGCAGGCTCCCCCACCTCAGATGTCTGGGTCCCCTCCATGCGGGGCACTCTCCTATTTCTAAGTTTTAATAATTCCAAATGCTTCCCTTTGTTGCCTCGCCCTAGGGGTGATGTTGCTTCCTGCGGTTGCCACCTCCACGACACAGTTTTGGCATTCTCTGACGTTAGTGTCAGGTGGCCCAAACCATTTCCTGGCCTCTGGGGGCCTTTCGTGCCTTGGTGGGCCCAGGGAAGGTCAGAAGCAGTTTTTCTAACCCCGCAGGCGGTCAGTAACTGCTCTCCCCTGAGAAAGAAAGGACAGTTTGTCCTTCGAGAGGTCAATGAGGCTGTTCTCAGCTCCTCCCTGTGCAGACTCTGCATCTCAGGGAGAAGGGACAGTGAGGAGAAAGGGGATAAGTGCCATCTCAGTTCCAGTCGTGTCTGGCACATCCGACCCCACCTCTGCCTCCCTGCTGAACTGCACCGCACCTCTGGCCTGGCCTGTCCACAGACGTTCCCAGGAGGCAAGGCCACAGGCTTCTCTGAGGCTCACACTGCCCCTGAGAAGGTTCTGGGTAAGGGGTGCTGGTTCCCATGTCACTCTGTGAGTGTGGTGGGGTCACACCTCATCCATAGGGCCAGAGCGGAGGGCTCAGGAGGAGCTACTGCACGACTGAGGCACGGCGTGGCCGCCCTGCCCACCCACCCTGCTCTGTCCCCCACGGCCACCCACTCCTGCAGCTGACCCACACGGCTGGCCAGCCAGCAACCACGCCCTGAAAAGGTGGACCCATCAGTTCTTGTCTTGGAAAATTCCAGTTGGGGATTATAGAAACTGAGCAAGCTGAGGGCCTGAGGTGACAGCTCATGAGATAGGCAGCCAAGTGTGAGCAGAACTGAGGAGGAGGCTGGGCAGGGGGAGGAGGGAGAGACAGGAGACTCCGGGACCTTTGGGAGAGGGGACAGAGACGTGGCTGCCTCGGATCCTCGGAGTTTCTGTTTCCTTTCTCATTCATGTCTTTCTTGCCGATAAAACCTCTTTTCCTGAAGTAACTTGACTGAGTCTTGCTTCCGTGCTACCAGAAGAGCCCAGGAGATGGGACCTAAGGGGAGAGTTGGCAGCAAGGAGAACCAAAGGAAAAAAAGGAAAAGAAAAAAAACCCGGCATCTCCTGAGGACCTGCTATGTGGCAGGCCCTGTGTTGGAAGCCCTGGACACACACATGACACTTGAGGTCCCATTGATGGGGGACGGGGTGAGGACTCTGTGGGGCGAGGGCGGAAGGAGAGTCTCAGAAGAAAGGGTGATGAAGAGCTGGAACTTGCACAAAGCGGGTGGCACGAGTGGCAGGATGCTGGGCCCCCAGGCAGGATCAGCTCTCTGCTCTTGTATATTTTCCTTTTGTCCAGCTCTTCTGGCTTTACAGTGACGGGGAGGAATACAGTTTCTCAACCAAAAGCAAACAAAGAAACACTGTGCAAAACATAACCCTGTTGCCAGAAAGACCAGGCTGTGTGGGTAAACACTGGCTGGCGTGCGTATCAGGCTTCTGAGAGGATGGGGACAGCTGGGCACACCTCTTCCACAGGCCCGGCCTGCCATGGGGTGTTTCTGAAAGGGCTGATGTAAAACGCCCTGTCTTTGTTGGGATCTTTTTGCACCTTTTCAAAATCTTTCCTAGCTACCAGCTCGGTGATTCTCAAGCATCTGGGACACCCCTCTCCCCAGCCATGCAAGTCTAGGGTGAAAAACAGTCATATGAACAGGAACTAAGTGTCTTTCTCCGGCTTCGTGCCTGCCTCAGCTGCTGGGCGGGGCCTCTGGGTTTCCCCTTTGGAGCTGTCCCAGAAAGCGTCCTACCTCAGCTGGGGAGCTGGGTCCTTGTCTTTCAGCTCCTCCTCTCTGAGGTGACATCTGCAGCAGCTCCCCTAGTGCCTCCAAAGCTCGAGAAGGTGCTATATCAAGCGGCCGGGGAGGGACAGGGTGGGTGGGATGATGGCCATGCAGGTACCGGCTCCCGCAGAGTGAGCCAGACTGCCATGGTGCATGACACCCTCCCCTGAGGGGAGATGTCCTGCCTCTGTCTAGGGCCACATGTCACTTCCAATGCTCGTGGCCTTGGGCTACCCAGGTCTCACCAAGATCCTTGAGCATGCAGCCTTCCCTGTAGTCTCCTCAGGTGCAAGCCCTCAGGGGCCAGGCTAGAGGCTGACCTGGGTGGCCAACACCAAGTGGTCCCCTAAGCTGTCCCTCCTCCATTCCCTCCCCAGGAACGTGCTCATCACTCTTGGCCAAGACCATCTAGCTTTTCTCTTGGGATGCATTCTTTCTCAAAAGACACCAGTGTACTCCTGGCATCCCAGCCCACAAGACATGTCTGAATGTCAGCAAAACCCTACCACCCATAGATGCAGTTATCCTCATGTTATGGTGGGGAAACTGAGGCCTTGAACATTAGATGACTTGCCTGAGGTCACACGGTCCTCAGTTCCCTAACGCCTAGTCAGTCCTACGTTCTTTTCACCACACTACTCATCACCTCCCAGTTGCGCCAGAAGGTTGTTTCAAGATTGTCACCTCGACAGTCCAGGCCCAGCAGGTCTAACATGGGTGCTTTGAGGTATCATTGTGGTGGCTCCCACCCAGGCCCTGCCTCAGAATCACCCGTGGAACTTTGAAAAACATATGCCAGGGCCCAAGCCTAGGAGATCCTGATAAACTAGATCCAGGTGGGCCCAGGCACAGCACCTGTACGGTCGATTCTCATTATTCTTGGTAGTCATGTTCTATAAAGTCACAGGGAACACTGAATTAGCAAATACTGAACCTTTGCCCCTAGGGGAGATGCAGGGTTACATTCCTACCAGCCTCTCGACGCAAACTTTTCATCAACGGATCAATACATAACCTCGCTTTATGTGTGTTTCTGTTTAAAGACACCTTATTTAATACATATTGTTGACTCATGAATGTTGAACTCACAGCTGACAGCACTATAACTCCTGCCTGAACCAAGCTTGTCGAACACTCATCTTTTCTCCCTAATGCACATCCCAGTCTTCTTGTGCTTCGGAACACCAGACAGCACTTCAGCTCTGCCCTGGCGAAATCACCAACAAAAAGCACAAAAATTTGAAAACATGGCACTAACTAGACAATGAAAAGGACACTTGTTTCCAGTATGGGAGCTGAAACACGAAGGCAGAGCAGTGCCTTGTGACCTCAGCTGGGAATGTCCTGGCAGGCAACTCAAGTTTTCACCAGTCTGCGTGTGTCTGCGAATGACCATGGAAGAACCCTGAGTACTGATTTTGGGGGTAACAAATTTTAGCGAGTAGGTGAATTTGCAAACATGAAATCCACGAAGAGTGAGGATCGATTGTGTTTTCAAAGCTCTGTTTGGCCAGCTATGTGCTGGGTCTTATGGCAACTGGCAGCAGAAGTTGGAAGGTGTGATGGGGGGCATAGAGAGCAGACTGAGGGGCGCTGCTCTGGAGGGTCAGGAACACAGCTTGGGCTGATGCCCACGGAGGGCCTCGAAGCCAGCAGAGCAGGCACCGTGGGTTCTGGACTATGACTTCTGCCCTCCCCTCAGCACCCAAATCACCACAAATCCTGGACTTCCCTGCCTCGCCAAGCTGGTGGCTCAGGATTCAGAATTTGGTTTCCCCACAGAAATCATGTTTGGTGGGTTAGTCGTCAGCCTGGGTCACAGAGGCCTGCTTCACACCTAGGTAGACAAAATGGTGGCATGGTGGGGCCCAGGCTGAGCCCTCACCACAGCTCCCCACCCCCACCCCAGCAAGCCTCCCCATGGGGCTCAGGGCTTCAGGCTCTGAGAACAGGGGTCCTCTCTGCTCCTCGGGGTCCTGACATGGAGGGAGGGTCCTCAAGGTCATCTCAGGTGGAGGGTGAGGACAGGTGTGCCGGGCAGGCTGTGGGAGAGGTATGTCTTTTGTAAGGTGGGGTGACAGCCAGAGTCAGTGTTTTCAGTGGGGAAGGGGTGCAGGCATCTGGGGGTGGGGACGGAAGAGGGGAGTGGATAGGAGGTCTGTGAGGACAGGGCAGGGAAGGGACATTCTGCAGCCACAAGCCTCCCTCCACTTGTGGCCTGCTCTGGCACGGACATCCTCTGAGGTCATGGGCAGGGGCCGCAGGAGCACCCAGCAGCTCCGCAGAAGTTTCACAGTTTTCGAAGACGGGGTGTACACCCGGCCCCTGTTAGACCTGAAGCTGAGGCTGAACTACAGTCTTGTTAACTCTCGCTCTGGAGCAGGACCTAGGTTAGGTGGGACCCTCCTCTCCCACCTAGAGCTGACATATATTGAACACCCACCCCTGCCTCAGACTCTTGTTGCCCCGTCCCCCAAGTCCAGCTGAAGCGAGGATGGGTGTGGGCAGAAGGAGCAGCAGGCACGGCCGACAGAGTGGGGCCCGGAAGACACAGGCTACCAGTAAGCACACAACCTCGTATGTGAGAACGACGCTTATCTGACGCACATCATTTCCATAAGGCACATCGAAGCCTCCTTGCGCTCAGGAACACCCCTGGTTTGACCTGACCCCTCCGTCATCACCTGACAGAAAAGGGTGGAGGCCTGACCTAGCCTGATCCGAAAAGGGGTGAACACAGTTCACAGCTGAACCTTCTCACTCCAGGGCGCTCTGAGCCCAGGGCTCAGAGGAGGATGTGGGTCGAGCCAGGCTGCGCTGGGGAGTGGCCTCTGGTGGCTGACGGCCGATCCGGCTCCCAGGGCGCCCAGGGGGACGAGGGCTTTCCGGGCACTGGGGAGGAAGGAGGTGTGAGGGTAAGAGGCCTCCGGGCTGAGCCGGGGACGGGGGACCCTGAGACCGAGCTTGCATTCCAGGCCTGAGAGTCAGCGCCTGCCAGACACCGACCCGGCCTCCGCAGGAAGCTCAGGGTCCTGCCCACCTTTCTAGTTCACTTGGCTCCCAGCTATGTGGGTGGGAAAGGAGGTGGCCCTTCTGGGAAGCCCTTGTCACTGGGTTATTGCAGCTCTGGGGAGTGTGAGGGGGGTCGCGGGGGTGAGGTTCTTACTTAGAACCTGTTGGGAACTGTGACGTGGGAAGCTCCTTGAACTCATCTCTCCAGAATTTGTCTCACTGTCTCTTTTTAAAGGGTTTAATGTTTACAAGCTGGAAACAGTTTATTCAGTAAAATTATTCAGTGAAAAAAAATCCTCATTGATGATAGTCTTATTTCTTCTTTTCCTCCCTCAATGACGAGGTTATCCAGCTAAACAAACCCATTCCCTCCTTCTCCTCCTTCCTCCTTCTTTCCTTTCTTCATTTAAACATTATTTATGTAACATTTGCTACATACCAGGGGCTGGATACAAGCTGGTTTTTCCCCCACATTGATCCTTTGCTTGTGGGTCCCCTCTGGCTGGCTACACTGGTCCCCACTGCGCCCCTCACCCTCACCAACAGAAACCACCACCTCAGGGGACACCTTGGGGGAAGTGCCCCCACCCACCCCAGGCGCAAGCACAGCCTGCCGGTATTCCCCTTGTTCCTGGCGGCCCTGGCTGAGGTGTAGGATCTGCCTTCCTGGTGGCAGGGGCAGCCTCAGGTGTTTTCCTTTCCCACCCCAGCCTCTCCCTTGAGAAGGTTCAGATGGCCTCACCTGGGCTCCACCCCTGCTGTCACTCCAGCGGCCCAATCACCAAGTGGTTGCTCTGCACAGCTGCAGGAATCTGGGCTTATTTATACTGGATTTCTCTTTTGGACTGGTTTGCGCCTGTGTGTGTGTGTGTGTGTGTGTGTGTGTTTGCACCCCCACGCTCCCCCCATCAGACTGGGAGCTCCCCAAGGGCATTTCTCCTCTTCCTCTCTCTGGACACTTGATCTATGGTCCTGACCAACTGGTCCTGGAGTCCCAGGGAAGGGACACTGGGTACCCAGGCAGGATTTCTAGGGGAGAAGGATCAGAAGGCTGTCTCTTCCCCTTCCTCCTTGTTATCCTCCCACCAGAGCCTGGTGTGCTCAGGAAGGCCACCCCAAATGGGGTTTCCAGGACTCTGGCTGGCAGAGAGGGGATGCTGAACCAGGGAGGCAAGGCTCCCTCAAGGCAGGGAGAGCCCAACCGGGAGGACTCTGGGCTGGTTTTTAAAAATGGTGCAAAGACATGACCCAGGGGTTCCTTGCAGGTGGCCCAGGGCTTGGGGAGTAAGGGGCTGCCTTGGGCGTGGAGGAGGCAGGGCCCTGGCCGGCCCTCACGTCAGTCAGTGTAGCTCCTTCGTTTTATCTGCTGCTGTGTCTGCTTGCGTGTGAAGAGCATGCTTCTGCAGTCTCAAAGATTAGCAAACCTTCAGCCTATCCTAAGCCTACAGCTTTCCTGTGTTCAAAGAATCCTCTAGGTCCTCCATCAGGGGCTGTGGGCAGGAGGGAGGTGCCCACAGCGGCCATGTCACCGCAAGACTCCAGCCTTGAGCCCTCTTTCTGTTGCTAGTTGGGGAGGGCAGTGCCCAGGGCTGGCTCAGGGCTGCATGCGCAGGAAGTGCTCGTGAGAGCCTAAATTGGGAGGGTAGGGGGAGACAGGGACCCTGTGCTTCCCCGGCTCTCAGAAGCGGGGTGGCGGGGAGGGGGGTTGGGGGAGGGGGTCCCAGATTTGTGACATTCACTGGGAGGTCCTGCTTTCTGAAGGAAAGAATCCAAAGACATGGGCTCGGTTCTGGCTCCCACTCACCAGCATGGGACCCTAGGTAACTGACTCAATTTCCTTATCCGTGCAAACGGAGGTGACACCATCTGCCTGTCCTTCCTTGTGGGGTTATACTGTGGAGCTCAGTGTGCTTTGAAAACAGTCAAGTGCTGTTCACACGCAAGGTGCTGCTGTGGCTCTGGGCACTGTCCCCAGGAGAGGACGAGGGCCAGGCTGTCCTGGGGCGTTCGGTGCTTCTGAGCCGAGCTTCACAGGAACTGGAGAGTCACCAGCTCAGTCGTGGGCAGAGGTTCACTTGGGAGGTCACAGCCAGACCCACCATCCTTGTACTGTTTGGGCTTTTGGGAGTTTTGTCAAGAATGGAGTGGGTGTCCCTGGTCAGCCTGAGATGGCTCCAGGGGCTTTGGGGACAGCAGAGCTTTTCTGTTGGGCCTAACATTGGGCCATTCAGAGTCAGCCCCAGGATGCAAATCTCTATTTTCACCCTTCAACCAGCTGAGCTAACCGGCCTGCCCCAATCCAGGGCGGGAACGAGACCCAGCCTTCAACCCGGGGAAGCGGGGCAAGATCTGGCCTGCCTGGCCCTGGACCCTCAGCTGAATGGGAGCCCGAAAGAGAGGAAGCTTGGACCCTGGAGAAGCTCGTATTAGCGGTGGGGTGGTAAATGCCCCTGAGAGATGGGAAAGAAGCATCTCTGGGCAGATCAGGAGCTGCTCATGGCAGTGAGAGTGACCTGCCAAAGGAATGCGAAATAACAGGTTTGCAGGTCCCAGGAGGGGAGCTGCAGACGTGCAGGCCCTCTGTAGCCTGTTTCTCTCCCCGCCCCCCCACACCCCGTTCCACCCTACATCCTCCCCTGTCCACCCACAGAAGGCCTGTCAATGTTACAAAGAACCAGGGCGTCAGGAGGGTGGTGAGTCCCAGGCCGCATGTGCTCCCAGGGCTGCCCCGACCGGCAGGCGTCTTGGAGACGCCTCTATTACAGAAGTCATTCGTGCTCGCAGGAAGCAGCAGCGTGAGCAAGAAATATACAGAGAAAACCGAGATTCTCCTCCCTCCCTGCCAGAGGACTCTGGCCCCATTTGAAGCCACGCCCCCCAAAATAAAATAAAATAAAAACTTGGGAAAGCCAAGGATGTGCACTTACATGTCCTTCCACCTGTGGGTGTGCCTGTTGACAGGTATGTCCGTGTGACAGTCCCCAACTCTAACTCCAAGCATGTAAAATGACGAACCCAGGACTTGATTGTCCATGAGTGTGGGCATCAGTGACTGAGACGAACCAAAGCCAGTCCTCTCTGACGCGGCTGCACTATTTCACTTTGTAAGTTATTGTTTGCTGCAGAGTTAGCTTTCTAGATGTGTCTGGTTCCGGCGGAAATGGAGCCTCATTTGGATTATCTGAGCTCAAACCAATCCGTGGAGTTGGGTGGGCAACCTGAACCGTGACGTGGTTTTTGGGGGGAGGTGAGTACTGGTGGGAAAGCTGGAGTGGGGACTCGGCAGCATGAACTGATTTGAAAGGCAAAAGGCCAAACTGTCCCGGGGTGTCTCTCCCCCGGCCGGAAATCTCTGCCTTTGGTTAATAAGGCCCAGTGTGCAGGCAGCTCTGCACTGGCTGTGTGACCTCGAGGAAGAGGCTGGGGCTGCTCTCCATTTGCCCCCCCAGCTCACCCCACCCTTCCCCGCCTTGCTCTGGGCCCCGGGAGCCTGGCCTGAAGCTGCAATCGTGGGCTCCCTCCTCTGGCTTCAGCTGGATGAGAGGAGGGGGAGGTCCCAGTGTCTATAGCCCTGACTCCCTCCCTGCGGGGCTGGGGTGTGGCTGGTTTCTCTCCCGAAGGCCCCACTCCTCATGGGCAGCCCTCTCCTATGGCTATAGCACACACCAGATCCTGGAAACCATCCCTTTCCTTGTCCCATCAGGTCTGGGTGACAGCAGCTTTGCTGGCTCTGGGCACCCACCAGCCCTTGTTGGTCCCCTAACCCTGCCCACACTCCTGTGGATAGTCTTGTCATCAAACCCTTCAGCTCTGTCTTGCATGTGCCTTCTGTTCCTGCCAGAACTGCCTGAAACACTGATGAAGGCTCTGAGCTCGTTTGCCATCCTTCCGTCAGGAACGACGATGACATCTGTCTTCCCCACCTCTGTCTCACTGGGGCTGGTCTTTTCGGATGCGCTCCCCCTTGAGACAGGGTGGCTCTGGGTCACCTCTGTGTCAGGGTCAGGAGGTATAACAGGGAGGATGGACAGGAGGGCTCCCTTCAATGTTTTCCATGGCAGGTCATGCTGCCAGGGACAGAGATTGGGGTGCAAAGCTTGTAAGTATACTGCCTGGCCTCTGCTTGGATGACCAGCTGGGTGGGGCGGCTGTGCTCTGGGATCAGGACAGGCAGGTCCAGACTGTGGCCCAGCCAGGCTGGGAGGGCCCAGAATGACCATGCTGCTGGAGCCCTGGTCTTGCCGCCCTCTGACCATGATTCCCACCCTCCTGAAGTAGGGTGTGGTAGACAGAATAATGGCTCCCCCAAAGATGTCCCCATCTTGATCCCTGGAACCTGTGAACATGGCAAAAGGGACTTTGCAGATGTGATTAAGTTAGGATCTTAAAATGGTGAGATTATCCTGGAATATCTGCATGGGCCCTAAATGTAATCACGAATGTCCCGTAAAGGGAGGTGGGAGGGTCAGAGAGTAGTAGGAGTGAGGATGAAGCCAAGGCTGGAGTGATGTGAGGAAGGGGCCATGAGTCAAGGAATGCAGGTGGCCTCTAGAAGCTGGAAGAGGCGAGGAAATGGATTCCCCTCTGGAGCTTCCAGAAGGAATGCAGCCCTGTAGACACCCTGAGTCTAGCCCAGTGAGACTGATTTTGGAGATCTGGTCTCCAGAACTGTAAGATAATAAATCGGTATTCTCTTAAGCCACTAAGTTTGTGGTAATTTGTTGTACAGCCACAGGAAACTAATACACAGGACAAGGTCCAGGTCCCAGAGAAGTGGAGACCACAATAAATTCTGGGCTCTGCTCCAGCTACAACTGGCTCTGTTCCAGGAGCAGCTGCCCTCTGGGGCCCTAACTGTAACTTCCCAGGGCCTCAGCATCCTCATTTTTGTCTAGGAGGCACATGTATTTTTTTCCCAGGTGAAATGCTAACACCAAATTACTTTATATCTCAAGGGTCTCAAACTCCAGTGTCATCAGGAGCCATAGGAACCTGGTAACTTGACTGAGTGGGAGGGCATAAGGCAATGGGGAGTGGTGGGGCCTGTGGCAAACTGGAGAATAAATATTTTGCTTAATGATGTCAACTTTACATGACAAGAGCAATAAATCCAGCTAAACAAAATCTATGTCTAATCTATTTATGTGGCTTGTGGACTGGGCGTTCAGGATCCCATATTTACCTGCTAGTTTCTGGCTGACCCCAAAGAGAGGTAGTCCATGACAGTAAAGAATGACACTGGATGTGATGAGGGCTTCTCAGCCCTAGCTGTCCCTTGGAGTCATCCTCCACACCCCCACCCAGACCTCGACCACACCTAGCCTCTGTGTTTTCTAAAAGGGAATGTTGATACAGAGCCGGGTGAGAACCACTGGACTTGCTGGCCAGCCAGCTCTGCTTCATCTCCCTCATCCTTCCCCAGCTGCACAAAACTCTCCAAGTCCACTGTGCGGACATCATCCCCTTAGCCCTAGGATACAACCTCTCTCTTCCCTCTCCAATAAGGGAGGCCCTTGTGTGGAACAACTAAGAGACTACTACCATTGAGTCAAGCTCTAACCAATCCAAACCATGGGTAGGGGAATGGGGCATCTCAGAAAAGAAGGATGGTGTCCCAGAAAATGATGAGAACACAGACGTCATGGAAAAGATCATGGGCTTTGGAGTCAGACAGACCTGGGTGAGTCCCCACTTCACCACTTACCAGCTGTATGGCTTTGGGCAGCATAACCTGTCTGAGCCTCAGTTCTTGCATCTTTAAAATGGAGACAATAATATCTTCTTTGCATTGTTGCTGTGAGGATTAAATTAGATAAAGTATGTGAAGGGCAGTGTCTGGCCTACAGGAGGGGCTCTGTGCACAGACTCTGGAACTGGAAAAGTGGGTTAGAATTCTCTTTAGTGGTTGCCTAACCTTGGGCAAATTACTTCATGCTTCTGTGCAGAATTTTCTCATCTGCAAAATGGGTTCACTGATGTTCTCCTAGTGCTGTTGGGAGGATGAAGTGGGATAGCACACGTTGAGGACTTAGACCATGCCTGGGGTTTGTAAGGACTCCATGAGCACGTGAATTATTTATTAGGTCCATTCTGACATTGGTGAGCCTGTGTCTTCTGTACCTGGTGGGCCCTGGGGTGTGTTTCTGGGATGTGGAGTGGAGAAGTCAGATCCTGTTTCCTGGTTTTAGGAGAGGCTGACCATTTTCTCCCCGCACCTGTCTGCCTAGTTCCTTCCCCCAATTCCCCCAGCCTGGATCTTCCTCTCTTGTTACCTTCTGTCTGTGACCTCCCCAGACACCTCTCTGGCAGCCCCTGGGAGCCCCAGGCCCTGGGGAGCAGGACTACTGGTCTCCGTGGTGTGCCTGGGAGGGGCCTGGGGCTGCCCCCTGTCTGAGAAGCCCCATTAGTCAGCAGAGAAGATGAGCATTGCGCTGCCCTTACTCTGCTGGCAACATGCACATGGCAGGCCATCTTGGATGAATCACTTCCCATGCCGTGTTATGATCCAGGCTCACAACAGAAGCCCTGTGTGCTGCTGTTTTGTGTAGTGTTTTTTTCCATTCCATGATTCAGAAACTGCCAGTCACTCAGCCATGTGATCCCCTAATCTTCTGCCAAGGAACTGAGCGGAAAGGTTTGCTGGAAAACCCTCGAAGGATGGGGGAGGGCAGTTGTGACTGCCAGAGAGGGAACTGAGCTGAGAGCACTGGAAATTGGAACTCGTGAAACCAACATCAGGAAAACAGCATTAGGGGGAGACCAGACCACAAGAGCAGCTGCTGGTGGATGAAGGGTTGTAACGCAGCTGCACAAAGATTTCCACCCACCCCACCCCTGGAAAAATAATGTGCCGTCACCAGACACTGTTTTCATCCACCAAGACATTTTCCATGTGTCTTCAGACTCGGAACTGCTAGGTTCTCGTCCACTGAACAACTGGCGGCAGCCTGGGTCTGATCCTGGCTCCTGTCCCAGTCCTGGGGCACTGTGCCTCCAAACACCATGGGGAGATGGGGAGATCTGGGCTCCAGCATCCGGGTTCTAGTCTCAACTTGGCCATTAGCTTACCGTGTGCCCTTAGGCAAATCACTCTGAGTCCTATTCTTCTATCCAGTTAAAAATGGGATGATAATGGGGCTGATTTGCTGAGAGGATGAAAGGCATGAGGGGATATGAAAACTACAAACCTGCAAAATCTCTTCAAATGTAAGGAAGTGCTGACTTGATGCCCACTCCCTTGCCTCTGCTCATTTAACCCCAAGGGTCTTGAACCAGCTCCCCTGCTCCGCAACTGAACTTGGTCTGTGCACATCAACCAAAGGCCTTCCGCAGACATCCCAGGATTGGCTCAGAGCAGGGAGGTCTCAGGATGGGGCGCCGCCAGTCATGGCGGCACCACCCCTGAACATTGGCAGAGCACTGGGGCGGGGAGGTGGGGACAGGCACCTAGTGCAGAAAAATTCAAAGCCCTATTTTGTCACCAGTGTTGAGCCTTGATAACTCCCTTCCCTCATCTCCCAGGCAGTTACTCACGCCCGCCACCACAGGGCTGATTCCCAGGGCCTTTCCTGCTCAGAAGCCTTGGCTGATTTCAGGAACCTTATGAATTCCCCAATTTGTTGTACTCGTTTTACATTGTAGTGAATTTTAGTAAAATCCTTAACTTGAAAAGAGTTTGTATACTTACACCAGGGACAGCAATAACAATGGAAGAACATTAGCTTAGCTGTTTCCAAACTACTTCTTATGTTTATCTTCATAATACACCTAAGAACTTACACACTGGGGATCATCGCCATTCCCATTGTATAGAAGAGATAAAGGAGGCTCGCGGACACATGTATCTAAGTAGCGCAGTGCTTCCTCACGACCCCATTTCCCCTAGAGCTGAGCCAGCTCTGACTTTGTTCTGACTGGCCCACACCCCCGGCTAGTCCAGAGACAGGAAGCCCTGGGTGGCCAGTGCAGCCCCTCCCCACACGGCTCCCTTGGGAGGGAGTGAATCCAAGTTGACCCAGGGCTGGGCCCAGTGTGGACCACTACAGCCAATCGATTCCTGCATCGTGTCTATTGTGTCTGTCAGCACCCAGCTCACAGACTGTCCCCATGTGGATTTCAGAGATGGTGGCCCTTCAGTCACCTGGGAGCATCTCCGACCTTTTTCCACAAAAACAAGACCTGCCCAGTTCATGTGTTGGGGTGTTGACCTCAGTTCCCCTGATCGGAGGCCCTGCTCCCACTCTGTGTCCCCTGACCCCTCCAGGCTCCCTTGAGCCCCAACCGGGAGCGGGGTAGGGGCTGACTCCACCCCGCCCTCCCGGAGTCGGTGTTCCCTCTGCCTGCTGGATGCCCAGCTGCACTCCATCTGCAGCGTGAGCCATTGTCACACACCTTGGGCCCGGGCCTTGCCTAACTGGCGGGACCCTCCCTGTTGGTGGGGTCTCAGGCTCAGGACCCTTCTCCAGCCTGTCCTGATTTACTTGAGGTAAACAGCCATTCCTCTCGACAGGAAGCAGCGGAGCAAGGACTCGAACCCAGGTCCTGTCATGCCACACCCCGAGTTATCTTGCTAGACCAAGGCAAGGACTGAGGAGCCAGCATCCCCCAAAGGCAGCCTTGGAATGGAGGAAGTGAAGCTGAGAGGCGGGGAGTGGGCCATGAAGAGGTGAGAAAGCAGGCGGGACACAAGGCCCTGGTGGGAAGCCAGAGGCCTCATGGGGGGGCAAGTCAGTGGGTGATGGAGAAACGGTCATTGGGAGTCAAGCAGGAGGGGCCCTGTGTGGCACTCAGACCTGCGGCCACTCTGAGGCTGCCCGGAAGACTGTGGTCGTAATCATAATCACAGGTAGTCCGCAGTGAGCATTTACTGCATGCTAAGTATGGGGCTAAAACGCCTTACCTGTATTACCTCATTCTATCTTCACAGTAACCTGACGACATAGGTGCTCCTATCATCCTCCATTTTACAGACGGGGAGGCTGAAGCTTGGACTGGTTAAACAACTTACCCAAAGGCGTTATCTCGTAAGCAGAAGATCTGAGATGAGAGCCCAGAATGTCCGATTTCACACCCCACTCTCTAACTTCTCTAATTGCTGCTTCTTGAAGAAAACAAAGAAATAATCTACCCTGCCCAGAAGGTGGGTGAGGAGTGTCAGGTCTGTTGAGGCAAGATGAACGTGTTACAGGTGTGTGGGCATTTACCTGGCCTCAGTACGAGGGATCCTGGTGACCCCAGGGAGTGGGCGGCCCCGCGGGGGAAGGTAGTCTTTCCCAAATAAAGACGCAGTTCAGGGCCCCGCACCTGATAGTTTTTATTGTATTCAATTTCACTGAAATAAAATGTGATTTGAGAGGCACTAAATTGTTTTCATGACCCACAAATATGTGGCAACTCACAGTTTAAAAAACACTAGCTGACCATGCTGATAGCTAGAAAGGGAGCGGACTGAATAGTTCACCATCTCCACCTCCCTTTGGATATAAATTTCCCCAGATCACAGGCCGGGCCCTCCCGTTAGTTTGAATGCGGAATCTGCACCCATGGACCGTCTGAAAACACAGATGCTGCAGCAAACACCGGGACTCTCCTCAGAGGTAATATTTAATTGGGATTCATTTAGCCATAAAATGACCTTCAGGGAGTGGGAAACAGGTTGAAAGAGGGTGGTGAACAGGATAGAGGCCAGCTAAAGGCAAAATGCTCCCCAAAGTGGTTTTGAGCATCGTTGTGTGACCAGCACAAAGAGGGGGAACAGCAAGTGGTTATGAGCATAGACTGGGGAGCCAGCCTCCCAGTCCCGGCTCTGTCACCTCAGCTGTGTCACTGTGGGTGAGTCCCATTGCTTCTCTGTGCCTTAATGTCCTCATCTGTAAAATGGGGACACAACAGTATTTAGTTCTTAGGGTTGTGACCTAATCAATATGCCAGTTGTTTATGCTAAACATAAAGGTTTAGCATAAGGTGGCTGACCCGCCCACACAAATTAGGCTCCAACTCTTGCCAGGGATAGTCACTATAAAGAGTAGAGCAGCTCCTATTCAGTGGCATATAAGGGGTGGCGAGTGTTAAAGCCCCAGAGCTGCTATATGGCAATGACGACCCCTGCACCGTGAGAGATCAAAGGTAGGATTCAAAACACTCCCATCCAAAGTCCAGGGTGGTCCTCAGGCTCAATAGCATTCAGTAAATTAATATTCAGACCCATCGTTATCTACATCACATTTCTGCCAGGTCACCTGTTTCCTGTGTCTATCTTCACAGCACAAGTTAACCCTTTCAGCTCTCACCAACGTTCTCTGCTGGCGAGGGCCCCTTTGCCACATCTCCAGTGGCGGCAAGTGCCTGCTGGAGCCAGCACAGGGGTTCAGCCGGTGGATGGCAAAGACTTTCAGATGTAGAGTCCTCAACTCTCAGCGTGCGCTCCGTCTTCTCGCAGAATTTCTGCAAAGCCGAGTTGAAGACCCTCTGAGTGTTGCTGCAGATCTCTCAGAATTGCCGTCAATATTCTGGGGCTCAAAATGTGGGGCAGGTCAGTGGCTTCCTTCCATTTTGTGCATAAGGGGGGTAGTGTGGGTGCCTGGGGGCCCTGGCGCAGCTTTGTGACTCCAGCATCACACAGTGTCCCCAGCACATGTCTTGAATGAACGAATAAAGGAAAGAATGGATGAGTTATCTTCTCTCCGTCCCCACTGACACTGCTTTGCTCAGGACCTCGGCTTCTCTTGCCTGGACTAACTGGTCTACCTCCTACCAGCCCTATCCATGTTCCAATATTCCACACTTTGGCTAGAATGATCTTCTTAAAGTGCAAATTTGATAATGTTACCTTCCGTCATTCCTGTATTACAACTCTGCTTGGAAGGCTTCTGACCGCCTGCGATGCATTTCAAACTCCCTTCGAGGCATAGTCTTAGCTCACCTCGTCAGCCTCCCTTTCACCACCTGCTACAAACTCTACTCTCCGTCCAGTCTTACCAAATACTTTGCCTTCCCTGACGATACAGTGTATCCCCGCCTGGCCCGGTTGTAAAGAATTGCCATGCTCAGTAGAAGCATCGTGTTCTTGGGAAGCTTTCCCTGACTGTAGAGCCAGGAGCTCCCGCCATGCTGGGAGGTTGACTGTTGTGGGGAGCTGCTGAGAAGGTTTGACTGGCTTCCCGGCTCTGACCACTAGAGGGCAGTGGAGTGTAGACGAGCGTCTGGCCTGGCCGCCACCTGAGGCTGGGGCGCGCTGGGGAGTCACCCGGCTGCAGACTCTGCTCTCGCTCTGTCCTTACACACATCGCTGTTGGGGTCTCGCCACACCTCACTCTTGCAACATTGCGCAGCCCCTTTGCGCAAGGGTCCCTTGGTCTCCATCGCTCCATCTCCGCTCCTTTCTGCACAGGGCTGCGCCAACTGCCTTCCTTAACCATTATTTCCATTACCTTCCCTCTTCCTCACCTCACCCCACCCTTCCTCCAGAATATTCAGTAGCTCCTTATTGTTTCCATATTAACTCCAAACATCTCATTTTGGGTTTCTTTTCTTTGTTAAAGTGTTGCAACTTCAATAACAATAAAAAAATGAAAGAAAATATAGTTCATAAGTCCATTCCTGATATGTGCTGGTCTCAGCCTATCAATAACCAATCTTGTGGCTGGAGCAGCCCTTGTAGTTCTTATTACAATTGCAAGACCGACTTCAGCAATAACTATCAGGAAACTTTGAAAAAATAAAGGTTAATTGCTTATAGGACCTGGAAATTACACAGCACACCTGGGGCCACACAGCAAGGTCGAGAGGAGAGAGATAGAGCTCATGGGCCTAGGGTTCTGCTTATACTGGGGTCAAGAGTGGGGGCCTAAGGTGTCATGGGCTCACTTTTTATTGGTGAATTTAAAACGTAAGAGTGGGAATTTAGAGGGTGGGAAGAGAAAAAACAAATGGCCTGAATGGTCAGTTATCAAAATCAAGCAAGGTCTCCAAAACAAAGAGCCTCAGTCGGAGGAGGTGGCCTGGCTCTTTATCTAGTCGTGTGGCCAGCAATGTGTGTATTCGAGATAGCCCTTTTGAAGTGGATGCCTGGGCAATCAAAGCTTAAGTCAGGCACTTGCCTTCCAAAAGAGAACAACCGGCTGTCAGGGCTTACACTACAATCCCGTAATTTTCTTATGTTTTGCTCTCTCTCTCTGTATGTGTACTGTGTGTGTGTATATATATATATATAAATTTTTGTGTGTAATTGTGGTCAGGGCATAGATACAATTTTGAATTTAACTGTTTTGGCCTATTTTGAAATCATAGGCAATTTTTCAAATTACCATTTGGCTTTTTTTTTCTTTTCTTTTTTGGTTTATCGTGGTACCATTGGTTTATAACATTGTATAAATTTCAGGTGTACATCATTATACTTCTATTTTTGCACAGATTACATCATGTTCTCATGTTCACCACCCAAATACTAATTACAATCCATCATCACACACATGTACCATTTGGCTTTATAAATATCAACACGAAGGAATGTCAGCTGAGGTCTTAAGACTATGCTTGCCAGACCTGCCGTCCCATTCAACCATTCCCAGCACGGATTCTGCTGCACTTGGAGGCTAGAATACCTGACAGTCTCCATCCTGGTGTCCACACCGACCAGTCCCTTTCTGAAACACTCTCCCCTTCCTCTCTACTAAGCCACAAGGCTGATCCCTCCAGACCTCTGCTCAAACTCCCCTCTACCAAAGGGTGTTTCCCGAGCAGCCAGCCGGCTGCCTTGCCCCTGCTGCCCACCCTCTCCGATGCAGCTCCAATTTCCCGAGACTGAGACTGCGACCTCCCTGAGGGTGGACCCTGGCTGGAGGTCCCTCCTTCCACCGAGTCTATTAGTGTCCTGTGACGGCTGTAACAAATTACCACAGACTTGGTGGCTTAAAATGACAGAAATGTATTCTTGCACAGTTCTGGAAGCCAGAAGGCCAAAATCAAGGTGTCAGCAGGGTCACACTCTCTACAGAGGTTAGGGAAGAGTTCGTTTCTTGCCTCTTCCAGCTTCTGGTGGAGGTCGGTATCCCTTGGCTTGTGGCTGCATAACTCCAATCTCTTCACATGGCCTTCTCTCCTGTGTCTGTCTCAAATCGCCCTCTGCCTCACTTATGAGGACACTTGTCATTGTCCTTATTGGATAATCCAGAGTGATCTCCTCTTTCAAGATTCTTAACTTAATTACATCTACAAAGATGCTTCTTCCAAATAATGTAAGATTCACAGGTTCCAGGGATTAGGACATGGATGTATCTTTTGGGAGGCCACCATTCAACCCACTACAGTCTCGATTATGAGGCTGTTCAGAGCCAGCCCTCAGGATTAGTGTGGAACAAAATGGGGGCTTCCAAACCTGGCTGATCACCAAAATCACAAGTGTGTGAGTGGAACTTGGAAAAATGCCTCACTCGGGCTCCTGTGGTGATTCAGATTCAGGAGGCCTGGGACAGTGCCTGGGTATCAGTCAGGATCAGATAGGTTCTGCTGCAGTAACAAACACCCCCAACCTCCCAGTGGCTTGACACAACCAAAGTTTCTTTCTTGCTTGCTCCAAATGATCACCTTGGGATGGTTTGGGACTCCTCTATGACTTGTCCTCATTCCGGGTCCCAGACTGACAGAGTGGCCACCATCTGGAGTGTTGCTGGCCTCTGTGACAGAGGGGGAAATGTGGTGAATTTTAAACTGGCTTTTAACGTCAGCTCCATCCAGAGGTGACACTCATCACTCTGCTTACATTTCTTTGGCCACTGCACATACCATGGGGGGGAGTGCAATCCCATACTGCACACCTGGAAGGAGAACTGGTGTATCTATATTTTTCAGAAAGTACCACGGTTTTGGGAAGCATGGGACCACATAGCTCTAGAGGAGGATCCCGGTGACATCCTGTAGCACAGAGTCATGACATCTCTGACTTGGGTCTCCTCACTGACCAGGGCATCATGGAGAGGGGGGCAGTGAGTGTAAGGGTGAGGCATGATGACCTGTGGGTTTTACCACGAGTGCTCTTGTGCAAACAGCAGGAACTCACCCTGGTTAATGAGCTGATGGCAAAGGATATTGGATGGTTCACAGAATTGACTAGAAGCCTGGGAAACCAGGTTCAGGAAAATGGGCAAGGCACACCCAAGGGAGGCCAGGCAGCTGAGAGCCCAGTCACAGCCTCTCAGTCTGGTTAAGACGCCAGTGTAGGTGCTGCTACCAGTGCCACTGATTGCTGACTCTTGACCCCACTTCCACTGATAGGAGTCCTCTCCAACTGCCCTCCCTCTAGCATCAAAGCCCCAAGCACAAGCATCCCACAGGCTGAGCCTGGGTCACACAGGGGCCTAGAAGAGTGACTGCCTCCTACCAAGACCACACACTGGTGGACTCCCCAGCTGGGAAGGGGGCTCAAATGTGGGCAGGCAAAAATCAAAAGACACAATCTACTGAGATTCAACTGCTCCCTCTCCAGAAGGAGCTCATTCTGGAGGACATTCAGGAGTTCACTTGATTCTCCAAGGAGCCCCTTCACTGCATGTTTCTTTAGAGGGGGAGTGAAGAGAGAGAGGGGCAGCATTTGCCGGATCATCTCTGCACTGGTTCCCCAGAGGCCCCCAGTATCCACCGGCAGAACCAAGATGACTAGCTTGGAGGTGGTTGCTCCTCTGTTCACCCCAGAAGGAGAGGGCTGGGGAGGAAGGAGGAGGAGGCAGAACAACCATGGCTCTACTACATGCCTTCACAGAGCAGGCAGCAGTCTGTCAGGGGAAGTTAGGATTTCAGTGAAAACACAGTGTGAAGAGACCTATGTTTGGCTTGAAATAGTTGTGTGAAGTGGCATAGCTCTTTGTCATAAACGTTGGCTGCCAATCAAGTTATTTTGACCCTTAAAAAACACTCTGATGCTTCAGGAAATTGAGTCCATTTTTAGGAGCAGCCTTTCCTCCCAGCCCTGGACCCACACAGACACCTGGCGTCCAGGCAGAGTTGCTGGGGAAGGAGCCCTTGGCCCTGCTCAGAAGGAGAGCAGCTCCAGAGATGAGAGAAGAAAAGCAATATGGGAGAGTCACAATTTTTCCTAAAACAGTGGTTCATAAACCGGACTGCACAGCCCCAGGGCACTCCCGGGGTCCCACATGTGCACAGGCCTAGGTGGAGGGCCACCCGTTAAAACATAGGACACCCAGTTAAATTTGAATATCAGACAAACAAGTGATTTTTCGGTATAAGTATGTCTCACGCAATTTTGGGATATACTTATTCTTTTAAAATTCTTTATTTTTCTGAAATTCAAACTTTGGATGTCTTGTATTTTTATTTGCTAAACCTAGCAACCTCACTTGGGTGTGCTGCTTTTCTTTTATTTTGAGGCTTAGGTTAGATTTTCTTAGAATCAAGGTTTTCACTGCCCCCAAAATAACATTTTTGAAAGTCATGGCTGGCTCTTCATTTGTTTTCCACATTGAAAAACTTAGCTGTGTTGGCTGTTCCATTCTTTCAGCCCGTATTTATTCTATGGAACCCCATGACAGCCCAGGCGCTGTTGCAGACGATGGGGCTAAAATGAGGTGAGTAAGGCAGAGCTGCTGCCCTCCAAGAGCTCTCTCAAGTCATCGGAGAAATCACGGTCAACCACCGATCACGTGTGGTCGGAAGTGCAAGGGAGTTAGCAGTGCGCAGATCTCGGCAGAGCCGTGAAGGATCAAGCGCAGCAGTAACGGGATGCTAACCAGGCACTGCCACGGGCACCCTGGTTTCCACAGGCCCTTGGTCAAAGTTGATGTGCACAGCATTTGGGAAGACGCCAATCCTCTTGGACTCGCTCTTTTCTTTTCCTCTACCTTATTTTAATAACTACCCGGTTAAGACATTAAATAGTAAAGCAACCAATTTCTGTTTCGTTGACTTAAAACATATGACATCGGCAAGACATTTCCTCAGGGCATCTTCAGGATCTAACACCAGGGTGCAGCCCGAGGCCTGCTGGTTCGGGCCGAGGAGAGGACACCGTGTAGGTGTCCCAGTCGAGACTGTCCCAGCCCTTACCACTAACAGGAATGTGGCCGAGAGAAATTAAGAGATCCTGAAGAAGAAGCAACGTTCAAAGGGCAAAATGCTCTCCACCTTATTAACTGCCAAGTAAACACCGCAGTCCTAAGTGTGGATGAGTAAGCCAGGAGGGGCCCGAGGCTGAGAAGGGCAGGGTCACTTTCTATCACCCAAGGGAACAGCAAGGGCAAAACGAGAGGGCTCTCTTATCGGGAACAGTGATTAGTGTCCTTTTTTTTTTTTTTTTTAATCATTAGAGGAAATTATTTCCTTTCTGGAGAGTCTTTCTTCTGAGAACTGGGTCTAGCTTTTGGTGACAGTCCTTCCACACTTGGTCTGGATTGGGCACCTGAAGGTGGGTGTCAGACGGGCTCATGGTAGACGGTCTGAGGTTCAGGAGCCTTGGCCTTGGAGCCTGGTCACACTTGCCTAGGAAGGCGTGCGGTCTCCAGCATGTGACTGAGCCGCGATGGACTCAGCAGCAGTGTGGGCCGTGGAAACGAGGTTCAGAGACCTTTCTGTGTGAGACCAGAGCAACCACGTGCAGCCCCAGGATTACTGAGCCGACCGCAGGCATGTGTAAAGCAAGAGGGACGTTTTCTCCTGCTCCCACGGGAGCTAGAAATAGAACTTTGCCCTTTGTCTTTGAGAAGCCAGGCCTGGCGTGGGTGTCGCCGACCACAGGCCCCTTTGTTCCTCTCTCCCTCTCCTTCCCTGACCTTATCCCCAGCCTGTGGACACTGGCCTGCTCTCGGCCCTGGGGCCGGCGTCTGGGAGAAGGTGCTGTCTGGGCCCTGGCACAAAGGGCTTGTCTGGAGGATGTGGAGTGCTCCCGGCTGCTGGCGGAAGCGGTACAACTGTTTCCTCAGGGCATTAGCATCACCACCAAAGCCTTCCTCAAGCTGACCCTGACCCGGGGCCATTGAGAAACGTTCGGCTTCTTCCTGGCAGTAACTTCAGTGTCAGACACATGCTTCTAGGGGTTTTAAAACTTCATCAACCGAGGCCCACAGTAAGAAATAGCGTGCATTTTGCCTTGCGGCCCGTGCACACATGTGTACTGGATGTTTTCCACACACGGTCCTGTCCATGGCTCCCTGCCCTCAGGCTTCTCTGGGGCTCAGCTAGTGGGCCTCTAGGCAGGAGATGGGAGGGAGGGAGAGGAGCGAGGTAGGTATTCATTCCCTGTGGAGGTGGCCACAGGCTGGCTGGCCCCGTCCCTCGGCTGATGATCACAGCTCCTGTCTGAACCCTTGCCACATCACTCTCTCTGACTCCAAGTTCTGGAAATGCACTCCTCCTGCAAGCCTTTAAGCCTGAGGGTGATAACTAAGCCCCATACTTCCTAGACCTGTCCCTGCACTATCCTTCATGATTTCCCTACACCCTGCCCACATCTTTGTAAATAGTCTCTTTATTAAATGCCCCTCAAATCAGTGTGCCATCTTTTTATTGTTATATCCATGTAGTGTGTGTGTAAGTACATACATAGAACATACACACATGTATACATACACACAAAAGACTCAGGAAGTAACACGCACCATTACTCCCTGATATATGTGATCCTATTCTGTCTAATTGTTAAGAATGCTCATCCCATCCACTAAACTGATTTCATGACCCGCTTATGGATCTCAAGCCACAGTTGAAAAGTATTGCTTTAGGGCCAGCCCAGTGGGGGCAGCTGTCAACTGGCCTGGCTATAGCGTCTGGCAGAGGTCAGCCTGAAACATGATGCGGGGGGTGTCAGATGACTCTTCGGAGTGGATGTTTTACCGGGCTCCCCTTGGGAAGGCTGGACTCCTCTCCAGTGGTAGTTCCTTCTGCGGTCATCACGTTCCAGGGGCTGGTTTTCCACTTTGCAGGCTATAAACCTGAGTTGGCTGGGCTCAGGGGTGACTCACACTGCACCACAAGCATAGATACCACAGTGCTGATTCAGCCACTCTCGGTGAGGATACAGTCCTCAAGTGGGCCGGAGAGCCATGCTCACCCATCAGCACCCTTTCTCTGGTGGGGAATTCTATCCAGAAAGCCACAATGTCATCAGAAGTTGCTTGGCCAGCATGGCCCTAGAGCAAAGGAGTTCTTAGAAGCCCAGAGAACACCTGGGTGGCCTGAGCACCTTCTCTTGGGGGATGCCTGCCTCACCGCCTCTCCTTTGTTCCACATCCTTGCTGACCCATCCCCTCTGGCTAACCCATTGACTCTGTTCTGTCCCCTTCTAAGTCTGAGCAATTGAAGCTTCTTATTTCAGTTCTTGGTGGTGGGGATGGGGTGGCTGTGTCCATCATGGCCTCCCACGGCTGCCCAACAGGTGGCCAGCACATGTGTTTGAGGAGTAACAGGAACTCCCTCTACTTCACCTTCCAGGTGGTCCAGAGATGCGCGGCCGACATCGAGCCAATCAGCAGTAACCTTAAGGGCATGTTTATTGAGTACTTTGTAGAAAGCTAAGTATGGTGCTGAGCACTTTATTAGCACAATCCCACTTCTCTCCCATAACAAGCTGATGAGAAAGTACCAGTTTCCCCATGTTGCACAGAAGGAGACTGAGGCTCAGAGAGGTCAGGTGACTTGGTCGAGGTCACAGCCTAAGCCAACGGCCAGGTGGCCCTAGAAACTCTGTGAATATACATGTGTGCTCTGAAAGGACAGAGGGTGTGCCCCCCCGCCCCCTATAAGCTCTCACTCCCTGAAGCAGGGCTGTGCCCCCTTCTGGAACTTCCCTTCCCAACCTGCCAGCTGCCTGCAGCGCCCAGGAGTGCCGTATTATCCGTGCTTGCTGACAGACGTGGATGGGGGACCAGCCTCTTGGGGGAGGGAAGGCCAGTGGGAGCCTCAGACCACAGGGAAGTGACTCCACGGACGCACCAGACCGCGGTGGATGACTCAGCTGCTTGGTTGATGGACGGTGGACGGACGTCAGTCCTCACACTGGGGCCCTTCCCTTTTCTCCCCGGAACAATAACAAATCCTGGCTCTGTGATTTGGTCACCATGGGAACTAGAAAACATTTGATAAGGTGAGGCCTCCGGGACAGGTAGACTGAGCAGGCCTGGATAAAAACAACCCTTTTCTGCCCCTTCACCTTGAATCCCGGGTGTCTCACCTATTTGGAGCAGATTAGGTAAATAGCTAAGGGGAGCCACACTGTCACCTGGGTTGAATGACCTTGTCCACACCAGAAAGTCTGGTGTGGTCACAAGTCTGCGCCTGTGGGATCTGGCCCAACTTGCTACTGGGAAGAAATGGGATCTCAAGTACCCCTGTCTGTCTAGGTGGCTGAGTACCACATGGTGAGCCTACGCCCAGCACACAAGGGCCCTGCCTTGGACACTGTGGGGAAGAAGGGAGACACAGGTCCTCAGGTCAGAGAGCTCCTGGTCTACTGGGAGCAGGACACACACCTGGACAGGTCCCACCACACATCAGAAATCACTGGGAAACAGCGAGGGAGGTGGACGGGGAGGGGGCTTTTGGGAGGGGATGGGTTTGGTGGAGTGAACCAGAACTCCCCATTCCCAACAAGCCCTAACTGAGTGTGGCACCATGCTTACTCACTCACACACGAGGGGTCACAGGTGACAGGCTTGTGTCTCTTACAGGCTTGGCCATCTCTGCCTTCTCTGCCTGCTGCTTTTCAGTTCTACAGTCCTCCCCCTCACTCACTCAATGCATATCTGGTACCCTCTGTGTAGGGCTCTCTGCTCAGATATCTTGAATAACGAGGTCCCAGCCTCCCTAAGATCAAACAGGCTCACATCCAAACTCACCGGACCAAATGTCTCCTCTTCCCTAAAGCGCCGACATTATTCCAGATTTAAAACCATTCTCCATATCCAGACTGTTGCTGACATCTGAGGAACCTCCTTCTATGAGAGTCCCTCACATGAGGCCCTCCCCTATGGCCACCACCCAGGACCATGTGGCCTCGTTACATGACCACGGTAGCCACTTCCTAGATGTTCTCTTGTTTCGTTCAAACTTCTTCCAACCAGCATTGGTGGTCCTGCCCTAATTTCCAACATTTTCAACTTCTTGTTGGGCATCTCCCCAAGCATTTCAGACTCAAAATGTCTGAGACAGGACTCACATCTTACCCCCACAGACCTCCTTATCTTCTTATATTTCCTCTCTTGGATCATGGCCCACCCAGTCATGTAACCAGGAAACCTTGTTGCCACCCTCAATTCCTCCCTCGTCCCCCTCCCACCCCACTGATGAGCAAGGCCTGTTGACTGTGGCCCAGGAATGGCTTCTGCTGGCGTCCCTGTTCTTGCCTGTCAACTGCCCTGGTGCTCTTGTGGATGAGCGTGCCAACCTCCTAACTTGTCCCTGCCTCCTGGCTCTGTCCCCTCATCCTCCTCCATGCAGGGATCAGAATTCAGTTTCTAACACACAGCTCTGGTCTGGGTGCTCCTGCTCAGAATCCCTGATGCTCCTCACTGCAGAAGAGGGACATCCAGGCCCCTTGGCAGGGCAGGCGAAGGCCTCCCTGTGTGGCCCCCAATCTTCCTTTCCAGCCTCACCTCCCAGCTCTCTCTTCTCTCTCTCTCTCTCTCTCTCACACACACACACACACAGCTCTGGCTACACCACTCTGCTGTCTCTGTGTCTTGCCCTTTTCTTGCATCACCCCCTTCTTCATGCTGACTTCTCTGCCTGAAACCCCCAACCCAGGGAATTCCCACTCCTCCTCAGGGCCCCAAGCCCAGCTCAAATGTCTTCCCAGCCCCACCCCATCTCCCAGGTCCAGGGCAGAGTTTATCACTCTCACCTCTATGCTCCCACAGGACTCAAGTGTTTTCCAGCTCGAGGAGAAGTTCCTGTTTCCAGCCTCCTCCACTGGCCTGCGACCCGCTAATGTGCATCCTGTCTGATTCCTCTCTGCGCCCCAACATCTAGATCATGCGAGGTGCCCCATGAGTGCTGCATGAATCCCTGGACCCACCCTCTCAGCCCTTCTTTCTCCGGACCTCTTTCTACCTGGTGCTCAGCATCTGCCTCGACCTCCCACCTCTGTCCTCAGCCTCCTTCATATGCCAGGACCACCCCGACCTGTCGACCTTGTGCCTTCACGTAGTTCCTTGTGGGCACATCACAAGCTGTGCAGCCTCTGTGCCTGAGCTCCCGTCGCTGTCCTGGGAATCTTCTTCCTCCCTAGTCTAGCTTCTTGCCCATCTTTTCTGCCTGGCAGACTCTTACTCATTCTCTGAGGAGGTGCAAATCCCACGCCCTCCTCAGAGATGCCTTCTCCAGTCCTCTCAGTCAGGATTAATCTCCTCCATCCCTTCCCTCACAGCCTGGAACGTGTACCACACCCGGCCTTCCGTCAGTGCTGTTAACCATGTCTGTTGTCTTCCCTTATCCTGTGGGTCCCCCTGGGGCAGGAGGCATGCCTCACTCATCTCCATTTCCCTGTAGTGCTTTGCACCTAATAGCTACCCCCAAAACGTTTGCTGAAGTGCTAAATCCTGCCATTCCCTGTGTAAAGCCCTGCAGTGGCTCCCTAGGGCCTGTGACAGGTTGGCCACCTTGGGCACATAGAAGAGCCAGTGACCTATCTCTGCTTAATTCTTTGGTCAGCGGGGCTGATGGAGTCCCTGCTGCTGCAGTAGGGTACAGGACCAGGAGGGAAGAGTGGCTCCCTCGGCTCTCAGGTCAGCCACCCCACAATAATACTCGGCCTGCCATGCTGGCTGTTGATCAGCAATTGCTGGAAATTTCCTCAGCTCCCTCCCCACCATCCCTCCGATGCTTACCCCTCCCTCACCATGCCTTGCTTCCGTCATTTCCATCATCCCAAATTCCTGGAGCTGAGTGTGCTGAGACTTCACAACTGCCCCGACCCCCACCTCCCGATAACGCCCCCCACCCAATCTGATCATCCTGCATTTAACATACAGTCTCTGGTTAGTCCAGTCCCTCCCGTCCCTAACACTTTACAGGCAATAACTTATGCAATTCTCCTTCCCTGGAACCCCTCCCTTCTTTTCTCCACTGATCCGAATCCTCCCACGCTACAGGCCCGGGTCTGGTTGCCCCCCCTTCTCCGTAAATTCTGACGCAGAACTGACTCTCTGAGCCACATTACAGTCCTGTTGCAATCAGCAAGCATCACAGTGTTTAATATTTAATTATGCTCTGCACTTTTTTTTAAAATGCACATTTATTTTCTTTCCCCACCTAGATTATAAGCTTCTTAGGGGTAAAACTATTTCTTATTTTGCTGGAGGAGGCAGGTGAACGTAGGCTTTCTCTAAACTCTCTTAGCTTCTTGTTTGTGCACACAATTTTAGTAGGATTCTCTATTAAAGTCCTAATGTCTAACTGATGAAATCTTTCTTGGAAAGCTCTGAAAACAGATCACAGATTACAAGGAAGCCTCAAACCATAGGCTTCCTGGGCTGGGAATTTAGTGGACCAGAAACCCAACTTCTGCATTTAGCCTAGCTGGTTGGGGGATTCCCTGGAGGTTAGAGAAATTAGGATTTCCACACTGTGGGAGAAATCATAGCCCCACCATGCGGTAACTGAGGAATGACGTCCATGAGCTGGAGCAATGCTGTGATGGTTTCATGACCTGGGACCTGTGCCCAGGGGAGGTGAACCACCTGTTCCTCTGGCTGGCCTCACAGAGGAGCCTGGAGCCCGGTGTGTGCGTGTGTGTGAGTGAATCCGAGGGCCTCGTGACGTCCCACCTGGCATGGGGACCATGACCACTTCCTCTCCAGGCCCTCCGTGCAGGGCCGGCTTTGAAGAGGGGCTTTAGCAAACTGACTAGGGCAGGGGAACCCCTGGAAATTTTTATTTGACATTGCCCAACAGCTTTCTTCAGGTCAGGCCACACGGATGTCCTTCAGATTAGGCACATGTGTTCATCATGTGGCCTAGCCACAGGCAAGTCCATGAGTACCTGGGGCCCAGTGCCTCCCGGGAACATGCACAGCGTGAGCTCAAGGTTTGGAAGGGGGGGTCCCCTCAGCCATGCCCAATGCCCAGGGCTCATTTTCCTCGTTCTCCTCCTGGCTTCGCCTCCAGATTCTGCACTTTCATCTGCTGCACCTCACATGACTTCTTTCCTGAGAGCTCGTTATCTAATTGCCCAGGCACAAACTCATCAATAACCTCTACCTGACCCATCTGGAGGCTGTCATCCCCCCTTCCTCTTCCTTTCCTCCCTCCGGGAAACTGTATTTCCCAGAGGTCACTGTGGACAATGGTGTTGGCCCCTGGAGTCGGTGAATGTTGGGGCCACATTCCGGGCTCTTCTGGAGTCCACTTTTCTCAGGCCACAATGTTGATTTAACCATTCACTGAGCACTTTCAACGTGGGCTCTGGGGAGAGAAGGAGTCCGACACATGGTGCCTGCTCTTGGGAACTTGTGGTGCAGCAGAGGACATGAGTACACAAGTGGGTCGTTAGAAGTGCTGTGAGGATAGGGAGACATACAGGCTGCAACACAGGGCAGGCAATGAGAGCCATGTTGGGGAAAGTGGCCCAGGGGAAGCGGCAGCCAAGGGGAGGCCTGACGAATGGTTGGTGGTTGGCTGTAGGCTTGGGGAAATTCTATTCTACCCAAAGAGAAGCCAGAGAGAGCGTGGGGTCTTAGGGAACCGCCAGCAGGTCCCTACTGCTCAGAGTGGAGTGTGAACGGGAAGGGGAGGGAGTGGAGGCTGGAGACAGGCAAAGGGAGACCATGCAGCACCTCCAGTTCATAAAAGGAGACTGGACTCAACCCAAGAGCAACGAGAGCTGCTGAAGGGTCTTAAGCAGGGAATGATGACATTGAGTAACCAACGTTGGAAATGTTTATTTCTATTCATATAACAGAGAAAATTCAGAAGGAAGATTGCTCCTGCCCAAGTTCATAGTCAAGGAGTGGACTGAAGAGAGCCTAGAGATTTGCGCAAGGCCCACAGCGAGGAGGGCCGAGCTGGCACTGGCCTGTGCTAGGGAAGGTGGGGGTCTACAAAGAGGGGAGTAAATGGACAAGCTGGGACTCTTAGGTTGTAACCAACAGAAGCCAACTTGATCTGACTTAAGCCAAAGGGGACGTTGCTTATGAGGGTGCAGGCCCAGGGCAGGACAGCCGGAGATCTTCCAGAGGAGCCCTGATTCAGAGGCAGGATGTTCTCAGGACTCATTCTGTACCTCCCTCCCATGCCTGCCTCTGCCCATCTTCTCCACTCCTTCTCCTTGCTGCCCTTCCTCGGGCCCTCTGGCTGCTGGCAGAGCCTGCTCGCCCCTCTCACCTTGAGGTGGTAAGTCACAGGCTGGCTCTGGGTTCCAGGTCCAAGTTCCCAGCAGAGAGACTCTGAGAGCCCCAGAGCATCTAGTGTAAGCTGCTATGCCCAGGGTGTCACACGTACAAACCCTGGGGTTGGGGCTCACACTGGGCACTGGGGGGTGGTCCCCAGAGAAGGGGGACTGTGTATTAGCAGACACCCCAAAACTGTCAAGCTCAACATGGCATAATCTCCACCCCTCCTGGGCGTAGAGTTATATAGAACTTTATAATCCTATAGGAGGAAAATATACAGATCTCTACAATCCAAAGGATTTTAATGACAATAGCTAATATTTCTGAGCACTTACTCTATGTTGGCTTCTTTGCTCAGTGCTTCACATGTATTTTCTTACTTAATTCTTGTGGTCCAGTGAGGTAGATGCTATTATTGTTTCCAATTTACAGACAGAGGATTCTGATTGAGCTTTCCTGTCCAGTTTCTGAGACACAGCACCCCAGTCTTAGGGCACAAAGGAAGAAAAAGGATGCCTTCTTACCCAGTGGTGTGCTGGTAAAAGTTTAACAACCAGCTCTCTGGGAAAAAAGCTCTGGTTTGCTGATTTCTGGGGTGTAAATACTCCCATCATGGCTGATTTCAATCTACCAACTTCCTGGAGCCAGTTTGAGCCAGCTTCTGCACATACCCCCCCTCACTCCTTTTGGGTGACTCTCAGAGCTGTGTCCAGGAGCTATGTGATTTAGAGCAGAGGTTCTCAAGGTGTGGTCCCTGAACCAGCCGCATCAGCCTCACCTGAAAACTTGTTAGAATTGCAAATTCCCTGACCCCACCCCAGACCTACTGAATTGGAAACGCTAGGGGTGGAGGGCAAGAGCAGCACTCTGTGTTTTCACAGCCCTCCAGGGGATTCTGATGCACACTCAACTCTGAGAACCTGTGGAACAATGGGGTAATGCACCCTTTTGCAAACCCAGCTGGTCCCAGGCTTCATCCTGTGGTCGGGATAATGGGGCTCATTTCCCGCTCCTTGGCAGATGAGCAAACCGAAGCCAGAGGGTGAAGGAGTGCTGGAAAGTGGTAGGTGACTGAAGTGGGCTAAGAAGTCAGCCTTGGTCTCCTCTCCCATAAGGTAATGAAAGGGGGTGAGGGTCTCTGCAGAGTCCCTCAGCCCTGGCCCTCCACAGGTCTGTGAAGTGATTTTGCCCATGGACCCAAGGTGAGTGGGAGGGTGGGAAGGCTGAGCTCTGACTCCAGGCGAATGGCCAGAGCAGAGGGAAGGAGGAGAATCCAGGGTCCTCCAGTTTGGGCTCCTCTGAAGAGGGGGAAATGAGGAAAGAGGCACCTAAAATCAGAAGGATTGGTGGTGCCTGGCCCTGGGCCCTCGAGGCTGGTCCAAAAAGGTTCAGAATCTGAAGTAAGTCCCGAGACTGATGCAAGAGGGGCTGGGTCAGCAATCTCTCTGCCTCAGGTCTGAGGGATGGGCTGGGAGCCTCAGGTCCAAGTTCCACCAAGCTCTCTGTGGGACATGTTTGCTGTCTGGTTGTCTCAACAACTTCCCTCCACCCCAATCCAGATTCACTATTAACCAAAGACAAACAAATCAAGAGCCAAGTATCAGAAGTGATGCAAATTCCGTGTCAGCCCTGGGAGGCCGTGAAACACCTGGGTAATCAGCAAGGGTGTGATGTCCTCCGGAGAAATGCTGGGCTCGCAGGCAACTGTGTCACGTGACGAGGCCCGTGTGCTCTGGTCACATGGCCGGGAGGGGGTTCCCCACTGAGCTCAGTGTTTCTGACAGAGAACCAAAACAAACAGAAACTGTCCTGTCACCATGAAATCCGTAAGTCATGTGATGGGACAGTTTTTCTCCTCAAAGTTTTAGTCACAGAGCGAAGATTCAGAGCAAGCATTACGTAGCGGAATCAGGCCCTGCTGCGATGCTGGCCTGTTTTTTGCTTTGGCTGGAAAGTCGGCTCCACTGGAATTTCAGCCACTCTCCTTTCAGGAAAGCAGCTCTGTATGAAAGAGTTTCCTCAGAGGCACCTGCTCTAGAATTTCTTTAGCAAAAATCCTGGACCCAACACCAGCCTTCCCCTTCCGGGCTGCTGTGTCCCTGTGGTGTCTCATTTGGGCTTGGCCTCTATGTTGGTCCCCAGGGAGAGGTGGGTGCCTGAGCCAGCCACTCCTTCCTCCCAACCCAGAGTGGCCCACACTGGGATGCTTAAGCAGTTGCTGGTCTAAGCTAAGGGAAGGTCTGGGCTTTACGCAGATGAAGCATTCTGCCGAGCAAATGCTGAGCAAAGGCTTGGTGGCAAGTTGGAAGTTTCAGGTAGCAGGGAGGTAGGAGGTGTTGGGGTGGAGGAGGCAATGGCCCACTCCATTCTCTTGCCCCCATTCTTCCAGGCTCTCACTCTGAAAAGCAGCTGTTGGCCACCTGGAGTCCTGGCACTGGGCAATGATGTGGGCAATACAGAAATGCGCAGACAGGTCACTGCCCTTGAGGGGCTTACATTCTATTTTGGAAGATCAAACTATTACAGCCCAACACAGTAGCAAGCAATAGGGAACAGTATGCAAGTTACCACAAACCTAGAACAATGAAGCCTAGAGGGAAAAGCATTGATGGTCCCTGTGCTAGACACACCGCACCTGAATTCTTGCCCCACCACACACTAGCAGCTGTGTGACTTTGGCAAGTTGCTTAAACTCTCTGAGCCCCACTCTACACATCTACAAAATGGAGATAAAAATTCCCAACTCACAGGGTTGTTGTGAAAAATGAAATATTGGTTGCAAAACAGCTGGTAAAATGCCCAGCACATAGTACATACTTGATAAATTTTAATAGTCCCCTTGAATTCTTTTTTTTTTTTTAATTTTTATCTATTTATTTTTTCCCCCCAAAGCCCCAGGAGATAGTTGTATGTCATAGTTGCACAGCCTTCTGGTTGCTGTATGTGGGACGCTGCCTCAGCATGGCCGGACAAGTGGTGCGTTGGTGAGCGCGCGGGATCCGAACCCTGGCCGCCAGCAGCAGAGCGCGTGCACTTAACTGCTAAGCCACGGGGCCAGCCCTAATAGTCCCCTTGATTTCTTTTTGGGCCAAGATAGGCTATAAAAGATGAACCTTTTCTGTCTGGTCTCCAAACTTAGAGCAGATTAGAAGCAATCAAGTCAAAGGAGGCTTAAAAAGAGCAAGGAAAATTAACACATGAAAGCCTGACAGTGAGGGAATACCTAGAAAAAGTATAAAAACAGATGTAAAAACAAAATAGCATCTGGGGACCTGTTAATGTGGAAGCAAATGGCCACCCCACCCCACAGCCTCCAGGCCGTCATCATACCACAGGACAGCAGAATGACGATGTTCACGATGAAACCGTGTTCCATAGCCTCCAAGAAGCCAAGGATGAGCACACTGCATTTAAAAAAGATTTTCACCCAAAATATTTAACATTTTTTAAAAACTGCTTAATGTGTGTGGGGCTGATAAACTTTCAGATATCCAGAAAACTCCCCTGCCACAATTTCCCAGTGGTTGGATTAGCTGGGTTCTTTTGGTTTTTTTTTGTGAGGAAGATCAGCCCTGAGCTAAGATGTGTTGCCAGTCCTCCTCTTTTTGCTGATGAAGATTGGCCCTGGGCTAACATCCGTTCGCCCATCTTCCTCTACTTTACTTGGGACGCCGCCACAGCATGGCTTGACAAGCGGTGCGTGTGTCTGTGCCCAGGATCCAAACCTGCGAACCCCGGGGCCGCCTAAGCGGAGCTCGTGAACTTAACCACTACGCTACCACGCCGGCCCCAGATTAGCTGGGTCTTTACTCTACTTCTCATATATTTATCAGAGAGCTTAGAATTCTGCTGTGTATATCATGGGGGCTTAACAGACAGACCCCTGTTTACCAGTAAATCCATACAGTGTTGTAATATGGTTTATTTTGTTTCCCGTTTTCAACCATTCTGTGCATTAACTGATTTGAGGTCAGAACACGGGCCCCATCTTCTCTTTAACAGCAATAACTGATTATCTCCAGCCCCCCCTGCCACCCTACCAACCTGTCCCTCCTTCTGTATTCCAGATTTTAGTTAATGCGCCTTCATCTACCAGACAACAACGACAACAGCAGTAATAACTACGTGAATGAAATTAGCAGGTAACTGTAGTCCCAGGTCCTGCCTAGAGGGGGCACTCAGCCACAGCCGCTGCCCCAGCGCCTCGGGTACTCTCTGACCCCTGAGCTGCCAAATCTGGGGTGAAACCCGTGGCCCTAGGATTTCCCCCGTCTAGGGACACCCTTGTGAGTGGGAGGAGTCGAGTTCTCTTTCCACTTGAGCTACGCAGGGGACCCGAGGGCAGGAATGTGACCCCAGGTAGAGGGTACCCAGAGCTTCGCTGCTGGTCACTCTGCCCAAGGCGAGAATGTTCCCAGGACTCTGAGCAGCCCCGGCCACCCTCCTCACACGCCTGGCCTCTGCCCAACTCCTGACAGGTGGCAGACTACTGGCTGCTGCCCAAAGCAGGAGGGACTTGGTCGTGAGCAGAGAGACCCACCTGCTCCCCTGCCCGCCTGGTCCTGCCACCTGGTGTCAGGCTCCCACCCTCTCCCTTGCCCTGTCTCCGGGGTCCCCAACAAAGGGGGCACTCAACCCTCAAACATGTCTTCTCAGCTTTCCATTTGGCTTTTCACTTTTGTTTCATGTTAATGTTTTTGTAAAAGTATAAAACAGATTAAATTCTTCTGGGAATTAGCCCATAAGTAAATAAGATATCTCTGTTTAAAAATTCCCACTTGGAGCAATCTGGGCACCTGCATTCCCTTTTCCTTCTGAGCCCTGTCAGGGTTCTGTTCTGGAAACACAATGAGAGCATCCCCATCTCTGAACCTTTCACCTTCCTTCCTCTCTACATATGCACACTGAGACTGGGGAGGTGAGCCTGGCAGGGAGAAGGGAGCCTGGCGGATTCTGGTTTAACTCTAGACTGCCCCATTTACTCTCTGTGTGACCCTGAGTGAGTTATTGAATGGCTTTAGGTTTCTTTTTCCTTATCTCTGAAATGGAAACTGGAACTGCTTCCTCACATGTGAGGATAGCAGGAGAGGCCGCCCCTCCCCCACCTGTACTTAATAAAGTGCCCGGCATGTGGTAAGTTCTCATCTGATCCTACTGTGGCCCATTTCTTCCATGAAGTCTTCCTTGATTATCCCAACTGTGGCAGAGACAGCTAACTACCCACCCCATCCCAACTCCCCTCTTTTTCTTTCCTAACAAAATCCCAATTTTATTTTGGGGCAGCAATGTGTCCAGCTAAGAATCTACGTTTCCCAGACTCCTTTGCAGTTAGGATGTGCAGGGATCACAGGTATGGCCAATGAGATGTAAATGTCAGCTGGTGGGAGGGTTTCTGAGAAAGCTCTTTAGAGGAGGCTGACTCAACTGTGCCCTTTTGCTTCCTACCCTTTTCCCCCTCTTTCTTGTCCCGAATGTGAATGTGATATCTGGAGCCACAGTGGCTTCAGCGTTTATGTCACATGAGGGAAGAAGAACCCAGTTATTTAAGATTTCTATTACATGTAGCCCAAGGTAGTCCTTACGGATATGTGGGTTGATGGCCTTGCCCTCTTCTCTGAGCTCCAGTCACACATATAGTCACAACTGTATTCAGGGAGATTTTGGTCATAAGCAAAGTAGGCTAACAATCTAGACTTTTTGGAACCCCACGTATGGGGAGCAGAGAGTTTCTGATTCACATAGTACGTCTGCGCCCCGAAGCTAATGAGTTCCTGCACTCAAGTTGGTTCTCCATCACATGGTACTTATCTTATAAGAGGAATGAAAGGCAGATGAATGCTGATTGCAAAGCAAACACTGTTTGCAGGACTGATGGATTTGTTAACTCAAAGGAAGCATGGTAGGGAGTGGATAAGCAGAGGCCAGCAGACCTCCAACCCACCTCTGAGGCTTTGGGAAAACTTAGTCCATTCTGTTTATAAGTGTATGGGTTCTAGATGATGGAGAAGTAATGATTCCTACCTTGGGCAGCATAATTATTCACTTGTCTGCATTCTGCATCCCCAACGAGCTCAAGTTTGCAGCTAAACTTAAAGGCACTTACTGTGCACTTCCTATGTGCAAGTTTCTGTGCTAAGTGCTAGGGGGAGTGCAAAGATGAGAAGACCCAGGGCTTGCCCTCAGGGAGTTGACAGTCTACTTGGGGGATGGCATAAGCATATACGATTCTCATATGAGTGTGGGAGGTTGTGGAAAGGCAATCATAGAAATAGAGAGGGATGTGGAAAGACAAAGGAGGAGGAGCCTGAGGCCTGGAAGGGAAGTTGCATCTGAGCTGGGCTTTGGAAAACAACTGGTATTTCAACAGGGGGCTTGCCCAGCCTGGAGGAGCAGCGGGAACAGGCCACAGCGCAGTCCCTGGGCATGGACTGATTCCAAAATGGTCACAGTCTAGTAGGGCTACAGTGTTGGGAGCCTGACGGAGTGAAACTTGGGTCCAGAGTGTGGGAAATAAAGCTATGATTGAGTTTAAAAATAAAAACAATGATGGCCAGCATGCACTGGGTGTGTAACATGTGCCAGCCACTGTTGTAAGTGCTTTCTGTGAATTAATTCGCAACAACTCGATACGGTGAGGACTATTATTCTGCCCATTTTACAGGTCAGGAAACTAAGCTTTCACCAAGGAAAATTTGACTAGTGTCAAACCTCTGAGCAAAGCCAGGATACAGCCCAGTTTGGCTCCAGGGTCCACTCTCTTAGTCACTAGGCTATAGTAGGAAGGGATCAGACTATGGCAGGATGGGGGTCTTAAACACCACCCTAAGGGGTGTGGTTTTCCTTGCATAGATCTGTGAAATGAGCCGGGGGGCCATCAGAATTAGACTTGTGACTCTGATGCACCCCTCTGGGGGGCTCCCTGAGGAAGGGCTGGAGCAGGGAGAGAATAAATGCAGAGGACACATTAGGAGGCCAGAGTCCAAGAAATACTTGAGACCCTGGCCTGGGGCAGGGCCAAGGGGACAGACAGGTGGGGTTCAAGCATCTTCTGCCAAGACAGGCCAGGCCAGAGTTCTCAGTACAGGTGATGTTAACCGATTGGTATTGAGGGAGCAAGATGAAGACTTTAGAGCCGAAAAAGGAGGTAGAGGAGCCTGGGAGGAGAAAGGCTGTTCAGATTTGATAAAACTTGTCCCAAAAATTATCCTACAGGTACGTCACCTGCACATGACATAATGTATGGGCAAGCTTATTCACTGCAGTATTATATATGATGGCAAAAGACTGGAACCAGGCTAAAGGTCCATCAACAGGACACTGTTTAAATACCTTACTGTTTATGTGTACACAGAAATACTATGTTTTTGTACAGCCCGTGAGGTAAGCATGGTTTTCACATTTTTAAATGTTTGGGAAAAAGTGAAGAATAGTATTTTGTGATATGTGAAAATTACATGACCTTCAAATTTCAGTGTCCATAAATAAAATTTTATTGGATCACAGCCACGTTTATTCATTTATGTATCATCTATGTCTGCTGTCCCACTATGATGGCAGAGTTGAGCAGTGTGAAAGAGGCCCTATGGCCTGCAAAGCCGAAAATATTTACTATCTGGCCCTGTACAGAAACCCGTAAAATAGACTGTCTCTGGAAAGCTGCACAAAAAACGAACCATAAAAATTGCCTCTGGGTGGGGACGTCCAGAGGACAGAGTCGGAAAGGAGACTTCTTACAGCACAACTTTTGTAATTTTTGAATTTTGAATCATGTGAATGTTTAACCTATCTTTAAGCTTAATTTGAAATTTAAAAAAAAGAAAAAAATGGGCCCTGTTTCCAATCCTGAATTGAAGGAAGAAGAAGGAGACAGGAAGAAAGTGTGGCTGGATTCTGTCCCTTTAGCGCTGGGTCTGAGTGAGGTCATGGGCTTCAGCCAGGAGAGGTCAAAAGGTGAGCCTGGACCTGACCTCAACCTTGCACTTGCTAAATGACCCAGGACAGCTCCCCTTCGCTGTGGGTGAGGGGTCAGTGCTGCTCACATGCCCAGAGGCCCTGCCCCAGAAAGGGGCAAGAAGACTGGCCCCCGTCTCTCTTCCTGCCAAGGGAACAAGGAAAATGGACAAGTGAACACAGACTTCATCCTCATCAGGAGTTGATAAACAAGAAGCAGAGCGGATTGGGGAATGTGCCATGGTGATAAGAACACAAGGATTCCCAACACTGGGTCCTAGTCCTACCCAGTCACCAACTGTCCCTGTGACCTCAGATAAGTCATTTTCCCTTTGGGGCCCAGCTCCATCCCTGTCAAGAGGGGCCTGGACCAGACTGATAGTCATCCAGCTGCCACTCTCCTGTCCCCTTTGCCCACTCCCACCTGCTTTACCTGTTGGGCATTCCCTCAAGCCTTCAGAGGCCTTGCATAGAAAAAATGACAACGAACCAGTCAAAACAATAGCCAGTCTCACCTACATGGTCTTGAGGACCTGTAGTTCTGTCACTCCATAGCATCCCTGCTACAAGCCCTTCAGGCAGGGAAGTCAAGGGAACACCTTCAGTCACTGGCTGAGTAGCGAGGACACCACAGCCCTGGGTGATGGCCAATCTGGCAGAGCAGCAGCAGGCAGGAAGTGGCTGGAGGAGTCAGTGGGTATGGTGGAGGGCCTCTCTTGAGCAAATCCAGCGCAAGTGCTGGAAATAGCTGTAGCAGCTGCAGCCCCAGAGGGTTGGTCCCTGGGGATGTCCTGCTGGGGGTGGGACACCTTCAGCGGAGGACTCTCCATCTGAGCCAGGTATGTGGCTGCATTGTCCTGGCCCTCATGGTAGGCTGGCCCTGAGGCCAGCCAGCATTCTCAGAGAGTGCTAGGTGTACAGCCCATGGTGCCCTCAGGGCTCCCTCAGGGCTCCCTCAGGCCTGGAAGCCTCTTTTCTCTCTCCTCCCTGCAAGTCCCTATGCCTCATTTATTACCCAGCTCAAAACTTTCCTTTTAAACACAGGAGCCAACTTGAAGGAGTTCGCAATGGCCACATTTGAGATAATTTGAGCAACAAAATAAATAATGATCACAATAGATTATAACTTATAGAATAAGGGTAAAATGAGAAATAATGAGTCTATATTGCTATAGATAAATATTTGAATAAATAAATAAGATAGGGCTGGCCCCGTGCCGTGGCTTAGCAGTTAAGTGTGCGCGCTCTGCTACTGGCGGCCCGGGTTCGGATCCCAGGCGCGCACCGACGCACCGCTTCTCTGGCCATGCTGAGGCCCCGTCCCACATACAGCAACTAGAAGGGTGTGCAACTATGACATACAACTATCTACTGGGGCTTTGGGGAAAAAAAAAAAAGGAGGAGGATTGGCAATAGGTGTTAGCTCAGAGCCGGTCTTCCTCAGCGAAAAGAGGAGGATTAGCATGGATGGTAGCTCAGGGCTGATCTTCCTCACACACACAAAAATAACAAATAAATAAATAAATAAATAAATAAGGGAGAAGGGACAACTCTTTCTTACAGCAAAATTCCAATTAATAAATGTTAGAAGGCACAATGGAAATAGAAAACCACCATTTGGCAAACATCCAGACTAATAATTGTTTTAAGAATCATCAATGGAAACAAACATTTGTGGGTGAAAATGTGATGAGAAACAGGATGTTTACATAACCTCAAAGTATTTCCCCATGAGATGCTTATTAATTGCAAAGGGGAAAATAGTAACTTTCCAGTGGAAAAACCTGGCAGACGCCACCTTACCGAGGTGATCAGAATCAACAGAACAAGTAATACAACATATTGGTTTCATGTCCTGCCTGATATGATGTGCCAAGCAGGGCACATCATCACTTCTGTGGTGTTCTTGTCAAAATGTACAACCTGAGGGAACACCAGCCAAACCCAAATTGAGGGACATTCTACAAAAAAACTGGCTAGTACTCTTCAAAAGTAAGGAACTATCCCAGACCAGAGGAGGCCAAGGAAACATGACAGCTAACTGCTATGTGTGATCCTGGATCAGCTCCTGGACCAGATGAAGGTCATTAGTGGGGCAACCGATGACATTTGAGGTTTGTAGCTAACGTTAATTTCCTGGTTTTGATGACTGTACTGTAAATTTATAGGATGTTAACATTTGAGGAAACTAGGTGAAGGGTATTTTGGAGTTTCTTTGTACTATTTTTGCAACATTTATGGAAGCCTGAAATTATTTTGAAAAAAATAAAATAAAAACCTTTCTGCTTTTGTCCAGCTCCCCCAGAGTCACTCCTGTAGCTGTGTGTAGCCGGCTACTTCACACATCGTATTGCTATTTGTTTACATGTCTGTCTCCCTCAGGCTCCGAGTTCTAGGACAGAGACCATGTCTCTTTATTTGACCTCATCTTCTAAGTCTTGTTCAGATGGAAGCTGGCTCTCTGACTTCCTCTTCAAGGAACTCCCTACTCTACTCCCTTCATTGTCCCACTGTTGCACGACTGTTCTTTGAGTTGCTCAGACCAAAATCCTAGGGATTATCTTTGATGACTCTCTTTTTCTCTCATCCCACGACTAGCAAGTCCTGTTGGGATTCTGCAACAGTTGGGGTTCTTCAGAGTTTATCATCAACCAGACTATTTCAACGCCCTCCCCTCCAGTTCTCTGAGCCAAGCCACCATCATTTCTCAGCTGAACGTGAGCCTCATTTTCTAACTTGTCTCCCCCTACTCGACCCTCAAGTCCCTTATCCACAGAGCAGCCAGGGGGATCTTTTAAAGGAGAAAGTCAGGGCACACATCACTCCTTCCAGTGGTTTCCAATTGCAGTTAGTGTAAAATCCAAATTCCCAGCATGTCCCAAGAGGCCCTACCTGCTGCTCTGGCTTCTGCCTTCCATCTGATCTTGCCTTGAACCACTCTCCCTGCTCTAGCCACACAGGCCTTCCCTCTCTCCCGCAGATATGCTAAGTTTGTTTCCATCTCTGGGGTATAGATCTTCTGCAACTCTTCATATGACTGTCTTCTTCTCAACATTCAGGTCTCAGCCCAAACCTCACCTCCTCATATAGACCTTACCCGATCTGTTAGCTAAAGTAATCCTGGTCTTCCCCAGAACTCTTTATTCCTGTGTTAATTTGTTAGGGCTTCTGTAACAAAGCACCACAAACTGGGTGGCTTAAACAACAGAGACTTATTGTCTCACAGTTCTGGAGGCTGGAACTCTAAGACCAAGGCGTCGGCAGAGCTGGTTCTTTCTGAGGGCTGTGGGGAGAATCTCTTCTATGCCTCTTTCCCAGCTGCTGGTGGTTTGTGGCAATCTTTGGTGTTCCTTGGTTTGTAGATGCATCACTCTGATCTTTCTTCATCTTCACATGGCATTCTCCCTGGGTGCGTGTTTGTCTCCAAATTTCCCCTTTGTACAAGGACACCAGTCATATTGGATTAAAGCCCACCCTAATGATCTCATTTTAACTTGATTACCTCAGTAAAGACGCTATTGCCAAATAAGGTCACATCCTGAGGGAATTAGGACTTCAACATATAAATTTGGGGAGAATACAGTTCAGCCCATAACAGTTCCATGACCCTGTTTTATTTTATTTTGAGCCTATATAACCATCTTAATTATCTAATTTATTTGTTTGGGCTCATTGTCTTTGTCCCCCAACTACAACATAAGCTACACAAGGGCATATTTCTGTCCCAACTTCAGTGATTGGTCCTTCTCTTGCCCTGCAGAGGGGGACTAGCCCCTATTTCTACAGCATGGATCAGGATACTTCCCTCAGGTTGCCCCAGATGAGATGAAAAAGACCTGCCCTCATTCACTTTCCACAAGCAACCCACGTGTGTGCTCCATGTTCATCACTTAGCTCAATGTCCAGTCAAATGTTTGTGGCATCCAACCCTGGGTCCAGAATCTCAGAGCCCCAGAAATGCCCTACACGTAGTAGGTGCTCAGCAAGTACTTGTTGAATGAATGAAGGCCACACATAGTTCGGACTGTGACCCAGGTTTCCTGTCCTCCAGCCAGTGCAGCATAGCCCGATGGTTAAGGGCATGGGCTGTGGAGCTGGACTGCTTGGGTCTGTCACTTAAGCTGAGACCTGGGTACATTGCTTACCCACTCTTGGCCTCAGTTTCTCCAACTGTAAAATGGAGACAATTATACAGTTACCTCCCTAGTAAGTTGTTATATGAAATGAGATCATATGTGATGAACAGAATGGCTAATAGGAAGTGCTTCATGCTGACCCAGGCCTCGTCTTCTAGGCCTGGTCTGAGGTCTGGGAAAGCTCCTGGTGGCCAAAGGAACCAGAGCCCAGGGAGGTGTCTGATCAACTGGGGATGCAGAGGCTCCAGGTTTGTGCTCAGGCGCCCCCTTCAGAATCGCCTTCTGCCCCCAAAGAGCAATCTGGCACTGGAGAGATTTTTGACCATAAAAGCCTTGGTTGGTTACTGGGCTGGTGGGCCTTGGAGTTTCACTGGTACTTCTGGCTGATTGAGGAGAAGAAAAAGGAGGATCTAACTCCTTGGACTCTTTCTGAACCGCCAATGCTTGGTGTGTGGCTTCCAGATGACTCAGCAGGGTCAGTTTCCTGGGAATCAGCCACTCCGGCTCAAAACTGTCCGTGTTGCAACAGGCTCACTCAGCCACCCCCAGAAATGCTGATCCTCCATTCAACTTGCTTCCTGATTTAATACTTATATATAGTCCTACTTACAGAGCTTTCTATATCTGTATGCACTTAGAAACCAGTGAGGCTAAAAATACCCCCTCCCCATACCTCATTTCTTTGTTTTCTGTAGGTTCCTTGTTCTAGCTTTAAGCTCAGGAGACTGGAAATTGCTGCCAGAATGGAGTGACCTCTGGCCGTGGGCAGCAGGGGACCAGAGGACAGGCTCTGTTTGGGAGACGGGGGGATCCAGTCCCAGCCCCAGCTCTGAAGTCAATGTGCTATGATGTTTGGGGATATCCTCCTCCTTGCTAGGCCTCAGTGCCCCTCAGCTGAAGAAGGGATTTCACTTGATGATCTGAGGTGCTTTCTTGCTCTTCTGTTCATTGGCTAAGTGCAATGGTGCTAATGGGAAAAGCTGACACACACATACCAGCACCATTGACTCCTGTTCGTTCATTCATTTAACAAATATTTATTGAGCACTTACTGTACGTTAGACAAAAACCTCTACCCTAGGCAACTTATAGTCCAGTTAGGGGAGACAAATAATAAACAAAGTAAACAAAATATATAGTTAGTATGTTTGATGGTGATAAGTGTCATGGAGAAAAATAAAGTAAAAAGAGGGGACAGAAAATGGAGGGGGGTGCAATTTTAAGGTAGGAAGTTAGGGAAGACCTCCCTGAAAGGTGCTGTCTGTATAAAGACAAGGAATGAAGCTGTGCCCAAGAGGAGTGGGAGGAGCATATAGATACCTGGGGGGAAGCATCCCCAGCAGAGGAGATGCAAATGCCAAGGCCTCAAAGTGGCCTTGTGCCTGGTGTGTCTGAGGCCACTCTGGCTGGAGTGGAGTGGGCAGGGAGCGAGCGCTAGGAGCTCAGATGGAGAGGTAACATTGGCCACTGCCCTGGGTGGGATGAGGCACCATTTGAGGGCTTTAAGCTTAGGAGGGACCTCAGCTGACTTTTATCTTCACAGGATAGTCTGGCTGCCGAGTCAGCTCACAACAGACTGCGGGGCAAAGGGTGGAAGCAGGGAGACTGTTAAGGAGACTATTGCAAACCAGGTCAGGGCTGGTGGTGGCTCAGAGTCGGGGGCTGTGGGGTAATGGGAAGAAGTGATCAGAATCCGCATGCACATTGAAGGGTTTGCTGATGGATTGGGCATGAGTATGAGAGAAACAGAAGCCAAGAGTGACTCCAAGGATTTTGGCTTGAGCAATAGTGGAATTGCCATGAACTCAAAAGGAGAAGACTGTGGGAGGAGGAAAGATAAGGAACTCAGTTTTGGACCTATGAGAAGAGAGAAGCCTATTAGACAACCCAGTGGAGGAGATGAGTGGGCAGTTGGATGTATGAGTCTGGAGTTCAGGATAGAGTCTGGGCCGGAGATACAAATTTGAGAGTCATCAGCAGGTACACATATATGTATGTACATATATGGCTTTATGGTACATAAAGCCACAGGCCTAGGTGAGGTCCCGAGGTGGTGTGGGAAAGTCCAAGTGCTGAGCTCTGGGGCATACCAATATTTAGAGATCAGGAGGTGAGAAGAAACCAGCAACATGGATAGAGAAGGATCAGCCAGGGAGGCATGGCAAACCCCTCTCCAGGCTTCAGTTCTTCATCTGTAAAAGGGGGCACTCTCCTGTGTCCCCTCCCACTCTGATACCTGTGCTTATAAGATGCAGAATGGAGCTGTGCCCATATGGCAGCAGGAAACCTTTCCCAGCTCTTCTCCAGGATGCATGTGGGACCCAGGCTCCCACTTGAGTTGCTCCCTGGCACGGGGGCATCTGCAGATGGCTGAAGCTTGTCACAGTGAGAGGTGTGGAGTGGGGAGGCTGGAAGCACTGCCCCAGCAAGCCTTCTGCAGGCCCTGCCCAGGGAGGGGAGAGGGCCAGGGCTGGAGTTCTCACCTGGGCTAGAGAGGTAGAAGGTGCCTTTATTCAGATATACTTTTCCCCTGTGGGCAAAGAGAAGCTTAACTTTTCTCTTGTTATAGAGACCAAAAGGGGTATAAGTGCTTGGGATATTAATCATGCACATGATTCTGAGCATTTTTAACAAAAAGAAGAAGGGTGGTCTCTAACTGACATCTCTGTCCTCTTCCTGTTATCTCTTGGGATCTTAAAACATTTTTTTGCCCGCCCAGAGGTAATGACCGAGTCAGGGTTTTTTCCCAGGATTTCTAAGATCTAACTTTGGGGAGAGCAGAACCAGCCCTGGAAGCAGCTGGGGTGCCAGGTCCGCAGGAGTCCAGGCCTCAGGGAGTGCAGGCTGGACACTGCCAGGGCCTGACCCTGCTGTGCTCCCACCCGGCCCACGAATCGTCCTCAGAGAGCCCACTATTTAGCACAGCTGGGAGCTCTTGTTTCACTGCTACTAGTTAGTCACTTTCATTGCACACTTACTGTGGTAAGCATTTTATACATATGTTAACGCGTTTTTATATATTGTGTGTATATATATAAACACACCTTTAATCCACAAGAATCCTACTGTAACTCATAGTGATAATTGAATTCGGACACAACACGGTTAGCTCCAAGCTCCCCATCTTTTCTTTATCCTCACCATAAGGAGACTCCAAGCTTTATGCAGTTGAAGTCGGGGTTCTCCTGATGGTGTTCTGATCAGGTTTTGCAGTATTACTGTTTCCTTTTACAGAGGAGGAAACTGAGGCTTAGGGAGATTAATTTGCTTACCCAAAGTCACTCAGGAAGCTGGATATTTGTAACCAGGCATCCTACCTCCGCAGCTGATGGGCTTCATCCCCTTGCCATAGGGCTCCCTTATGCCTTCGAGGTCACCTCATTTGACAGGTGGGGAAACTGAGGCCCAGAGAGGAGAAGCACCTTGCTTTAGGTCACAGAGGGCTCTGACAGAGTTGAGACCCAAGAGTCCTTTCACAGGCTGCCCACCATTCATTTAATAAATACACTCTGAGTATACACCATGGGCATTACCTGGGGAGACGGTGGGAGGCTCTTCCCAGGGCAGAGCACCAGCCTGGTACCTCTGATATTCGGTGGCCCTGTGACACTCACCATGGGCCAGAATGGACACTCACCAGGCTAGACAGTGTCCTGAGGCTGGGAACTACCCCGGGGAGGCAAAGATGAGCCAGCAGGAATCCCGCCCTTAACGGGTATACCAGTTCACCCTCCCTGAATGACAGTGCATCATTGCACCTCCTGCCGCCCAGGCTGGGGCCCTCCCTCTCCCTCTCCACCTGCTGGAACCCCAGGCACCTTTCAAGGCCTGGTTCCTTGACCTCCTCTGGTAACCCTCCCTGCAGAACCCAGTCCTGCTTCCTTTCCATTTTGGTACTTAGTCTAAAGGCCTTTCTCTATGCCCGAGTACTTGGCTGTACAGTATTTGTGTCTGTCTCCCTAGGCAGGGAGAAAGCTCCTCAAGCGCCAGAACCACGACTTGCCCCACTCTGTCTATCTCCCCTGAGCACACAGGCTGATGTGCTGGAATTTAACTTGCAGCATTAATAATTATGTTACCAAGTGAGAATTATAAGAATTCAGAAGGAGTAGAGGTTACTTGATGAAAGAGTTGGTATCCTGCTATGCTTTGAAACACAGGGAGAGATTATAAATGTGAAAACAGGACAGGAGGCATTTAGGATGAGGAAGGGCTGGAACAAAGGCATGGAGACAAAAATTCCAAGGAAGTGGAAACCAAGGGTCATGTATGAGAGGCAGCAATTCTGCCTGGCTGGACCCATAAAAGGGAAAAGTATAAACTAAGGCTGGATCCAGATTGTGGAAGGTATGGACTGCAAGGGTGAGGATTGAAGTTCCCTGCGGGCAGTGTGAGGTCTGAGGATTTGGAAAGGTGACCTCACCAGATGGGGAGCAGTGGAAGCAGGGGGCGTTGTATGGTGCTTTGCAGTTTCCAAAAGGCATTCTACCTGCATTTTTGGCTCACACAATTCTTACCATGTATCTTTTGGATAATATTGTCATCATTTTATGGATAGAAAAACAGGCTTGAAGTCACTTGCTCAAACTCACAATGATAATCATAAGCAGCACAACTGGGCTTGACTCCAAGGCTGGGAGGAGGATGGATTGGAATTGGTAATGGTGGTGTGGCCGGGAAGAGTGGTGATGGGAATGGAGGAGATGGGCTGGTGGGGAGCGGGTGTAGTGAAGAGGGTAGAACTTAACACCACATTTAAAGGGAGAGGGAGAAGGAGGAAGGACAAAGGACAAAGACAGTGCTGGCTTCTTGAGCCTGACTAGGGGAGGAAGGGAGTGCTGGATTCCCCCATGCTGCCTTTTCCAGCCACACCACACTCCGTGGAGTCAACAAGTCTCAACTCAGTGTACAGAAGAAACTGAGGTGAGCATACCAGAAACCAGGTCACAGAAATACAGGAATCCTACGGGGTCTGTCAATACACATATATTTTTTAATCAGGTGAAATGGCAAAAGAAAGAAGCTCTGGCCCTGGCTTTTGGACTCAGTCACAGGTGAGCTCCTGTCCCTACTGTCTCCGCACACAGAGGTCCAGCTGGGAGCACATAGGAACATCCTTTCCCTCCAAGGACCTTGTGGGGACATCAAGAGGAAGTGTGTTTTTGTGGCAGAAATGACTCTGAGTTCACTAAGCCTGTTTCACTTTCCTCCTGGGCTCACAGCTACCTTCATTTCCAGCCCTCGCCCCTCCCCATGTCCACTGAGTTCTGGCCCACAGAATGTGGAAGAGGGAGGTGGCCACTCTCTGACCTGCCCCACAAATGCCTTCCATGTGATTCTTTCTTCACCTTTTTCCCTCATCTGCCAGTAGGATGTCATTGCCCGGGATGACCTGGAAGCTCTGTATGAAGAGGGGAGCATCTCCTTAACCTGGGCTCCCGAATGACAGGGTCCCCTCCCAACCAGGAACCCCTGCACTGGACAGTGAATTAAATAAGATTTTATTATGGTAAGCCACTAAAATCTGGAGTTCTGAGCATTATCTTACCTAATATAGTGTGGAAAAGCTTTTTGAGAGCCATAAGATGTTGTAGGACTGTATGGTATTTTATCGTGTTCATATTTTAAAATCTCAGATTTTCTAGTCTGAGAGGGACAATTTGGAAGGGCTAGCAAAGCCAGGAGATGCTGGTTTGGGTTGTGTCAGGACCAAGGAGAGTTCCCCACACACCAAGGCCCAGCGCCCCCCTGAAGTGACAGCCACCGTCTGTATGAAATCAGCCATCTCTCTTTGCACATCTGAGCTGCTGAGCCCAAGGACCACTCAGAATAAGCCCCTCCTTCATTGTGCAGATGAGGTCACAGAGAGAAAGAGACCTGCCTAAGGTCACATGCGCCTCCCTGGTGCTGTGTGCACACTGGCAAGACTCATTGTCATGGTGGGTGAATTACTGTGGTAGGTTGTTACGGTGATGGCTCCCAACCAATATGCCTCCCTGTTTGCACACCCTTGTGGACTCCCTGCCCACACTGGCTCTGGGCCTGACCAGGTGATCTGCTTTGGCCAATGGAACATCAGCAAATGCGATGCAGGCAGAGGCTAGAAAAGCACTTGTGCACTGGGGCTTGCTCTCTCTTGCTGCTGGGCCCCCTTCTGCTCTGCAGAAGTCTAGGCTAGCCTACTGGAAGATGAGACTACGGAAGCAAAGACAAGTCTTCATGCTGAGTTCTCCTGGACCAGTGGTTCTCACCAGAGGGCAATTCTGCCTTCCAGTGAACATTTGCCAATGTCTGGAGATATTTTTGGTTGTTCTAATTTGGGGGCGGCGGTGGGGGGAATGCTACTGGAATCTAGTGGGAAGAAGCCAGAGATGCTGCTAAACATCTTATGAGGCACAAGACAGCCCACCACAACAAAGAATTATCTGGTCCCAAACATCAATAGTGCTGAGGTTTAGAAAGCCTTCTCTCAACCAAGCAGCCCCCAGCTAATCTCCCAGCTGGCTGCAGCCCCATGAATTACCAGTGGGACCAGGGAGAGCAACAGAAAAATAGCCCCGCTGATCCCAGCCTAAATTGCTGACCCACAGAATGTGAGCAATAAGATAGTGGTTGTTTTAAGCCATTAAATTTTGGGGGATTTTTACATAGCAAAGGCTGATAAAGCACACCTGGCTAATGGTGGTCCATCACTGTGTATTTGCACATATTCTTTATGTAACAGGGCATGCAGAGGTTGCTGAACCCTTGTGCATGGACGCTCCATCCCGTGGATATTTACCCAGCTTGGTGCTGTTTATTATACCCACCCCCCGCCCCCACCACCACCACACACACACACACACCTCTGTTATGGGCCAGCTGATGTTCTAAGTATTCTACCTGTATTTTTTTTTAAACTTTATTTATTTATTTTTTAAATTTTATTTTATTTATCTTTTCCCCCAAAGCCCTAGTAGATAGTTGTATGTCATAGCTGCACATCCTTCTAGTTGCTGTATGTGGGCCGCAGCCTCAGCATGGCCGGAGAAGCGGTGCGTCGGTGCGCGCTCGGGATCCGAACCTGGGCCGCCAGCAGTGGAGCGCGGGCACTTAACCGCTAAGCCACGGGGCCGGCCCAGTATTCTACCAGTATTAATCAGTTAATCCTTACAACAACCCCTTGGAGTATTGCCCCCATTTTACAAAAAAGAAGCTGAGGCTCAGAGTGATTAACTTGTCCAGGGTCACATGCTTACTAAGTGGGGCCAGAATTTGGACATTTGGCCCTGAGTCCATGCCCTTGACTACTACTCCATGCTGTCTCCTGTCAGTTACTCTGCTTTCTGGCTTCTGTGCTCAGGTCTCTCATGGCCCGGCTGCCCCCTCCCCTGCCCCACGACTGCTGCCCACTGGGCTGGTTGACCACTGCTGCTCTCAGGTGGCCACAGGTGTGCCTCTCTCGTGACACGTTGTGCCTCGAAACAGGCCCCTCCAGGAGGGCAAGAGTGACCCATGGTTCCTGGGGTCAGAATCCATCCTAAAAGCCCAGCTCCAATAATTATTCACTATGGGATCTTGAGGATGCCTCTTAACTTCTCTGAGCCTCAGTTTTTTTACTGGCAAAATGGGGCCAAATCATCAGTATACAACCATCAGTGAAGTGCAAGACACAGGTCTAGACACTGCTGATACGAGATAAACTAGGTGCATGAGGTCCCTGCCCTGGGGGAACTCACAGTGGACGGGGAAGGGAAACACAGTGAGAAGGGGGATCCATGTGGACCTCACCGGGTATTTGTAAGGATTGAGTAGGCAATGATTATGAGACCACTTAACACGTGTCTGGTGGAGTAGGTGCTCAGTAGATATTAGTGGAGGCTAAATTCCAGGCTCAGTGGTGGATTTCTATGTCCATGGTTGCACCTTGCTCTCCTTTGGGGGCTCAGGTGCTGGAGCAGGAGGAGGGGAGCCAGCAAAGTCTTGGTGACTTTGAAGACCTTTGGGAAATAAAAAGTAGCTTTTCTTCCAGAAAAGAGTGATAATCCCTGGAATTGTAGCATTTCTCTCACTCTCCCTGGTTACAGTTATTCTCCTCCTACCATTGTAATATAGAGGTTACCAGTCCAGTCCCTAGAGCTGGATGCTTGGGTTCAAGTTCCTTGGGCACCTTGGGCAAGTGCTTAACTTCACTGGGTCCCAGTTTCTCATCTGTCAAATGGGGATAATTACTGACCCTCTCTCATGAGGCCATCGTGAGGACTAAATGAGTTCAAGCACAGAGCAGCACACTGCATGCACTCAGTGTTATTGAAGCTTTAGCTGGTTTTTATCATTCTGCCTTGCCACGTCCCTCTGTACCCTTCCCAATGTGACCTTCAGGCTGAAGGTCATTTGTACCTTTTAGGGGCCATGGAACTTTCCCTCCTACCGTATTCACTCTCCTTTCAGGATTCCTCACTTTGTTCTTCGTTATTGTTATTGTTGATTGCAAGTACAAACGGAATGTGTGATCATTGTACAGAATTGAAACATACAGATGAGCAAGAAGAAATTAAAATCACTTCAATCCCACCATTCAGAGAGAACTATAGTAACATTTGAGGGTCTCTCTCTCTTCAGACTTTTCCTCATTCAATATATTTGTTTAAATAAGTATGTGTATACACTTAGGCCAGAGGGTCAGCATGCTCAGCCTCAGGCCCTCCTTGCAGGCCCACTTATTTGGTTGGGGCACCAGACCACTGTTGGTGGCTTTGAGCCCAGGGCCCTGCAGGTCGGGGGCAGGACCTTTCCACCTGACACCAACATGCTCCCTGCCCCCAGCTGAACCTGGAGCTGCCTTCTCCCAGCTCTGCAATGAATGCCCCATCTTGGAGCTGCTTTTGATCCCTTCCACGGAGGCAGCTTGTTGTGTGGGACGATTGCGTCAGAAGGAAAGCTGTAAGCAGGCCCCTGGGAATGAATTGGGCCTTTGTGTGAAGAGCCGCTCTCTGCTGCACTCCCAGCTCCTCCTAACCCTCTGAAAGCTGACCATGACATTGCTAATAACCAAGACATTGAGGGGATGTGGTGGGAGTCTGCAGAATAGCTGTAATCTGACAACAGCTGGAGAACTTACTAGCAAATGCAAGGGTGACATTTTTCTTTTTTTTAATTTTATTTATTTATTTTTTTCCCCCAAAGCCCCAGCAGATAGTTGTACGTCATAGCTGCACATCCTTCTAGTTGCTGTATGTGGGACGCGGCCTCAGCATGGCCGGAGAAGCGGTGCGTCGGTGCGCTCCCGGGATCGAACCTAGGCCGCCAGCAGTGGAGCGCACGCACTTAACCGCTAAGCCACGGGGCGGGCCCGCAAGGGTGACATTTATCCAGGCTTTCTCAACTCCTCCCAAACCTGGGCCAGTGGAGTCTGCTTTCACTCTCTACCATGGACTTTCTCAGAAATCTTTAAAATCATAATGGCGATAATTTATTGAGCATATATTCTGTGCCAGGCTGTTTACAGAAATTATATTTAATCCTCACCTCAATTCTACAAGGTAGGTAAGGATACAGGCTCAGGAGGGCCAGTGGCTTGACCCAGGCCAGGCCATGAGTAAGAGGAGAGAGAGGTTTGAACCCAGGTAATCGGACTCTAGAGCCCATGCTCTTTATTTTATTTTTTGTGAGGAAAATCAGCCCTGAGCTAACATCCACGCTAATCCTACTCTTTTTGCTGAGGAAGACAGGCTCTGAGCTAACAGCTATTGGAAATCCTCCTCCTTTTTTAGGAGTAGATAGTTGTATGTCATAGTTGCACATCATTCTAGTTGCTGTATGTGGGATGCGGCCTCAGCATGGCCAGAGAAGCGGTGCGTCGGTGTGCGCCCGGGATCGGAACCCGGGCCGCCAGTAGCGGAGCGCGCGCACTTAACCGCTAAGCCTTGGGGCGGGCCCACCCATGCTCTTTATTTTCACATAAAAATTAATGTTTATTTTACCAAAGTGACCTATCCCCAAAGTTAGAAATCAAATAGAGCTACAAGACACGGTGAAAACCAGCAGCCCACAGCCCCAACCCTCTCTCTGTAGACCTCTGCCCTGCTCCCCAGAAGCAACCACTGCCAACTCAGCAGTGGATTTTTTCTGCTCTTTACTCTACATTTTTATACATTTTATAATAAATGGCATTTCCTATTAATGCCATTTCTTATACAATTTTTTTTCTGGAATAAATAATCTCCTCATCCTCTTTCCCATTTCTTAGTTTCTTTTGCTTATTGCAATTTCTCCCAGTTCCTTTAATGGTCCACCAAAGGCCTAGCAACAGTTTTCCCACGACACCCCTGCCATGTCATCTGTCAGTCCTTGCCCTCTCTTCATTGACCCAGCCTCCTCCTCCCTGTGCTCCGTCCTACTGCTTCAGGCTGGGCTGGCTCCTCACTCCTTAGCCCCTCAGTCTTCCCTGTGCCTTTTCCTTTGCTGGAGCCCCGTTCCTGGATGCCATGGCTTGCTCTTTCATGATGAGTGCGGTTTTTGAGTCCTGCATGTCTGAAATGTTTTTATTTTCCCTCCACATTTAATTGAGCATTTGGCTGAACATAAAATTTGGGGTTAAAAATCATTTTCCTTCAGAATTATGAAGGCATTTCTCCATTATGTTCTATTTCAGTGTTTCTGGAGAGAAGTCTGATGCCCTTCTAATTCCCATTTCTTTGTTGATGAGGTGTTTTTCTCTTTCTGGGCTTTCCCAATGTCCTCTTCATCATTCATGTTCTTGAATTTGATACTGATGTGATCTGGGATGAATCATTTTTTGCTCACTGTACTGGGCAGCTTCTATTGAAATTTTTTTACTTTAGTTATCATATTTTAAATTTCCAAGAACTCTTTCTTCTCTAATTATTCCTTTTTCAGGGAATTCTATTCTTACATCATATTTTCTTGAGGGTACTCATTTATAAGTTCTTTTTTTTCTAATTTTAAGGTTTTTCTGCTTGCTGCATGGTCTCTGTTTCCTCTGAGATCCTTTTTTTTCTGTTTGTTTTGACCTCTCTCTTTTACTTCAAATGTCTGGTGATCCATCATATTTAAGAGAAAGGCAGGCTTACAGTGTGGTAGACTTCACAATAGAGTGACCAGATGGCTAGAAGGCTGTTTTACTGGGAATCCTCAAATGACATTTTATTGAGGTCCTTTCCTAGGAGCAGAGGAAGGGGATGAGGAAGAAGTTCAGTCTATCCAGTCTTCCAATGCCTGCCTGGATGGGAAGTGGCACCTAGCTGCTGTTGTTCTAGGAGCAGTAGGGAATCTGAGGGTCCGTAATTTATTTATAGATTTTAATTAATCTCCCATTTTCAAACTTCTACCTCACTGTCACCCTCTGCTGCAACTAGTGTCCTGGAGTCCTGAGCGTCTCCAGGTCAACTTCTACAGATAATAACTCTGGTCTCTCCCACGGAAAAAGAAAGTTGGGGTGGCTTCCTGTTTCTTAGTCCTGGGCCTCTCTCCTGCCTTCTGTGGTACCTGGTACCTTTAAGCACTCAACCCTTGGAAATTCTGTGGAACTCCCTGGTCCCCTTCTTATCACTTCCCTTTTTTGTATGTGGACCGTGACTTTCTCAGCTCTACTCAGTCAGATACTGCTCTACCCAACTGCCCGTCCATAAAAATGTTTGGAAGTCTTTCCTCCCCAGTGGTCTTCTCTCTTCTTCTCTTCATTCTTTTGGCTTAATGCCTTTATAATTCCTGTTAGTGGTTATTTGTGGAAAGGGGTGAATGAGGTGGGATTTGGGAGGCTGTATCAGTTATCCATTGTTGCATAACAAATCACCCCAAAACTTAATGGCTTAAAACAACAATAATTTATTATTTTTTTATGATGCTGTGGACTGAGTGGGTGGTTCCCCTGCTGGTGTCACCTGGGCTCACTCATGCAGTTGCACTCAGTTAGCAGTTGGCTGGGCTGGAAAATACAAGTCGGCCTTGTACATATGCCGGTGGCTGGGACTGGCATTGGCTGGTGTCTCAGTTCTCCTCCATTGGCCCCTCATCTTCCAATAAGCTAGACTAGCTTCCCAAAGGGGTTATCTCAGAGGACAATGTTCCAAAGGGTTAAAGGCAGAAGCTGCAAGGTCTCTTATGGTCTAGCCTTAGAAGTCATGCAGCATCCCTTCCACTGAATTCTATTGGTCAAAGCAAGTCAGCCCAGATTTAAGACGTTTTCTCTTGATGGGAGGAGTGGCCAAGTCACATTGTAAAGGGGCATGTGTATAGGGACAGGAGAAATTGTTGCAGCCATCTCTATCCTATGATAGAGGGAGAAGAAATAAATGTAGGAGAGCAATCCACCAGGTTTAACTGGAAGTCTTCTCATGCTCCTCATAGTACCTCACACCACCTGGGTCTGTTTCCTAGACATTAATATAGGATCTTTTAAGAATTTTGCTGATCAAACCCCCATGGTCATTGGTAGTTGTAAGTATATATATCGTAACCCCACACTGGGGAGAGGGGTAGAGCACATTTGATTGGGTTTCGCAGTAGAGAAACTTGGGATCAAATCACACTTCCACTAAGTACTAGCTCTGTTACCTGAGGTATGTTACTTAGTCTCTCTGAGCCTCAATTTCCTTATCTACAGAATGTGGTTTGGTGTATAGTAAATGAATTAACACATGTAAAACCCATACTTACACAATGTTTGACACTGAGAGGTGTTCAGTCGTACCAGTAAGTGATTTTTTTCTGGGAAAATATCACATTTCTAATAATTTAACCACTGGAGATGGAATTTGAGGAAGAGCCTAATTTAAGTCCAGGCTCTCTACGTAAATGCCTTACAGAGCTGCTGTAAGGACCCAATGAATTCAAACAGATAAAGCAGTAGAAGAGTGCCTGACACATCACACATGCTCCATACATGTTTGTGCACATCCCTGCTTTCTCAGATGGAAGCACCAAGAATAGCTAGGCTCTGACAGGGCCACTGTGATGAACACCACTGCTTGTCAGGTATGGGGGCATTTGCTGCATACAGTGGGGACCAGGCAGCAGCATTACAAGTCACTGTGTCTGCTCTCTAGGGTTCTTCTAACCTCTCTCTCACTCTTGGACAGTCAGCTCGCAGGTGTGCCTATGTCTACAGCTGTGGTTCTTAACCTGGGTTCCATGGGTGAGCCTTGGGGGCTAAGAACCACCTGATAATGCATGGAACACATTGGAGGTGTATGCATTTTTCTGGAGCTAGAGTTCACAGTTTTCATTAGATTCTCAGAGAGGTCACTAACCCCCCAAAATATTGAACATCTCAGCTCTAGAGGCTCTTCCGTCCTTCCAATGTGTATGCTTCTAATGTGATATGGGTTGAGAAATAAAATCGTTTATCATGTTAGAATTATGATTAAAGTAGGAGTCCACGGGACCTGAGAAAGAGCCAGATGGGCTTTCCTGTTGGGGACGGGGTGAGCTTCACAGCAAATGACAATATGGACTCCCGTTGTGCTGCCCAGAGGCCTGCTTTGCATCCTGGCTGGCCTCAGCTGTTTGCAAAATGTGGATGACTGATAAGCGACTCCCAGTAAAGTGGTCTTCACCTTGCCAATGCCATGGACATTTTCAATGTCTGTCTGGCAGTCCATGTGTCCTGAGCCCTGCGTGTATGCTCCATCCTAACCTCTGGGTTGGGGTACCTCAAAGAAACCCCTCACGCTGCACCCAAGAGCAGACAGGGAAAGGTCGGCCCTGTCTGGTGACTTGCAGTGACATCTCTCTAAGGAGATCATCTGCTATTCCTTGACACATGTTTTCTCATACCAGTTCTTCTAATATAGTCACATTTCTGACTAAGAGAGTCAGCTTTTAAAGCTAGTTTTCTCACGAACATGGTGTTTTATAGTTTTTTTTTTCCCCCTAAAGCCCCAGTAGATAGTTGTATGTCATAGCTGCACGTTCTTCTAGTTGCTGTATGTGGGACGCAGCCTCAGCATGGCCGGAGAAGCGGTGTGTCGGTGCATGCCCGGGGTCCGAACCTGGGCCACCAGTAGCGGAGCGCACGCACTTAACCGCTAAGCCACGGGGCCGGCCCATGTTGTATAGTTTTTAAGGAAAAAAAGCAAGCACGGCAGAGCTGCAATATCTAAGCAAGTCTTCCTCTGAAGCTTAATTCTTTTTCATCTTCTTTTGTGACTCAAAGGCAGAGAGAAGAGGGTTCGCCCAAACTCTGTTAAATATTTGTTGGCTGACCCAGTCCTGGGGAGGGTTGTGCACATCCCTTGGAGAGGAGTCAGGGAGTGACCTGGAGCCTGACTCAAAAGCATCCTGGGAAATTCAGTGGCAAGCAGAAAGAGAATTCTGGAGCCTGTTGTGGCCCTTGTAACGTCTAAGCAAATCTACCACAGGGCCCCACCCTTCTCCAACTGGAGGGTGCCTGCCTTCCCCACCCCCGGCCCTCATCCACCCTCGTCACTGGTCAATGCTGACCCTCTGGGAGGGTCTGGAGAGGTGGCCAGGGCCAGGGCAGCTGGGGCCCACAGTGCCAGAGTTAGCCTGCCTATGTATAAGGCCCCTTCCTCTGTGCCTCTCACCGCAGGGATTCGGTGACTCACTCTGAATAAGGCATCATAAATTTCTTCCTAATAACACACTTGTCACTGAACCACTCCAACAATTTGGCACGGCAAGCAATTTGGCTCAGGGCAGCAGGGCCAACAGTTAATCCTCTGTTTATAAAGTGTTTCCCATCGAGGGCTGGTGAGGGGCAAGGACCACCAAGTCAATGTCACACATTCTGTTTCGAGCTGAAATGATTATGTCCCCTTTACAGATGAGGAATGCAGTGACTCAGCCCCTCCAGCCCAGCTGGGACTGACCCCCACACCTCCACCCCAGCAGGCAGCACTGTGGAGGGTCTTGGTGGTAGATACCTGGGGTTTGAATCCTGGCTCTGCCACTTCCAAGCTGGGCCACCTTAGGCAAGGTCTTTAATCTCTTTAGCCTCTCCTTCCCTCATCTGTGAAATGAGGATCATACTAACTCGTGAGGCTTTTGTAAAGCTTCAGTGAGGTACACGTTAGGTAATAAGCTTTCAACACAGAGCCAGCACGCAGCAAGTGCTCATAAGTGCAGCTCTGAGTATTACTGACTCCTTCCAAGGCAGATCCTAGAGCCCACAGGGTCCTCTATCTCTCCCCTGCATTAAACTTTGATTCATGACTCATGACCACCTCCACTTGGCTTCCCGTCATCCTCTTCTTTGTCCCTCTGTCCTTTCACTCTTTCTTCTGAATAAAGAAAGGTGGCTGCTCCTACACTATGTTACTTAATACTGTCAACTAGCATTTGAGGGAGGGATAATAGTTGACAAGGGTAGGAACTGAGGCCAGGCGAGTTTTCGTGACTTCCCCAAGGCCACCAGTAGAGGCGGGACAGAGTCAGGATTTGAGCCTGAGTCTGACTCCCAGTTCATTCTCCAACACAACAGCTCCCAGGGGAAGCCCATGATCAAGGACCAGCTGCCACCGGGAAGTTCCGGATGTGGCCGAGTATTTTTGTCACTGCATTCTTCCCAGGCAGTTCACTCTCTGGACTCTGGACAGTTGCCAAGGAGGTGTGAACGAGAAGGCAGAAAGAGGACTTCCTTTGGGGGTGCAGTGAGACAACCGAGCTGCCATTTACTGAGCCCTTGCTGTGTGCCCTCTATGCTAACGTTGTACATCTCCTTGAATCCACACACACTCCTGAGAACCTGGCCTAGTGCAGTCTCTACTCACAGAGGAAAATGAGGCACAGAGAGGTCAGGTCACTTGTCCCAGTCTGTACTGGGTGTCTGACTGTGTTGTAAATCTCTCCACCCACTGCCCCCATCAGTGTGGCATAAAGCTCAGCCAAAGCAGTCAGCTTTGGAAATCACATCCGAGCTAAATGACCTCAACTCACCACCACGGGCAGAACTGGCAGACCCTGTGTTCCCTCAGGAGCCTCCCAGGCCTCTCACTAAACATCCTTGAGCATCTTTGAGTTCTCGTGCGTTTGTAGTGGGGACGCGGTCAGTGAGGGGCATCTCCTGCTATTTCCATGCATCCCGGTGTTGGGGTGGGGGGCAGAGGCGGCATCAGCTCAGGCAGCAGGATTCCCCTGTGTATGTCTGCAACGGAGCGGGACTTCATTAGAGAGCAAGGCAGGTCCTGGAGCCCACAGGGTCCTCTGTCTCTCCCCTGCACTAAACTTGCCCCTACCCCCACCCCACGAGGATGGGGGCAATCTGCCTGAGAGCAGGTGCTCTGCCTCATTCTCCTCTGTATCTCCATCACCCAGAACAGAGCCTGGCCCTCAACAGACATCTGACTGACAGACTAACAGATGATGGTTTAGCTCACAAAAGCCAGCCAGCCCCAATGATAATCAGAAGCCAATGTGGCAGGAATTTGCTGGGCTGTTGAAGGGTGAGGGGGTCCAGACCACTTCCCAGGCAGCTGCTGTGTGGAGAGCTGAGGTGGAGTGGCACAGGCAGGCTGGACATGACTCAGGAAAGCACAGGTTCAAACCAGAGGAGGGCCACTGCCAACCAGAGAAGCCAACAGGCCAGCTGGGGTGCCACAGTTGGACAGTCCAGGGCTGCCCAGCTGCGGCCTGGGCCTGTGTCATATGATGTCAGGGCTGCTAAAGGACTTCTGCCCCGAGCATTGCCTCCTCTGCCATCACTAATGCTGAGAGTCCACGTGAGATGGGGCTGTGGGGTTGTGGAAATTGTCTGGACTGGCAGCTACAAGATCTAGGTTGGAATGAGCCCCTCTCTGTTTGCTGTGTTTGCCCTCCTAGCAGGTGACATTGGGACTGTCCCTCCATCTGTGGGTTGTTTCCTCTCAGTCCCGCCATCGGTAAAATGGAGATGATGTCTCCCTCACAGGACTGCTGGGGATGAAAGAGCCTAGAACTTGCCCTGCACCCCCACCCTGCCCCGTCACAGTTGAAGATGCTGACTCTGCCAAGATGCCACCTCCCTCAGACGTCTCCCCAGTGTGGTCTTTGCATACCCCAGCTCAGAACACAGAGCGGCTCCAGGCATGGTTCCTTGGGCTTTTCCCTCCAAATTCCGCATCTCCTCCCTACCCACCCTCCCAGCCCCAGAAGCCCAGCTTCCCCGTGGAGCAGTCCCTGACTCGGAAAAGAAAATAATTAGCATAATCACCAGGTCAATTCTCTGCACTCACTTCTCTGTGAAAATAATTTCCCGGTGCCCAGAGGCTCCTCTCACAGCCCCCAGACCAGGGGGATGGTGAGGCTCAGGGAATTGTAGAATCTCAAGCTAATTAAGTGGAAGCTCTGCATTCCTGCTGCTCTGAACACATCACATTAAACACAAAAGAAGCCTCTGGAAAATGTGGGAAGGCACGGAAGGATGGGAATGACAAAGATGATTAGAGGGCTGGAAAATGAGATGGATGTGAGATTAAAGGTTAAGTCAATTGAAGTATTTAGCCCGAAGGAGAAAGGAATGAGGGGCAGGCAACTTAATCATCCCTTCCTGTGTTGTAAAGAGAAGACACCCCCTTGGGTCTTCCCTCCCCTAAGCCTGCATTCTCTGGTCCTCACTCCCTTTATCTCACCATCTTTGTGTTCTATTTATTTACTTGTCAATTCATTTTAACCATTATTAAGCACCTAGGCTGTGCCAGACACTTTGCAAAGTTCTGGAGATGAAAAGACAGAGTCTCTGCCTTGCAGGTCAAGTGGGAGAAATGGGCCCCAAACTGCCCATACTATATATAGAACTATATATAGGACTGGAGGACTACAGGACTGTCCTCTCTCAGAGATAGGAGGAACTGAGGCTTCAGGTGCTATGGGAGCTCAGGAGCAAAGTGCGCCTATCTGGGATCAAGGGAGGTTTTCTGCAGGAGATGGTGCCCAAGTGGAATCTTGAAGAATGAGTCGGTGAGCCAGGTGAGAACAGGTGGGAAGAGCATTCCAGGCAGCGAAAGCTGTCCAAGCAAAGGCCCACGATATAAAGTACGGAGTGAACACAGGCAACTACAAACTGTTGGGCTTTACTGGAGCAAAAAGTAGAGACTGATGTGGTGTGAGGTATGGAGAGAGGGCCAGGCAGGGCTCAGATCCCAAGGCCCTGGGCCCCGTGGTAGGGAACATGGGCTTTATCTGGAAGCAGCACTTCCCAGAATAACACAGATTACATGCAGTGTTAATAGATGTCCCCCTAAAAATAAAAGGTGCTTCTTGGTTAAATAAGTTGAGGGACATTGGTTCTCAACTGAAGGGCAATTTGCAAAAGGGGTCATTTGGCAATGTCTGGAGATACTTTTGGTTGTCCTAATTTGGGCGTGGGGTGCTATTTTGCACCTAGTGGGTTGAGGCCTGAGGTGCAGCTCATCATCCTACAACGCACAGTACAGCACTACAAAAATCTCTGCCCCCTCCTCAGGGCTCCCACAGCCCCTGCACCGGCCCTACTGGATCATTCATCTTTCTGTACTATTATGGTCTGTTTGCTAGTTGGTCTCTCCACTGGACTGTGCAGGTTGAATGGCTGGGTTCAGGTACTCAGTATTTGGGGGAGGGAGCAAGGAAAAACATGAGAGAAGGGGATGTTTTGACAGGGTGGGGTGGTGGGTGTTGCACTGGGTGGAATCTGGCTCATGGGGGACACTCCTGCCAGCAGGATTGGTGAGTGATTCTAGGGGGTCTTTCCATCCTAGCAGCCCCCACCAGCTGTGGCTGGGAGATGTAGGAATCAGACCTGGCCCTGAGGAGCTCACCAGATCAGAGTCAGGGACCCACTCTGCTAGGCACAGAGTGGGCGCTGGGAAGAGCATCCCTTATGGCCAGGTTCTTCTTCCCTGTTTTATTTTTCTCCATAGCATATTTTAAAATACCTCTTTTTTAGTTTACTTGCCTGTCTCTTCTCCTCACTTCTCTTCCTGCCCTAGACTGTCAGCCTCACAAAGCAGGATTTTAATCTGTATTGTTCACTGCTTTATTCCCAGGGTCTAGACTAGTGTGTGACACAGAGTATGTGCTCAATTAAAATGTGTCAAAGCAATGAATGTCTGAATGCCCCCCGGCTATACAGCTCAGAGAGCCTGGGTGCTGGGGCCAAAGTCTACCCCACCTGGTCCTTCCCCCTCTGCATCAGCGGGACCCAGGGAAGTCCCAGGAAGTCTCCCTTCTAAACTATGCAGCAGTTTTTCATTGTCTAGAATGATAATTGCAAAGCTGCTTTAGGGGGAAGATGCAGGAACTTCATACACACACCCCGGATCTTCCCTGAAAAATCTGGGATGATGGACTAACCAGTGGCTGAGGGAGGAGGGAGCCGGCCAGGAGGATGCAAAAGGCCAAGCAAGCTGGCAGCCAAATGAAATTGTAGCCAGTTGACAGGACAACGGCATGAACAAAGGCCTCGCTGCCTCCTGGAACCGTTGCCAAGCATTGTGACACACGGGGCTAATCGCATCTGAGCGAGGTGCTGCAGAGGAGCGGCCCACGCGGCTGGCAGGGCTTCAGTCACTGCCCGCTTGCCTACGGAAGCTCATTCATCACAGCGCTGGGCCAACCGGGCGCTCCCCAATTACACACAGGGAGCACGACCAAAGCGGGGAGAGCAAGTGCCTGCTGGTCCCCTTGGAAACAAATGCAAGAAAATAAAAACTCGTGGGTAGAAGCAGGTGTCCAGGTCTAGCCAGGGTTGCCAGGGAATTTCTGTGTTAATGGGGGGACTGTTTATCCCCAAGGCTGCAGCCCACGGGGCTTCTATTAAGCTTGGGCTCATGGCCTGGGCTATGGGCAGAGCAAGGCTGTTAGAAACTTGGGTTCAAATCCCAGCTGGCCTCCAAGCTGGGGCTTCCAGGCTGCAGAGGCTAACGACCTGACCCTGTGCCTTTGAGCTTTGTGGCCTCAGGCAAGTCAACCATAAAAAGTGTATGTGGGTGAAAGGAGGGTTTGTGATCTGCTCTGCTGACTTAACAGGCTAATCGGGAGAATCAAAAAGATAGGCCAAGTGGAAGAGTCTTGAGAACTGTACATCATGGAGCGCAGGTAGGCATGAGGGGGACGCAGCTGTGTCCTCCCCCTTCCCCCAGGAGGGTGCTGTGAGTAGGGAACAATGGCACCTGGGGGTGGCCTTTAGTTCCCTGTGGAAACCAACTGGCTTTCACAGTACACGCCTTACCTGCAGGAGATGCCTTTTCAGACCTTAGAGTGGTTCTCAAAATCCCATTTAAGGCCCCTTAATGGACAACCTCATGGAGGCCCAGAAACACACAGTTCATTTGGGTTGTCTGAATGTTTACTTTAAGCAGATAAATTTATAGTCATCTCATAATCATATAGAATTTTTCATTTCGTAAAATGCATACAAATTTAATCCTTAAATAACACCAAAAGATAGGCATTATTATGCTCATTTTACAAAGCACAATTTTAGAGCCTCAGAGAGGTTGAGTCAGTTTCCCAAAGTCACACAGCCAGTTTGTATCAGAGACAGGCTTTGAATCCAGTGCTCTGATTGCAGGTTAGATTGGTGCCTGTGGTATAGCCATGACTGTCTCTGCTTCCAGAGTGCCCTCCTCCCCTTCTTTTTTAGAGTCTTTGGTTTGGGGCCCACTTTTGTCATTTGCATTGTTTAACCACCTTCCCTGACAAATCTAAGCAGAACTCTCCTTCTGAAGAGGACAACCTGGAATACAGAACTCCCCCTGGAAGAGCTAATGTTCCAAGAGCTGAGCCTGGGCAACTTCCTCAGTGGGTGCTATTCCATTGGGGTACTGAGCATGCAGGGTACCTTAACCTGGTGTGTACCACACCTGCCCTGAGGAACTGCAATCCCGGGTAAGGCAGATATGACTACTCCAACACCTACAGTCGCCTCTGAAGGTGGTTACAGTAGATCTCCTAGATATGAGATGATGGACACTCTCTCTCCTTAAAATAAGTACGGTCCTCTTACTTCCGTGTGGAGAGCTTGTGTCTAGAATTTGAATGCTGAGACTAAAACAGAGGGAAGAGAACTTTGGTTTATAATAAACATTAAAGGGCTGTCTGATTTTGAAACGGTACTTCACATATGGCCAATCAAGTTCACATCCATTACCACACTTAATCCTTACAATAGCACTCTGAGAGTAGTTATAAACCTGTGAGGTATTATTATTCCCATTTTAAAGATGGGGGAAACCAAGGCTCAAAAATACATAGACGACTTGCCCAGGGTCAGAAGGCTGACACATGGTAGAGATGGGACAAAGACCTATTTCTTCTATCTACAAGTTCAGGGCTTCACAGATGGCCACATTTTTTACTTTCCATGGGTGGGAAGTTAATTAAAAGTAAATTCACGGGCCGGCCAAGTGCTGTAGTGGTTGAGTTCACGTGCTCCACTTTGGCGGCCTGGGGTACACAGGTTTGGATACTGGGCACGGACCTACGCACCACATATCAAGCCATGCTGTGGCAGGCGTCCCACATATAAAGTAGAGGAAGATGGGCACGGATGTTAGCCCAAGGCCAATCTTCCTCAGCAAAAAGAGGAGGATTGGCAACAGATGTTAGCACAGGGCTAATCCTCCTCAGAAAAAAAAAGTAAATTCAAAGATTGGTTAGAGTTAGGGACTTCTAATGGGAATCTCTTTAAATTCCCTGTAACATTATTACTAATCTCTTCTCTAAGAATCATAAAATCAGGCTAATGGTATCTAACCAGCCCTCACCACAAACCTATGCTCCAGTGTCACGGCAGATGGTGAATGAAGATGGAAGGTACGTATTAACAGACTGGCTAGTCACTGCTTGAGGTTAGGTGCATGGGCACTGCCTGGGACCTTGCCTTTAAGAGAGTCCAGGCCTGGCTAGTGTTGCACTGATGAGCACTCACAGAGCAGTGATAGGTTTCTTGCTTGGAAGCCCAGAGGAATTTAAGAATAAGCGTTAATCATAGTCCCTCTCTTCAAGGAGTTTACAATTTGGGAGGAAGGTGAGATTTGTTATGAAATATTTGAGTGGCATGTACAAAACAGAACGGAAGTAAGTGCCCAATTGTTTGGTATATAGTCCAAGAAGGCTTCATGAAGGAAGTAGGCCTTGAGTGGGTCTTGAAAATGGGTAAGACTTGAAGGGGGAGGAAGGAGAAAGGTTTCCATCTGGCAGAGGATGAAGTGCCAAGCAGCAGGCAGGCTGTGGGGGATGCATGGCTCCCAGCACCCTGGTCATGCTGCACGCATTTCCTGGGTCCTAGGACGGCCAGGTTTTAGCGCATCTCTGAGCCTTTGTACCCACCATTTCCTCTTCTAGAAAGAACCTCTCTCCCTTGCTTTCTTGTTCCCCTATCTCTCAGGCCCCATCTACCTGTTAACCCCTGTCAGTTCAACCTCACTTCTGCTGGGAGACTGTCTCTGAACCCCTGCAGAGCTTTGCTTCCTCTTCACGGCACTGACCCTGTGGCCTAACGGTGTGTTTGTAAGCCTGTGTCTACCACGTCGTGACCTTTGAGAACAGGGACTCCCTTCTGTTAATTTTTGCATAGCCATTTGTTGAATAAATATAAATGAAAGATGGAAATACTGATTGACTGACTGAATGAATCTGCAAAAAAGAGAGTCCTGCTACAGGAACATATGGGCTGACACCGGGAACCAGTGGTGCCCCAGGCCAGTAGATGTACTATGCCTAATAAATCTGAGCAGAATTAATGATTCTTCAATGAATGAATGATTGCTGGACTGACTGAGCTTTATACACATTATGTTGAAACCCATCATCACTATTCAGCTAAGTTGGTTGATGTTTTTGTTCTAACCTTATTTCCCTCAAGTCGGTGAGGATGAGACCTGAAGGATCAGAGGGAGTTAACCCAGGGAGGGGTGCAAAGCATGCAGGGCAGCCGTGCAAGACCTGGAGGTGAGAGGGGGTGAGGGGTTCAGCAACAGCTGGCTGGCGATGGGCAGTCTGGAAAAGCAAGAGAGGGAGCCGGAGAAGCGAGCAGGAGCCAGACTGTGAAGGGAATTCAACTGTTTCCTGAGGACAGTAGGACACAATTAGACCTTTAAGCAGTGTGTGTTGCAAGTTATTATTATTATTTTTGTTTTTTAAAGAAAGAAGACTCTGACTGAAATGTGGAGAATGGGTCAAGGCAGAGCAAGGCTTAGAAGCCAGGAGACTGGTTTGAAGGATGTTGCAGAAACTTGGGTAAGAGGGGCTGGGGGCTGAACTAGGGAGGTGGCTGTGGGCACGGAGAAAAGCGGAGAGATTTGAGAGTGAAGGAGGCAGAATGGACAGGACTTAGTGACGGCCGGCATTGGCAGGTGGCCAGTGGTACTGGTGATGGGAGCGGAGGCAAAGGAGTCAAGGATGAGAACGCTAAGGAATCTGGCTTGGGAAACTGTGGATCCCAGCTGAGATGGGGGAATCTGGGGGAAGAGGGACAGTTAGGCTGAGAAAGAGGAAATAGTGAGTTATTTCCATATGCACACTTTGTTCTGAATCTTAATTACATGATACGTATAGATGTAGGTCTAGGTATACATAGATACAGATATGTTACGCTTTTTCAATTAATGTAACAATGTCTTCCCATGTTATTATGGACTCTTCATAAACATTATTTTTAATAAGGGGCAAGCTATAACTATATATGCAAACTGTCAGAAAATGAGTTAGATATGCTGATTGAAGAGGGTTTCCCATGCTCCACACGTGCAAGAGCAGGTCAGCCGCCCATCAACAGCATCTTCCGGGAGAGGCCTGCTCTCAGTGTGGTGAGTAATAAAAAGAGCTCATAAAGAGTCTAAGGTGGTACCCAGGAGGCCCCAGACACTCAGCAGGAGCTGGGGTGTGGCTTTGTCACAGGCAGATAGCCCACAAAAGGGGCAAGGGACTCAGAGGGAAGTCTTGGCCTCAGGGGATGGGGTGGCGAAGATCTGTGACTATGAAGGGGGTCTGAAGAAAACTTTCCCAACCAGCTGGGAAGAGAAAATGAGACTGTGTCTTTAAAAGTATTTTGTAATCTCAAAAGCTGAATACAAATTTAATGGACTATTCATCATTATCCACATTCAAAATCATCAACTTCAAACTGATGAAAGTTTTATCCATCTATAAATATCTATCTATAAAGCAACAGAGGTAGAAAGGAGACTTTTTACTACATTCCCCTTTTGAATCATTCAACAATAATTTAAAAAAATTCTTTAAATCTATGCAAACCAATTTTCTCTTATTAACAGTAGTGATGGAGAAACAAGTCAGATCACCAGGATTTTTTGGCTTGTCCAGAAAGAAACCACAGAAAGAAAGGCACTGACTGCATCTCACAGTGGCTTCGTTCATTTGAAAAGCATGATGCCCATTCCTAGAATAACATTACGTGATCACATATTGAGTTAAAAGAAAATGAGCCAGAGTCTCTTTGGGGGAAAAAGGCATGGCATTAACACACAGGACTTAGATTCCAGTTGAGCTAAGCCTCTTGGTACCACAGTTTTTTCACCTGTAAGATGGGTATAACAAAACTTACCATGAAGAATCACTATGAGACTCAATGGAGATACCCTGCATGAAGGCAGCTAGCACCAAGACCTACAACTCTGTACGGCTGTCTGTGGAATCTTAGAAATACCAACTTTCATGTGCATCCATAGGAATGCTTTTGACTACAAATAACAGAAAACCCTGACTACAATGTCTGAGATAAATAGGGGCTTATTTTTCTCGCTATATAATAAGTAGTCTCTGGAAATAAGCAGTCCAGGGCCAGGATAGAGTGACCAATGCCCAGGTTTGCCCAGGACTGTTCCTGTTTTAGCATCAAAAGTCCTGCATCTTGGGAAACCCCTTGGTCCCAAGCAAAGCAAGAGGCTGACCAGCCTAGCAATAACGGCCATTAATGACACAATCAAGAAAGGTACTTTCTTTTTTTTCACTTGGTTATCCTGACTATTGCTTGTTGCCTCATGGTTGCAAGACGGTTATTGCACCTCCAGGCATCATGTCTGCATTCCAGGTAGAAAATAAAAGGCAAGGGCAAAAGGATCAAAGGCTTTCTCTTAGAGAGGTTTGCCTCTAATTCTGCAAAGAAAGATTTCCTCGAAGACTTGCACTTACATCTCATTGGCCTGAGGTGTTTCATATGGCCACCCCAGCTGTGGGAATAGCTGGGAAAATTGAGTATTTTGTTCCCAGCCCCACTGTAGAAGAAGGCAAAGGGAAAAGGTCCTGAAAGGCTTTTGGGTGGTCAATCCACAGAGTCTGCTACACGTCCTCCCTCTCTATTACCCCCAGCCAACGTTGTGCACCTTCTGTGTGACGGGCACTGTGCTAGGATCTGCAAAGGGTAGAAAGATGAATAAGATACAACCTCCGCACCAAATAGGCTCACGGTCTGGTACAGGCTGACATAAGATAGAGGTGACTAGGTCAGAAGGCAGCCATGACAGAGTCGGAAGTGCTGTGCTGGCAAACATCGCCCAAGGTGCAGGTGAGAATGACAAGGCTGGTGGACTAGCAAGACGACAACAAACACTATGTGCCTTCCAAGTAAGGATCAACCCAAAGATGTGAGGGCAGGACTTGGTAACAAGAAAGCTCCAGGAAGAAGAACCTGTGGGTGTGAGAAGAAGGAACGTGTGTGTAGGTGTAAGTACCTCTCACGTACAAAAACGACCTGGCTTTGGGGACCTCGGATCATCGTTATGGCATTAGGGAGCCATTTTGAAAACAGTGTGCGCATAGGAGGTCTGAGCGACCTTGGAGCACACCCAGCAAAGGGCCGTAAGAACTCCTCACTGAGACAAGTCATCTCAAGTAAATGAGATTCCAAACCTGCCCCTGAGAAGGAGAAGACCAAACCTACATTCTCTGTCTGAGGATCCTGTTGGGTGCACAAGCCCTTGCCTTACCCTTGTTTCCTATCCTTTTGGCCTCTGAAGCCAGCTCCCTCTTCGCTTTCCAGCTTTCCAGCTTCCCAGCTTCTCTGCTTCCCCAGCTCTGTTGCTGGATCCACCTCCAGGCCCAGACCTGGCCAGCCTCTCAGCCAGGCAGTGCAGAGGCTGCTGCCTGTTGCCAACCAGGGGCAGTGCCTGATGCCAGCGACCTGCCCAGGTTCCTGGGCAAGTGGCAGCATGCCCTACCTTGCCCCACTGGTGCTGGCTTGGGTCACAGTATAGCTCCTGCCTTAATCTGCTCTCAGGCTGCTGCTGAGCCACTGGAGCAGACCTGTAACTGTCTTTCACATGCCTTACATTATCTCATAGAAGCATCAGAAAACAACCTCACAAGACGGGGAGAGTTATCCCCTGGTAGCCAGGGAGGAAATGAGGTCCAGAGAGGTCAGATAAACTGCCCCAGATTATCCAGCTGCTTAGTGGTAGAGGTGGGACTCAAACTTGGTTGGATTGTAAGGCCCCTGCTTTCCCCACCATTTGGCACCATTTTTCTCTACACAGCCGAGTCTCTCACCCTGAGTCTCTCACCCCAGTCCCCTTGCCTTGCAAGCTTGTCTGTGCCCAGACCCCTGACTCTAATGGCATCCTCTGGTTGAGGGTCTTGATCACCAGGGACTGTGATGAAGCTCCATTTATTCCTCCACTCAACAGATATTTATTGAGTATCCCCTACATGCCAGGCACTGTGCTGGGCCATTGTATTATTTTCTGGCTGCCTGAATTTGTCCACAGCTGGGACAAGGATCACAGGCTGCCAGAGCTTGCTTTGTCCTCAGAGCACCATGGCAGAGCTGCTTGTGGCCAGCTCAGGCCAGCCCCAGTGGCACAGCTGGGCTCCTCTCCATTTCCCCTGTGCCTTAGTGGCCCGCTCTGGCCTTGCTTCTTGCCCTTTCCTGCCAGACCTGTTTGCAGTCTGGGCCTGGCATGGTCACATCTTAGACTATTCCAGTTATGACAACTCAACTAGTCACTGCTGTCATCAAAGTGAGGTGGTCAGAGGATGGGAAAGAACTGAAACAGCCACCAGATCCATCTGATTCAGGAGAAACAATATGGTGAAAGTGGAGGTTAAAGGAGAACACATTTTGGGGAGGAGGAGCTGCCAATAATCACACTCTCCAACTGGGCGGGCTGTCCTAGAGGGGAGCCATGAAGGTTCAAGAAACAGACTTGGAAGGGTAAAAGGACTAACCCAAGTTCACACTGTTATTGTGTTTTTTCTATTTGTAAAAGGAATACATCTTCATTGTGGAAAATTGGAAAGGACCAAAAAGTACAAAGAAAAAATTAAAAAAGAAGAAAATGGGAAAATACCAAAATTATAAAGAAAAAAAATGAAAATACTCTGTGATACTATTACCCAGAGATGTTAACCACTGTTAACATTTTGTATGTTTACCTCTAGTTTTTTTCTATGCACATGTGTGAATTTATTCTGTGCATACTGTTTTATTTATTTATTTATTTTTGTGAGGAAGATCAGCCCTGAGCCAACATCCATGCTAATCCTCTTTTTTTTTTTTTTTGCTGAGGAAGACCGGCTCTGAGTTAACATCTATTGCCAATCTTCCTCCTTTTTTTCCCCCCAAAGCCCCAGTAGATAGCTGTATGTCATAGTTGCACATCCTGCCAGTTGCTGTGTGCATACTGTTTTATATCCATCTTTTATCACTTAACATTATATTGAGATCATTCCCCCTTAACACCCAAGCGTTTTATGAAAAGGTGGCTGCATAGTATTCCATTATATGGGTGTGCCATAATTTATTCTTTATTTTTGTGTGTGTGTGTGAGGAAGACTAGCGCTGAGCTGACATCTGATGCCAATCCTCCTTATTTTTGCTGAGGAAGATTGGCCCTGGGCTAACATCCGTGCCCATCTTCCTCTATATGGGATGGTGCCACAGCATGGCTTGACAAGCAGTGTGTCGGTTTGCACCTGGGATCCGAACCTATGAACCCAGGGCCGCTGAAGCAGAGTGCGCGAACTTAACCACTACACCACTGGGCCAGCCCCAAAATCAAGGATGAATCCAGTAGTGTGGTTTTTTTTTTTTTTTTGATGAGAAAGATTGGCCCTGAGCTAACATCTGTGCCTATCTTCCTCTATTTTATATGTGGGATGCCTGCCACAGCATGGCTTGATAGGCAGTGCATAGGTCTGCGCCTGGGATCCAAACCCGACAACCCTGGGCTGCCAGAGCGGAGTGTGCAAACTTAACCACTACGCCACCAGGCTGGCCCTGGGTGTGCCATAATTTATTTGACCTATATTCCTAGCTATTTGGGTTGTCCCCCCCCATTTTGTCCTATATAAATAATACTAAGATGAACATATTTGTATATAAATATTTGTGCACATATCTGATTTTTTTCTTGGGCTGAGTTCTGAGGGACAAACCACTTTGGCATGCTCTGTCTCTCTGCCCAGAAAGGGGAGATGGGGGGCACTAGTCACCCCAGGCTTCCTAAACAGGGGTTTAGGGGTACCCAAAGGGGGAGATGCTGAAGCCGGGGACATGGGCACCCCAAAGCTTCACTTCTCTTACAGTTTTTTTTGAATGATCCCTGCTTTATCACTCAGAATTCTTTACTTCAGGAATCTGCCAAAACCAGCTCCAGCAAACAAAAGAAATGGAGATAAGAATGTGGGGCAGGAACTTAACCAGTCCTCAGAGAGGGCCTGGGCAAGAGAAATACCACCCGGACTTCCTCTCCTCTCCCTGCCAGTTCCTGTGGGGCAGTGGGTCTCAAACTCGAGAGTGCATTGGCATCGCCCACAGGGCTCATTAGAACACCGATTGCTGGGAAGCCCACCTCCGAGTTTCTGACTAAGTAGCTCTGGGATGGGCTGAGAACTTGCATTTCTTTTTTTTTTGTGAGGACGTCAGCCCTCTGCTAACATCTGCCAGTCCTCCTCTTTTTTTGCAGAAGAAGACTGGCCCTGGGCTAACATCCGTGCCCATCTTCCTCCACTTTACGTGGGACGCCGCCACAGCATGGCTTGCCAAGCAGTGTGTCGGTGCGCACCCAGGATCCGAACCGGCGAACCCCGTGCCGCTGCAGCGGAGCGTGCGCACTTAACCACTTGCGCCACGGGGCCCGCCCCAAAGAGAACTTGCATTTCTAATGCGTTTCCTGGTAATGCTGATGCTACTAGTCTACGGACCACACTTTGAGAACCATTGCTAGAGTACCACACAGGTGCTGGGGGCAGGACAGACACCTTCCAAGATTGCTACCACATCCTGGTTTGTGAGTGAATCCTACCCTCTCACTGTGATCTGCCTGGTGGCACCAAAGCCAGGATGTTACCACCTCCTGTCAGAAAGAGAGCTCCCCGCCAAAAGGATTAGGCCCAAGAGGAGGATGAGGGTGCTATGACCTTTCCCTGAGGTTATTTCTCTCCCTCAGGGCCTTTTTCTGAGAACTGACTCAGTCAACTCTCAGGCAGTTCTCTCTCAGCCAGACTGTCTTTCCTCTGGCCTGATACCTGGATGCTGAGCAGTGGTTAAGGAGGGTCTCCCCATCTCAGGCCACTTGCTCAGAGGGGCTCCTCCGTTCCCAGTGACAGTCAAGCAGGGATTGCTGGGGAAGTCTGGGCAGCCAGGGCCCTCCTCAGGGTGTGGCCACAGTGAGCCCCGGGCGTGGGGTTGCTTGGAGGCTCACCAGACAGTGACTCCAAGAGGCAGCCAACAGGGGGGAACTTATCATCCACTGTGAAGCCATGGAGGAGCTCACATTCTGGTGAAAACAACAAAGTGACATCCGTGAGAAGTCCTGTAAGATTATAAAGAAAAGGAACCAATATTTACTGTGCTCCTACATGTGCTGGGCACCAAGTGCCTTATATTGATCACCTGATTTAATCTTCCCTCAAAACTGATGAATGCAGAGATGCATCCACATGATGCAGATGAAGAAATTGAGGCACAGAGAGCCTAGGTTCCTTGCTCAAGCTCTTAAGCACTACTCAATAGCTGCTCTTGGGAGAAGCCAGAAAGCCAGAAAAGGGCAGAGGGGAGGAAACTAACCCTTATATTCTTTTACTCAATCATTATATGAACACTCTAAGGAAGGAAGGATTATCCTCATTTTATAGGTGAGGAGACTGCAGCTTAATTAAGAAGCTTCCCAAGGTCACGCAGCTGGTGAGTGATGCCCCAGGCATGGAGCCCAGGCTTGTTAGTGCCCAAAGCCCAAACTCTGCCGTGCCCCACCCACCCCCACTCTGCTTCCCCGGAGTGATTCCAACCCTGGCTTGTCAGTCCCCAAAGCCCAAACTCCCCCCACCCCACCACCAGTGATTAATTCCAACCTGGGAAGGGGGCAGGCTTCAGCATAGATGGCATCGGAACTCAACAGTCAAGTAAGAGTCCAATGAACAGAGATGGGAGGGCTGTAGGCCTGGGAGAGCAAAGTCTAGGGCTTGAAAACGCATGGACTGTCTGTCAGTAGAGGAATGGCACATAATGGCACATTCTTTTAATAGACTACTAACTGGACAATAAAATATCACATATGAATATTTTGACATGCAAAAATGATTACAAAAGAAATATACATTGAAAACTCAGGATATAAAATGATACACGCTAAGATTCCAATTTAGTAGAGATACATACATACGTGCATATATATATCAGCCTGGCAGAAAATACACCATCTTGGTAAGGGAACTTTTCAGGACAGTAGGCTCTGAATGATTTTTATTTTCTTATTTTTTACTTTTCTTTCTGTATTTTTCAAACACAAGGATGTTGTGTTAATTTTAGAGCCATTAAGAGAAATCTTGTTTACCAAGATGCAAGGGCACAGATTCTTTCCTGACACCATCAATGGGGAGAGGATGAAACTGCTTATCCTCTGACCCTCTTCTTCTCCTGCCTTCCTACTTCACAAGTTGATTTTCCAAGACTTCATTTGTGAGCTCTTGATGTTTAATTCACCTGTTCAAAAATAATTTTTGTGAGAGTGGGAGAGATGGCGTTCAATGGGATTTGCTTTGAAAACCTCAGGGAGGGCTCTAATTTAGCCACGCCTGGAACACACACACAGAAGTCCTAGTTTTCTCAGAGCTTTTCCCATCTAGCCAGACTAAGGTGTGATTTCCCCTGAAATCCTCGGCAGACTTCTGGGCACATAATGCTTAAGATCATCTTGCTGTCTCTACCTCCCTCTGCCCTTAAATCATTGCTTGTGTAGAAAGCAAACCCTCAAACTCAAGTTGAAGTTTCTTTGATCTTTTATTTTTTTTTTTTAATTTTTTGTTTATTGCAGTAACATTGGTTTATAACATTGTAAAAATTTCAGGTGTACATCATTGTACTTCTATTTCTGCATAGATTACATCATATTCACCACCAAAATACTAATTACAACCCATCACCACACACACGTACCAAATTATCCCTTTCACCCTCCTCCCTCCTCCCTTCCCCTCTGGTAACCACCAATCCAATCTCTGTCCCTATGTGTTTGTTTATTGTTGTTATTATCTACTACTTAATGAAGGAAATCATACGGTATTTGACCTTCTCCCTCTGACTTATTTCACTTGGCATTATACCCTCAATGTCCATCCACAATGTCACAAATGGCTGGATTTCATCATTTCTTATGGCTGAGTAGTATTCCATTGTGTACATATACCACAGCTTCTTTATCCATTCGTCCCTTGATGGGCACTTAGGTTGCTTCCAAGTCTTGGCTATTGTGAATAACGCTGCAATGAACACAGGGGTGCATGTACCTTTACAAATTGGTGTTTTCAAGTTCTTTGGGTAAATACCCAGCAGTGGGATGGCTGGATCATATGGTAGTTCTATCCTTGATTTTTTGAGGAATCTCCATACTGTTTTCCATAGTGGCTGCACCAGTTTGCACTCCCACCAGCAGTGTATGAGAGTTCCCTTCTCTCCACATCCTCTCCAACACGTTGTTTCCTGTCTTGTTAATTATAGCCATTCTGACGGGCGTCAGGTGATATCTCATTGTAGTTTTGATTTGCATTTCCCTGATAGTTAATGATTTTGAACATCTTTTCATGTGTCTGTTGGCCATCTGTATATCTTCTTTGGAGAAATGTCTGTTCAGGTCTTTTGCCCATTTTTTAATTGGGTTGGTAGTTTTTTTGTTGGTAAGATGCATGAGTTCTTTATATATTTTGGAGATTAAGCCCTTATCAGAAGTATGGTTTGCAAATATCTTCTCCCAATTGTTAGGTTGTCTTTTCATTTTGTTGATGGTTTCCTTTGCTGTGCAGAAGCTTTTTAGTTTGATGTAGTCCCATTTGTTTATTTTTTCTATTGTTTCTCTTGCCCGGTCAGACGTGGTGTTTGAGAAGATGTTGCTAAGACCGATGTCGAAGAGCGTACTGCCTATGTTTTCTTCTAGAAGTTTCACAGTTTCAGGTCTTACATTCAAGTCTTTAATCCATTTGGAGTTAATTTTTGTATATGGTGTAAGGTAAGGGTCTACTTTCATTTTTTTGCGTATGGCTATCCAGTTTTCCCAACACCATTTGTTGAAGAGACTTTCTTTTCCCCATTGTATGTGCTTGGCTCCTTTGTCAAAGATTAGCTGTCCATAGATGTGTGGGTTTATTTCTGGGCTTTCGATTCTATTCCATTGATCTGTGTGTCTGTTTTTGTGCCAGTATCATGCTGTTTTGGTTACTACAGCTTTGTAGTATATTTTGAAATCAGGGAGTGTGATACCTCCAGCTTTGTTCTTTTTTCTTAGGATTCCTTTAGCTATTCGGGGTCTTTTGTTGTTCCATATAAATTTTAGGATTCTTTGTTCTATTTCTGTGAAAAATGTTGTTGGAACTTTGATAGGGATTGCATTGAATCTATAGATGGCTTTAGGAAGTATGGACATCTTAACTATGTTAATTCTTCCAGTCCAAGAGCACGGAATATCTTTCCATTTCTTTGTGTCTTCTTCAATTTCTTTCAGAAATGTTTTATAGTTTTCGGTGTACAGATCTTTCACCTCTTTGGTTAAGTTTATTCCTAGGTATTTTATTCTTTTTGTTGCAATTGTAAATGGGATGGTATTCTTAATTTCTCTTTCTGCTACTTCGTTGATAGTGTACAGAAATGCAACTGATTTTTGTATGTTGATTTTGTATCCTGCAACTTTACCATACTTGTTTATTACTTCTAAAAGTTTTCTGGTGGATTCTTTGGGGTTTTCTATATATAAAATCATGTCATCTGCAAATAGTGACAGTTTCACTTCTTCCTTTCCAATTTGGATCCCTTTTATTTCTTTCTCTTGCCTGATTGCTCTGGCTAGAACTTCCAGTACTATGTTAAATAGGAGTGGTGACAGTGGGCATCCTTGTCTGGTTCCTGTTCTTAGAGGGATGGCTTTCAGTTTTTCACCATTGAGGATGATATTAGCTGTGGGTTTCTCATATATGGTCTTTATTATGTTGAGGTACTTTCCTTCTATACCCATTTTATTCAGAGTTTTTATCATAAATGGATGCTGTATCTTGTCAAATGCTTTCTCTGCATCTATTGAGATGATCATGTGATTTTTATTCTTCATTTTATTAATGTGGTGTATTACATTGATTGATTTGCGAATGTTAAACCATCCCTGCATCCCTGGAATAAATCCCACTTGATCATGGTGTATAATCTTTTAACGTATTGTTGTATGCGATTTGCTAGTATTTTATTGAGGATTTTTGCATCGATGTTCATCAGTGATATTGGCCTGTAATTTTCTTTTTGTGTTGTCCTTGTCTGGTTTTGGTATCAGGGTAATGTCAGCTTAGTAGAATGAGTTAGAGAGCTTCCCCTCCTCAATTTTTGGAAGAGTTTGAGAAGGATGGGTATTAAGTCTTCTTTGAATGTTTGGTAGAATTCACCAGGGAAGCCGTCTGGTCCTGGACTTTTATTTTTGGGGAGGTTTGTGATTACTGTTTCGATCTCCTTACTGGTGATTGGTCTATTCAAATTCTCTACTTCTTCTTGATCTAGTTTTGGAAGGTTGTATGATTCTAAGAATTTATCCATTTCTTCCAGATTGTCGAATTGGTTGGCATATAGCTTTTCATAGTATTCTCTTATAATCTTTTGTATTTCTGAGGTGTCTGTTGTAACCTCTCCTCTTTCATTTCTGATTTTACTTATTTGTGCCTTCTCTCTTTTTTTCTTGGTGAGTCTAGCTAAAGGTTTGTCAATTTTGTTGATCTTTTCAAAGAACCAGCTCTTGGTTTTATTAATTTTTTCTATTGTTTTTGGTCTCTATTTCATTTATTTCTGCTCTGATTTTTATGATTTCCCTTCTTCTACTGATTTTGGGCTTTGTTTGTTCTTCTTTTTCCAGTTCCTTCAGGTGCATTGTTAGATTGTTTATTTGAGATTTTTCTTGTTTGTTGAGATAGGCCTGTATAGCTATAAACTTCCCTCTTAGAACTGCTTTTGCTGTATCCCATAAATTCTGGCATGTCGTATTTTCATTTTCATTTGTCTCCAGGTATTTTTTGATTTCTTCTTTGATTTCTTCGTTAACCCAGTCGTTGTTCAGTAGCATTTTGTTTAATCTCCACGTATTTGTGGCTTTTCTGATTTTCTTCCTATAGTTGATTTCTAGTTTCATACCGTTGTGGTCAGAAAAGATGCTTGGTATTATTTCAATCTTCTTAAATTTATGGAGACTTGTTTTGTGGCCTAATATGTGATCAATCCTGGAGAATGTTCCATGTGCCTTTGAAAAGAACGTGTATTCTTCGGTTTTTGGATGGAATGCTCTGTATATATCTACTAGGTCCATCTGTTCTGAGGTGTCGTTTAAGGCCAATGTTTCCTTATTGATCTTCTGTTTGGATGATCTATCCGTTGGTGTAAGTGGAGTGTTAAAGTCCCCTACTATTATTGTGTTACTGTCTATTTCTGTTTTTATGTCTGTTAATAATTGCTTTATATATTTAGGTGCACCTACATTGGGTGCGTAGATATTTACAAGTGTTATATCCTCTTGTTGGATTGTTCCCTTGATCATTATGTAATGCCTTTGTCTCTTTTTACAGTTTTTGTTTTAAAGTCTATTTTGTCTGATATGAGTACTGCTACCCCAGCTTTCTTTTCATTGCCATTTGCGTGGAGTATCATTTTCCATCCCTTCACTTTCAGTTTGTGAGTGTCTTTAGGTCTGAAGTGTGTCTCTTGTATGCAGCATATATATGGGTCTTGTTTTTTATCCAGTCAGCCACCCTATGCCTTTTAATGGGAGCATTTAGTCCATTGACGTTTAAAGTAGCTATTGATAAGTATGTACTTACTGCCATTTTTTAACTTTTTTTTTTCTCAGTGTTTTAGTAGTCCATCTCTGTTCCTTTCTTCTTCTATACAGAATTGATGGTCACTTTAGTTTGACCTCTGTCTGAAAGCTGTACTCTTTAACGCCCCTCCTCCCTCATGTTTTTGATATCATATCTAACCTCTTTGTTGTGCATTTGTATCCATTACGTTCTAATCATGGAAATAGATAATTTTTCCTATTTGTGGTCTTTTCTTTTCTTTTCCCCTTAAATCAGTCCCTTTAACATTTCTTGTAGCACTGGTTTCTTGGTGACAAACTCCTTTAATTTTTGCTTATCTGGGAAAATTTTGATCTCTCCTTCCATTTTGAATGATAACCTTGCTGGGTAGAGTATTCTTGGCTGTAAGTTTTTTCCTTTTAGCACTTTAAATATATCGTGCCATTCTCTTCTAGCCTGTAAGGTTTCTGCTGAGAAGTCAGCTGATAGCCTTATGGGGTTTCCTTTGTAAGTAACTTGACATTCTCTTGCGGCTTTTAGGATTCTCTCTTTATCTTTAATTCTGGACATTTTGATTATGATGTGTCTTGGTGTGGGCCTCTTTGGGTTTATCTTGTTTGGGGCTCTCTGTGCTTCCTGTACCTGGATGTCTGTTTCCTTCCTTAGGTTAGGGAAGTTTTCATCTATTATTTCTTGAAATAGATTCTCTGCCCCCTTGTCTCGCTCTTCTCCTTCCGGGACACCTATAACACGGATGTTAGTGCGCTTGATGTTGTCCCAGAGGTCCCTTAGACTGTCCTCACTCTTTTTAATTCTTTTCTCTTTTACCTGTTCACCTCGGGTAATTTCTTCTAGTCTTTCGTCCAGCTCACAGATCCGTTCTTCTGTATCCTCTACTCTGCTTTTGAGTCCCTCTAATGAATTTTTCATTTCCAGTATTGTATTCTTCATTTCTGATTGGTTCTTTTTTATATCTTCCATTTCTTTGTTGACATTCTCACTGAGTTCATCTATTCTTCTCCCCAGATCAGTGAGCATGCTTAACACTCTTAGTTTGAACTCTCTGTCATGTAGGTTGCTCATTTCTCTTTCCCTTAGTTCCTTTTCTGGGGTTTTGTCCTGTTCCCTTACTTGGAATGTATTCCTTTGCCTCCTCATTTTGCCTCTTTTCTTGTGCTTGTGTCTACGTATTAGGTAGGTCATCTATGTCTCCTGCTCTTGGATAGGTGACTTTATATAAGTGATGCATTCAGAGACCTGCAGTGTTCTTCCCTCAGTTCTCAATGTTCTAGGGGTGACCCCTATGTGGGCTACGTGCGTCCTTCTGTTGTGGCCTGTTTGCTCTCCCTGTAGGTGCCCAGGGAGGCTGAGTTATGCTCCTGGCCAGCTGTTGTAATGCTCAGCTGCTTGTAGTTGTTGTGGGCCCTTCAGTCTCTTTATCAGGTGTGGGGATCCCCAGCACAGTTGGCTGCAAGTTCTAATACCACATTTGTGTTGCAGTATTTCTTTTAAGTGAGTAGGCCCCCACCCTGGCAGGTTGTTAGGCTCAGGGCCTTACAATTGCTGTAAGCCTCTAGCCTATTATGTCTCTTGTCAGCTCTCTGAGGATTGCAGCTGGGTGGGGCTGGCCTCAGGCACAGGAGCACCCAATTGTATCAGGTTTTGGAAGGTGGAGCAAACCTCCTATGTGGGTCTTTGAGAAGTACAAGTCTTCTGCGGCTGAGAAGCCCTGCCGCCCACAGGTCCACACACACAGTCAACACAGTCCTGCCCCGTGTGAGTGCCCCGACCTCCCCAAGCGTACCCAGTCTCTCCACGGCGGGAGCCCCACACACTCTGCCACCACCCCACACTCTCCACCCGCTCCTTGTGCCCACCCTGCCCTGCTCAAGTCGGCTCAGTTGCCAGGCTGCAGAGAATCCAGTCACCAATCTATGCAGGCCCACAAGTTGCCTGAGGGCTTGTTGTTGGGTGGGGCCAGTCTCTAGGGTGGGCTGCCTGCCCTGGCTGAGCTGGATTAAATCGGTGCTCTAGTGGGTGGAGCAGACCCTGGGCTAGCAGGCCTCAGGGAGAACTCCAATGGTGTCTGTGTCAGCATGCCCACACCAGGCCACAACAATGGCCGCTGCCAATGTCCCAGTCCCTGGAGAGGTCTCACCCCTCACCAAGATGCACTCAGGGCCTATTAGGTGAGTCTCTTGTCACCAAAGCACTGTACACCTTTCTTTCTGGTGATTTTAGGGTGCTTCCTGAAACGGGTGAGTTTGCGTGCGGGCCCTTTAAGAGCCAGTTTTAGTTTCTTTGTGAACCGGGTTTTCTGGGGGTGCTCCCCAGTGTTTTAGTAGCAGGCACAGTCAGATATTATGCCGCTGGTGTCGATTGTGCTGGGTCCACAAAATGCCCACAGCGGGGGCGCTCCCCGGCTCAGGACCCCGTGCCTCCAGGGAGGCTGCGTACCTGTGAGCTGCTCCCGGCGGCCGTGAAGCTGGCGGCTTGTGAAGGCGGCGTTTTTCCTCTCTGGAAGGGAGTCTCTGCCTCTTCCACCTCAGTTAGGATTGTCCGTTGTTGCAGGAGTTCCTCTCATCCAGTTTTCAGTTCTGTCTCAGGGGTAATTTTTCCACGAGTAGTTGTAAATTGGCTGTGTCCACGGGAGGAGGTGAGTTCCGAGTCTGCTTACGCCGCCATCTTCCTCACTTTCTCCCTCTTTGATCTTTTAAAGCTTTTAAAAATCAAACTTACCTGGAACTTAATGATATATAAGGATAAAGTTGACTCCATTTATTTTCCTTTTTATGATTTCATTCTCATACATTTCCATTTATATTTGGGGGAATTTGATACAGATGCTAAAGTATTATGAAAAAAAACTCTGGAGCAGCTATCCCACTACTGGGTATTTATCCAAAGAACTTGAAATCAACAATTCAAAGAGACTTATGCATCCCTATGTTCACTGCAGCATTATTCACAATAGCCAAGACGTGGAAGCAACCTAAGTGCCCATTGACTGATGAATGGATAAAGAAGATGTGGTATATATACACAATAGAATACTGTTCAACATTTAAAAAAATCGTCCCATTCACAACAACATGGATGGAACTTGAGGGTATTATGTTAAGTGAAATAAGCCAGAAAGAGAAAGACAAACACCGTATGATTTCACTCATATGTGGAAGATAAACAAACACATGGACACAAAGAGAAAAGATTAGTGGTTACCAGAGGGGAAGGGGGTTGGGGGGTGGGCATAAGGGGTAAAAGGGCACAAATATATGGTGACTGACAAATAATAATGTACAACTGAAATTTCACAATGTTATAAACTATTATGACCTCAATTAAAAAAAAATATAAAACTCTGGAGCTAAGTAAAAAGAAATCACATACAAAGAATGGCTACCAAAGACTGAAACAAAAAAGTAGCTTCAATTTAAAAACTAGTCCTTGGGTTGACTTAAAAAAGAACTCAAACATTTTCCCCCCCTAGATTTGAAAAGAAACTCTCTTCCTCCCCCTGTATAATTTTTTTAAAGGTCTTGGGTTCCATTTTCAAAATAAGTTCTATATTTTTAAGGTTGACACATACCAAGTAACCAGAAACTGGCCTTGGCTTGGAAAACCTCCCGCTTCTCATAAACATGCAATCACTAGTTTCTTTCAGGATGATGAATACTATTGATTGGCTCAGATCAGCTTGTGACCCAGCAGTGGTATTAGACACTGGCTATAAAACATCTCCTTATGAATTTTTCATCAGCTTGAGTGTCTGCAGAGCTGGGAAGCTGCCTCCCCGAGTGCTCACTCTCCCTCTCCCCCTCCCTCCTCTGAGGGCTGATGATGCCACTCTGTAGGGCCACCTTATTGGATCAAAGCGATTAGCTTTACAGCCTGATTTTCTGAATCGAATCCAATTTCTTTTTCAGGTACAGGGAGCTTACGAGTAGTCACGTGCTTTTTGTTTTGCGATGGCATCACAGGATTACTAGCAGATGCAGTAAACTGAAGTCATTTCCCATTAACTGTATTCCTCATGATACTAAGACAATGTGTCACTCTGCACTTGCACTCCCAAGCATTTTTCAGAAGAAAGAGTGCTTTCAGTAGCTCAAGTAAAAGCTGACAAAGAGGCAAACTCTCGAGAAGCACTGTGTCAGGCACTTTCAAATACCTTAGCTCGTGATTCTCATAATAACCCAGAGAGAGGAGGAACATTATTCTCCCTTTGACATTGATAGAAACTGAGACTCTGAGAAATTTGGTAATCTCTCAGAATTCATGTTGTGGATTTATCAGGCTCACACTGAAGTCAGTGGTAAGGAGAGACCCCAGGTCTCTAGACTTGATCAGGTGGCCAGAGCAAACCCAAGAGTCACCTTTTTTCAAGAGAAGAGGAAAAGCTTCACTCAGAGCAAACCTGTCCCGTTATATCCCCAATGATTCTTACATTCTAGATCTGGACTGCATGAAAAATTCAACTTCTCATGTCTAGAAATTGGGCTTTATTCCCACTTACATTTGTATCCAGGTGAAACTCAGTTAAGGTAAACTTCAAGCACCAATTTGGGGGAGAAAATAAATAACACAAGGTGAGGGAGTGGTCTGTGGAATGGGGAGGGGTAAGATCCGTGGTGACTGGCATAGCGCAGAGGGTTGACAGATTAGCTGCAAGTGTGTATAGCAGCCTTCTCTCTCCTGCATGGCCCTCTCCCTGGCCCTGCTTTCTCTGTAAAGCACAGAGAGTCTGTGAGAAACGTGTAACACACAGTGAGTGAGAGCTCTGAGTCTCTATACTGTGGCTGACTATTGCCAAATACTTTGTTGTACGCTTAAAGGAGGAAGGAAAAAAGTGAAGGAATCAGGAAGTGCCACGTTGTAAATGAAAGCCAGAATTCTTCCTGGTGTCAGTCTCTGCTAAGGGAATCTAGGCTCCACGCGGGAACAGTGGCCAATTTTAACAAAGTGTATCGTTCATTTCATTCACACCAACCTGCATACCTGAGCAATGAGCCTATAACTGCCAAAAACAACAATGCCAAAAGAAATCTTGCTTTGTATCCATCTCCAGGGTGCTTATCACCAGAGCACGACTGTGCCATTTACTCGAGTTTTTGATGTACAGTCATGTGTTGCTTAACAACAGGGATACGTTCTGAGAAATGCACCATTAGATGATTTCGTGGTTGTGTGAACATCACAGAATGTACTTACACAAACCAAGATGGTACAGGCTACTACACACCTAGGCTATATGGTACTAATCTTATGGGATCACCGTGGTACACGCGGTCCGTCGTTGACCGAAACATTGTTATACGGTGCATGACTGTAAATTGTTAGGTAAGATTGAAGACCAGAAACAAACACACGCCTAAGTAGTACCTTCTCCAGAGGCCAGTTAAGACGATTGTGTTGAGATTCCTAAGAAGACTATGTTCTTTTTGCTCCTGGACATTAGACCTTTTCCTATATCCACTGTTTGATTTTATACACTAAAAGTCTCAAATGATCCCAGAGAAATTCCCAAAGTTAGTTATCTAAACCAGATTAAATAGAAAAGTCATGTTGTGGATTCTTCAAAATTCATCAACCTGGCACCTTCATTGGGATATCACGATTTTCTAGACAGCAGCTGTTAGCACATCCATTTCAAGATTATTAAAAACTCACTGGATGACAGGATTCTTTGCCATTCTTTGGTGATTATCTCATACCAATTCCACAGTTTCCAAGCCTTCAGAACTTTCTTGAAAATTTGTATTTATTGGTAAATTTCTAATCAAACAAGATGTACAAAGTAGTGCATTAAATTCAAGGATAGTCATTCTGGAATATCATAGGTGAAAGGAACTCCCACCAGTCCTCTAAATTATTGCCTAGACCCTCAGTCCTCAGTCTCAGTGGACATCTTCTCTGCTTCTTGTTGTTTTATCCTGAGGAAATAACAGTCCTTGGTAGAACATTATAAAGTCATTTCCTTACAACCATGCTCTCCTGAAGATTTGGAAGCCTCACTTCCCCTGTACTTTAGACTTTTCTTAGTAGAGTATCCAAGCTAACAGTGCCCCCTGAGAGAGCTAACTAGTTAAGCCCATAGCTCTTAATGCCTTTTTAACTTGGAAGGGATCTTAGAGGTCACTTTGTTTAACCCCAATATTAAAATTGAAGTGGCTCTTAAGAAAAGGGTCTGAGGGCCGGCCCCGTGGCTTAGCGGTTAAGTGCGCACACTCCGCTGCTGGCGGCCCGGGTTCGGATCCCGGGCGCGCACCGACGCACCGCTTCTCCAGCCCTGCTGAGGCCACGTCCCACATACAGCAACTAGAAGGATGTACAGCTATGACATACAACAATCTACTGGGGCTTTGGGGGAAAAAATAAATAAATAAAATTTAAAAAAAAAAAAAAAAGAAAAGGGTCTGATATCAAGCGATATTAAGAAAGATAAAGTTCAGCCAACTTCTTTGAAACTACAACTGTGATGATGGGGGCTAAATGGCAGGAGAGGATCTTGGAGTCACATGGGTCTTTGAGGGGCACAGTCCTGGTCTCATGACAAAGATGACACAAGATGACAAGGCATCTGGGGAGGCTGATTACATCTGCCTTGCAGTTTGTGGGTGAAAGAGTGGGTTGATTCTGATGACTATGGTGAGCTCTTCCTTCCTCCTATTCCAAAAAGGTGAGTGGCCAAGAATTGTGTGGTTTTGAGATGGCCCTTCACATGAATATCATAGATGGTGCACATTTGTTTATTTTTTATTTTGGTGGAAAATGTTTTTCCTAACTAGTGTGGTGATCATGACGTATTTCTGAATTTCATGAAGTATATTTCTGCATCAAGGTCAGAGAAATAGTGGGGGAGAAACAAAAAACAAGCATAAAAAACCATTTTCTTCAGGCTTTAAGAAGGGGTAGCTACCACCATGGTCAGTGAATAGCTTTCAGGATCACTTTTGTAATCTCATTCGCCCCTAAGCCCTCCACGTCCACTGTGGTCAGGGTTTCACAGGCCCACAAGAAGGCAGTCCTTACGTTTGTGTTGTCTTTAAGTGTGTCCTACAGATTGACGGTCGCCTTCTCTTCCCCACTCTAATTAAAGCCAACCTTCAAATTCAGCTTAGGGACACCCCTCCTGCTATTCCAGCCCCTCACTATTCCAGCTTAGAAGCCATCAGTAGACTCATCCCACCATTAAGCAGAGACTTTACTCAACCCCCAGATTTATCCCTTTATCCTTTAGATTTATCCCTTTAACCCAGATCCCAGTACCTGGTACAGAATGTGAGGTCGATGGTGTCAGTGAGCCAAGTTGATTACTTCTGGCTCTGCTCTTTGTGTGGTTCTTTGCTGCTTCATATGTAGTTTCTCCCAATCTGCTGTCTCTTGCTGTTCCTTATATTTATACTTCTGCATCTTCTTCCAGAGAATCCAGTCCATGCTGCTGCTTTAGGAGGTCATCAAAAACTACTTGTGACTGGCCATTGGCAATGGAATATATCATGGGACCTTATGTGACAGATAGACCTAAACTGTACTAGTGTGTAGTTTGAGAATTTGGGGCAAGTTATTCACTTAATGGTGGGGCATTTACAAAGAAACTAGTCAAACACCTCTATATTTTCTCTCTCCTCCCTCCCTTTCCCACCAAATTTCTTGAGAGAGTAAACTGTATCTACTCCCTTCATCTCATACCTTGTCCATTTAAATCTGATTTCATTTCCCACACTCCCTCCACACATATGCAAACTCTGAAACACTCACTGTAACTTCCAGATGCAATATAGCTTTTCTTGAATTCTATCCTCACTAATCTTACTATTAAGTTTGATGTAGCTGTTAACTACCTTTTTTTTCCCTTAAATATAGATGAATCATACTTCTTTAAAAAAAAATTTTTTTTTTCTTGTGATGAGAATTTTTTTTTCCCCTCCCCAAAGTCCCAGTGCATAGTTGTATATTCTAGTTGTAAGTCCTTCTAGTTCTTCTAGGTGAGCCCCCATCATAGCATGGGTACTGAAAGACGAGTGGTGTGGTTCCATGACCGGGAACTGAACCTGAGCTGCTGAAGTGGTGAGAGCCCCAAACTTTAACCACTAGGCCATCAAGGCTGGCTCTTAACTACCTTCTTGAAAATTGTCTTCCTTCGTCTTCGATTGGAACACAGTTTGCCTCCTAACTCTGACTAACTTACTTCTATCTCCTTCGTTGGCTCCTCTTGTGCCTTACTTAAAATACAAGTACATCCCAAGATTTGTCCTCAACCCAGTTTCTCTTCCTTGTCTATACCTCTTTCCTGGTGATTTTAAGTACTCATACTGTTTCAATTAACACCTCTATGCAGATGCTCCCAGATCTTTACCCCTAGTCCAACTTATGTAGAGTTCAACTTTCATATTTTCAACTGTCTGCTGGATCATGTCTTATAGATAATCCTCCTACTCTTTCAAATGCAGCAGTTTAAAAGTGAACAAATCTTCACCTCCAAACCAGCCCCTCCTCCTAACTTCTCTATTAATATTTGTGCAAAAAAACATGCCACAAACATTGAAATAAGTTTAAAACTGAATAATCTTTCACTCCGCCATCTCCATCAATCCCATGTCTAATGAGGTGACGTTCATTGAGGTGACATATCTAACGAGGTGGCAGTCATTGAATGCCTACTATATGCCAGACTCTGGGGATGTAGTGTAAAAAAAAAATAAAAAAGAGAGGTCTTACCCTAGAGAACCAATTACAAGGGGAGGATAGAAAATTATTCACTCATTTGACGAATATTTATTGAATACCTACTAAAAGCCAGGCACTGTTCTGGGTGTAAAGTCCTTCAATCCTACCTCTGCAGTGTCTCTCAAGCCTACTCTAGCCCAGCTCAGGCCTGGTTAGAACTTCCAGATCTAGATATATATATATATATATATATATTTTTTTTTTGCTGAGGAAGATTTGCCCTGAACTAACATCTGTTGCCAATCTTTCTCTTTTTGCTTGAGGAAGATTCATCCTGAGCTAACATCTGTGCCAATCTTCCTCTATTTTATATGTGGGTCACCACCACAGCATGGCCGCTGACAAGTGGTGTAAGTCTGTCCAGGGCACAGGAACCAAACCCAGGCCGCTGAAGTGGTGCACACTGAACTTAACCTCTAGGCTATGGGGCCGGCCCCCTGGATCAATATTTTTAAAATGGGAAAAATGGGCTTCTTGCCTTTAGTATTTTATTTTTTCTACTAGTAATTATCATATTAGCTGTGGGCTTAAAATAGATACTTTTAAGAAGTATTTGTTTATCCTAAATCATTATGACCAACTTTTCCTTTTTCTTTTCTATATTAAAATTTTATTTGTTCCTTTATCTTCCAAAGCTTCTTAACAGACCCTCCATCCTCCATCTCTGCATGCTACAACTCAGCCCTTATGCTGCCATCAGACAAATATTCCTGTAACAGAGCCCTAAGGTTACTTTCTTGTTTTAAAATGTTTGAAGGCTCAACAAATATAATCCAAATTCTGCAGTTAGGAAATCAAGACCCCCATCCTGAGACCTGAGCTCCAATCTCTCCTTCTGGTCTTACCACCCAGTTCTCTTTCATGTATACCTATTCTCCATCCAAACAGGATTACTCAGTGTTCACAAACATCTGATACTTTCTTTTCTTACCCAAAGTTGTGCCTTCCACTTGGAACACCATCTGGTCTATCTCTATTCACTGAAAGTTTTCTTTTCTCTTTCAAAGTTCAGTTAATTGCTTTATCATTATAAATATTTGTGCCTTATTCTCCCTTATACCTTCCATGGATGGCAAGGACAGAGTTCTAATCACATATATGATAAGTCTATCCACGACTCCACATACAAATTGCAAAGGGGCCTTCTCATTACAGATGCTGAGTAAGTATTTACTAAATAAATGTTACCAGAAACAACTCTCTAGTAGTTTCACATGTGTACATTATTTCTTTTCAACATGATTATAAAGTCTTCAAGTGCAGGAACAATGTTTCTTCCCTTTCCCTTTGTTTTCTACATAGTTCTTGTGCAGAACTATAAACAGAGGAAGAGAATAAATGTTAGCAGAATGAATAAGTGATAAGTTATGCTTTTTCATAGGAAAACACAATATTATATTAAAATCCATAGTCATATTCTAAAGTCTAAGATTAATGCCATGTTTGGAAACTAGGGAAAGAAAAAAACTGTAGCTGGCATATTAAGATCCATAACATTCTTTGGCTATTTTTTTATGTTTTCTAAAGAACTATTGCTTCTCTATAATAAATCTATCATTTTTTATGTGCTTATTTTGTAACTCTACCTCACTGAACTCCACTATTAGTCCTTTAAAAAAATTTATCTTAATTTTCCTAGGAGATAATCATTATTTGTAAAGATAATTTTGTCTCTACTTCAAAATAGTTATATAATTGCTTTCTTTTTCTTATCATATTGCATTGGTTAGAACTTCCAGATCAATATTTTTAAAATAGAAAGAATGGGCCTCTTGCTTTTAGTGTTTTTTTCCTACAAATAATTATCATGTTAGCTGTTGGTTTAAATTAGATATTTTATTTTAAGAAGTATTCATCTATCCTAAACCACTGTGTCTAACTTTTCCTTTTTATATTAAATTTTTATTTGTGCTGTTATCTGATTGCTCTCTCAGAACTATGTAACTTAAGTGAAGTGGAGATTTGGCAACTGTTCAGTGATATGATCAATTATAGACAGCAAAGCCAGATAACTTAAATCATGAGTCATTTTGCCTATCTTTATTGATAAAATTATCAAGAGAACTGATGAACATACATTAGCCTTTGTACCAGTTAGACATGAACTCTCTGGAATAAAGGTAACAAAATATGAAAATGCCAGTGAATTCTTCTATCCTTTCATGCAGTCATTCAACAAATATTTATTGAGTGCTGTGCCAGACACTATTCCAGGGCTGGGCTATGGGAATGAATAAGACAAAGTCCTTGTTCTCATAGGGCTTTCGTTCTAGAGAGGGAAAACAAGAAATTAACAAATAAGTGAGCAAGATATTTTCAGATATTCGTTAAGTGCTATAAAGATAGTAAAAGATGATGATGTATTAGAGAGTGACTGATAGGGATAGGTTATTTCAGCCAAGGTGGTCACAGAAGGCTTCTCCAAGGAGTGATATTTGAAAAGAGACCGACATGACAAGAAGGAGCCAGCTCTATGAAGACAACAGGGAGAGAGCATTGCAGGCAGAAGAAATAGCAAATGCAAAGACCCTACAGTGAGAATGATCTTGGCATTTTGCAAGAACAGAGAGGGCTGAAGAGTAGTGATCAGAAGGAGAACAATAGGACACAAGTTTGGAGTGGTGCGAGGACCAGGTGACGGTGAAAAAATCTAGATTACATGTACTGATGGAAATCATTTTTAAGGATGAGGATAATAATACATTTGCCAAGAGGAAATATTTATACTTAGAAGATTTACAATGCAAGTTATAAACACTTATAAAATTAACTCAAATCTTAAGTAGAAAATAAGCCTAAATAAGGCGAACAAGCTCTCTCCTACATTCTATTCCACATCAACATTCTCATTTACTTGTGTTTTGTCACCCTGAATGGCAACAAAGATCTTGGAACGATAACACGCATTCCCCAGAGCAAAATTTTCTTATGCAACAGATTGTGAGCCAAGATCTTTCTGGCCGTTTAGGCAGTGCAGAGAGACACATCATCCCAACCAGTTAGCCATGGGCTTTCCAAAGCTGAGGAATCACATCATCTATACTAGTTGCAACCTTCATGGTAAATTAAACAAAACCACATGACTTGGTTCCTTTCTTTGTACTCTTATTTGGAGAGAAGAACCAGCAAATGAAACAGTTTCAGTCCCCACTAAAGTTATCCAAAAATAAAGTATGTAACAAGTCTGGGTGACTCAAGATGGTCACTCTCCATGTGTCTTGATTTAGACTATGGGGCTATTTTTGGTTTGTCATAACTGGCTGGCTGTTGTGGTCTCAGACCAGGCCCGGTACCCTGGTCAAAGCAGTGCTTTGTCACAGGACAGAAGCTTGTGGCAAAAAACCTGGCCACTTACTTACTGTCCCTTTGTGAAAGAAGAACACTGAATCCCAGTTGCGGCTAGATCTGCTGCAATGGCCCCCAAAGCGCTGCTCAAGCCTTTGTTAGACTGAGTTTTAAAATTTCATATAGTGATCATGTTTTTGGAAAGAGCAGCTCACCAGTGAGATCTTTTAGGTCCTAATGGTTTTCATGGAGATTAGAATCAGAAATAAGCAGGGGCAGGCTCCTCTACTCAAACATCACCAGGACGTCATCACTCCTTAGGCAAGCAAAGCACTTAGCATAGGGCCTGGAATAGAGTAACCCCTTCATAAAAGTCCCCTAGTTATTGTTGTATCTTACATTTATCTGGCCCCAAAAAGGATTCTTTGGAAGTTTCTGGAGCAGCATTCCAAGACCACTCTAAGAATTAGGCCAGTACTTTTTCACTGGTCTCCAGAAAAACAAGAAAAAAAATTTTTAGAAAACACACACGCATATGCATATGAAACAGTTTAAAGTTATCATGTATCACTTCTTGTTGATTGCCTTTACTCTGATATTTTTGTCCTTCTTACTGAGTTTTTCTTTAAGGTCACATATTCTTTCTTTTAGTAAAGAATGTTGCTAGTAAATGGTAGTAGTTGTTGTTTTAAATGTCCTTATTTGGCAAAATTAAACAGTGGCATCTCAATGCCAATCTCCCCAATTTTTTGGAAATTCACTGGACTCTAAACCCTAAATCTGGGAACCACTAGCCTAGATGTTTATAGCCTCTAGTTGTCTGGCCTATCTGGTCCCTACTATAGTATATGGGATAGATAAATGCGCACTCTGTAGCCTCTTTACCAATTTACATCTTTCTTCTATGTGATGTCTTGTAACTGAAAGCTGGGGACCTGCAAGGGAGGGAAGGGGTGTGGTAAGGAAGCAGGAATAAATATTAGCCATTAATATCACTAGTATTTATATTAGTATAAATATATACTAGGAGCAAGAGGTAAGGCCAAATAAATAAAACACACAAATTCTTAGTGTGATAAGTATGGAAGATCAGGAGGTTTTTCTAATATCAACTTGTAAATGATTTGTTTTGTAATAATATGAACATATTTTAAATATTAACTGCTTCTGTCCCTTCAATGTTTGCTGCCCTTAGTTTTCAATATAAATTGTGCTTTAGACATTCCTTTTAAGAAATATTTAATACCCCAAGGCAAATAGGTTTTTCTATAATTAAATCAGTCTAAATCATTGTTAGATCATGCTTCATGATACGGCTTGTATATAAGAACGTAATAACTAAGTGGCTATTTTTATACTAGCAGGACATCCTGGCTAGAGTACAGGACTCTGAGATGCAGGTCTTGTATTCAGCTAAGTCACTGATTTACCGTATCACATTGGGAAAATTGCTTAAGCTGCCTCTGTTCCATTTTTATAAATTTGCAATAGTAAAATTTGTCACTAATAGCCCAACATCAAGGTTGTTGATGAAAACAGATTATTACAAATGATGACCTTATCTACTGGAGGGTAGTTACCTGTGTATTTGAAGGTCATATAACTACCATATTACATCTATAATTAACAGCATAAGGAAAGAATAAAAATCTGGATTAATAAATTTGCAATGACATAATAACAACTACCATTTATCCAGCATTTATTAGGTACCAGGCATTACACTAAGTGCTTCATGAACATTGTCTGATTTACTCTTTGAGGAAGGCACTTTTACTGCCTTCAACTTACAGTTCAGGAAATTGGGGCTTTTGGAGATAATTCCCCATGGGTAACAAATGCCAGGCTGGGAGGCCTCTTGGGAGACAGGCAGCCCGCCTATTCCCATGGAGCAGTATTGACTCCCTCGGAATCTGTGTGTGTTGACGGGAATCTGTGTGTGTTGACCAGGCTAGTGAGTATGCATTTCCCCCTCCAACACCTAATAAGGTAATATTTTCCTTTGTATTCCTCTAGTTCCTTACATAAAGAATTCTTAATTTCCCTTTGTCTTTTGTCATTTGACTTTCACTTCCTGTTTGGGGTTTTCTGCTTTTATCACTGAGTCTTCATCACTGCCCTGCTTCATTCCTCTTCTTGGTGGATTTGACCTAAGTTCCAGTTTTGGTGCCTTTTCCTTCGTGTTTCGGTTCCTTACGCAGTCTGTGTTTAGCGAGTGAAGTTACCTTTTATGGTTTCCTTCTCTTTTTCTTACTGGAGGTTTTCTAGTTTTCCTATATTCTTTTGATATGTATATGTTTACCTTAAAGTGGTTTACTTTGGAGCCCTCTGGGTTAGACTTCAAAAAGAATTTTCTGAGATAAGTGCTGCAATGTATTAGAATATATATGTGTATATATTTTTTTGTGAGGAGATCAGCCCTGTGCTAACAACTGCCAATCCTCCTCTCTTTTTGCTGAGGAAGACTGGCCCTGGGCTAACATCCATGCCCATCTTCCTCCACTTTACATGGGACACCGCCGCAGCATGGCTTGCCAAGCAGTGCGTTGGTGCGTGCCCAGGATCCGAACCGGCGAACCCCGAGCCGCCGCAGCGGAGCACGTGCACTTAACCACTTGCACCACCAGGCCGGCCCCTGTATTAGAATATTTTATTGAAGAGGATTATAAATGCCTACAGGTTTTTTGTTTTTATTTTTATAAGGAAAGGATAAACAGTGACAGAAAGAAGATGGATGGAGGAATTTGAATGTTATCTTTCTGAGACGCAGAAAGAGAGAGAGAAATTGATGGTCTCCAATGATAGACTTCTACTTGGAGAATTCTGGCCTATTTGTATGATTTCAGTGTCTAGAATAATAGAACTCATAAACAGAAATTATCATCACATTAGATATTTTGCTAGGTAAATTTTGATTTGTTTAGAAACAAAGACATTATTCTACCCAGTGTGCTTTTGATGCATATTACTGGGAGTCCAGGTTCTAAATGGTTTAATGAACTGGCCATGGCAGCGTAGTATACGGAAACAAATACTGGATTGGGAGGAGACCTAGGTCTAGTCCTGGTTTTACCAGTAACTAGCTGTGTAACCTCAAGCAAGTTGTCTATGTTCTCCAAGTCTGTTTCCTTACTAGTACAATGAGTTGAAAGGATTGGGAGACCTACCCCTAAGGTCTTTTCATACCTTACAATTCTCAGTACAACACATTTTTTCCCCTTCTCTGTAAAAACTTGGAAATTTTTCATAACTAAAAGAAAGCTCTCTGGGGAAGGAAGACCATCAGTAACTCGAGTCTTTCCATAGTTAGGTCTGGGTAACTAATACTTCCAAATTCCCCACATATGTGCATATCAGCTATTTTCTAGAGAATGGTAAAATTCTATTGTAATATCCCCTTGTGATTGTGATTATATCTGAATCAAATACCTTATTTAGAGGTTACCTGAACTACACTTACAGAAAGCAACGCATTTTGGGTTTTGTTGTTGTTGTTGTTAAGTAGCAGTTTTACTGCTTAACCTGAAATATTAGATGCCAAAAGTCTGCCTATCTTTGAAAGCACATACAACTCGAAAACAGCTTTTGTGGCTGAAAAGATTATGTAGATACTAAGCAAGATGTTCAGAAGAAACTAAGTGCCCTAGGAAAGCTTCTCTGACCCTAGCATTTGGAAAGCTAATGTTGTTTTCTAAAAGATATAACTAAGGGGGCCGGCCCCGTGGCATAGCAGTTAAGTGCGCACGCTCCACTGCTGGCGGCCCGGGTTCGGATCCCGGGCGCGCACTGACGCATCGCTTCTCCGGCCATGCTGAGGTGGCGTTCCATATAAAGTGGAGAAAGATGGGCAAGGATGTTAGCCCAGGTCCAGTCTTCCTCAGCAAAAAGAGGAGGATTGACATGGGGATGTTAGCTCAGGGCTGATCTTCCTCACACACACACACACAAAAAAAGATATAACTAAGGAAGAAGACCTAAGAGCCTATATTTCAGGATAATGGAGTCTTCACAGAATTTTAAAGTTGGGTGGAGTCTTGATGATCATCTAGTTTAAGCATCTACTCAGCACGGGCATTACCTCCCAACATTCTGGCCATTTGGTGATCCAATCCTCTGCTTTAACATGTCCTGTGACAGGGAGCTTACTACCTCATTATACAGATCATGCCATTGAAAGAGAGCTTTATTCATTGAAAAATTCTCCTGTAAATACTCATTGGGCTAGGTTTGATGGAAGCCATTCTTAGCTGCAAATTGTAGCATATACTTATTCTTTGCCTGCCCCTTACATTTGTGGGTGCCAGGACAAGAGTACAAATGGAGAACCACATGCCATGTGTCTAAATACGTAAAAGTTATAAATCAAGCTAACAAACAGTTAAGTAAAGCATGTTCTATATTCCTAGCTTGACCTTCACAACACCTATTACGGACTGAACTGTCCTCTCGCTAATTCATATGTTGAGGCCCTAACCCCCATATGAGGTAACACCTTTAAGGAGGTAAAGTTAAATGAGGTCAAAAGGGTAGGGCCCTAATCCAATAGGACTGGTGTCCTTATAAGAGGAAGAGACACCAGAGATCTCTCTTTCCCTGCATGTGCACAGAGGAAAGGCCATGTAAGGACACAGCAAGAAGGCAGCTATACGCAAGCCAGGAAGAGAGACCTCACCAGAAACCAACCTGTGACACCTTGATCTTGAACTTTCAGCCTCCAGAACTATGAGAAAACAACTATCTGTTGTTTAAGCCACCCAGTCTGTGGTATCTTGTTATGACAGCCCAAGCTGACTAACACCCAAGTAAAAACTGGTGAAAGCTGTGGTTTTTATATGAGCAAGATATAAAAGTCAACAGAATTTCCTTATTATTAAATATGTCTGGGTGTCTGTTAATGAGCTGACAATGTTAGATGAGTAAAAAAGACATACATAATTCAAAAATACTTTATTATTGCTCTCATTTCAGTGAAGTCTCTTGCCGGGGACTAAGGTAAGGGTGAGACTGCCATTTTATTCAAACCAAAACCTGTAAACATCACATGCTAAGTCTTTCAGCCAACTCCATATTTGAATTATTATCTTTGTGTTTTAGAGTTGTCTTAGGATACAAGCACCATGTAGAGGTTCAGGACTTTTTCTTAAACTTGAGGGCATTTTATTCAAATGTAAAAACATTTTATACACCAAAGCAAAGAAAAATAAAGAAATGAATAAATCTTACATTGTGCCACAAGAACTGAATCACTGTAATTGCATTGTATTGCACATGCAAGTCTTTGTTTTATTCCACCTCCATTTATCTCTGAGCTGCATTTGCCAAAAAACTCGAAGTTAGATTCCAAAGGCAGAGCAAAGACAAATTAGGATCTCCCTTTTCAATCCTCTAAAAGAGAAGATTATAAGTTTATCTATACTTAGGCAACTATCTTTTTGTCTACTTTAATATCATTTTCTTCACAAATGAAAGAAAAGATATAAAAACTAAGTTAATACCTGCCCTTGGTTTTAAGAAGTGCAAAAGAATATAAAATGAAAAGTAAAAATCTTTTTCTTTACTTTTTATTTTTTTTTGACGAAGATCAGCCCTGAGCTAACATCCATGCCAATCCTCCTGTTTTTTTGCTGAGGAAGACCGGCCCTGAGCTAACATCTATTTGCCAATCCTCCTCCCTTTTTTTCCCCTTTATCTCCCCAAAGCTACAGTAGAAAGTTGTATGTCATAGTTGCATAGCCTTCTAGTTGCTGTATGTGGGACGCGGCCTCAGCATGGCTAGACAAGCGGTGCGTCAGTGCGTGCCTGGGATCCAAACCCGGGGCCGCCAGTAGCAGAGTGCGTGCACTTAACTGCTAAGCCACGAGGCCGGCCCCTCTTTTTCTTTACTCTTATTTCTAAGCCCCAGAAACATCTATGAGAGTTAACGACTGTTAACATTTTCTTGTGTAGCTTTCCAGAATTTTTCTAGGCATATACAAGAACCTAACTTTTTTTTTTTTTTCACATTAGTGGGATCATGCCATACATGATCATCTGTATTTTACCTGTTTTTAAACATAACAATTTATCTTGAAGATATTTCCATTTCATCACTAATAGAACAAGCTTATTTCCTAAAGTTCTTTAAAAACTAAATGAGATAATTGTGTATCATTATTAGCACCAGATCTGGGGTCTATCAAGCTCTCAAAAAATATTAGTTTCCTTCCTCTCTTTCATTTTTACAAAGATCACCTGGATTTGTGATTGTGATTCTGGAGGATTCTATTATTTAAATGTAGATGTAGGTGTAGACAGTCACAGAATTACAGAATTTCTGAGTGGACGGCTCTTACAAGTTGCCTGATTCAAGTGATAGAGCCTGTACCCAAACCAAGTCTTTGCTTTCAGTTTGGTGTTCATTTAATCCTCTTCATTTCTAATATAATTTTGATTTTTATCTATTGTTCATCTTAAAAATTAAAGTAGAACATGTAAAGGTGTTAAACAACGGTAATAAACTAGTTTGTGTATACTGCTCAAAAGAAACAAGCTAGTAATTTTCATTTAGAGAAGGTAGCTCAAACCGAAGATAATATATGGTTTATTTGAAAAATATAAATTGTGGCAAAAATTCAAAAGTATTACTTCTGGGAAGGACTTAGGGTCTAGAGTGGAAGACTACTTCTTACTTCTTCCACTGTCTGAATTTATTTGCACATGCATTCATTTTTCTATTTTAAAAACCAGGATTAATATATGTAGGTATCTGGTCAATGTTTAGTGTCCTTGAGTTTTACTGGGGTGGGGGGGTGGGGGTCCATCCCTCAAAGCCTTTAAAATGCTGATGGAAGGAATGGAGATCCAGTGTTCAGGGTGGAGAAGAGGTGGGTAAACATCAAGAATCCAGGAGAGTGCTCTAATACTGGAAAGGAAACAGAATTTGGGAGTTCTTTGTGGAGGATAAAGGAAATGATGATAGGAGCTTATACCATGAAGCATGGACAATGATTTTTTACTTTACAGTTGTTCCCAAAAACATTGGTTTGTTTGAGCATAAGATACAGAGGCTAGCGAAAAAATGTGAAAAGCACAACTACTCAATTTAATTTGGCTGAAAAAGTTAGGGAATAACTGATTGGGCTAACATAATAGTGATGTAGATTAAGCTATCTGGTTCTAAAGAGACTAGCTTGTTTTCCTCCTAAACATATGATCATCAAAGAAGCCACCTAAAGTGAGGTTAGGCAACCCACCACATGACCAAAGTCACCCACTCAGAATCCCATCTGAAAAACGGAAATTCTGAAAAACTCATGTTTACATCACAATGATGTAGTGAAGGCACAATAGAACAAAGCAAAAAAATCTTAACGCTTAAATTTAGGCAATTCAAGTATTCTGTTATTTAAAAGTCATTCAAAGCATAGAACCATAGCATTGGAAGGAAACTTAAAGGTCACTGAGCCCTCTCATTTTACAGGTGAGGAAACAAACAGGGACCCGGGGACCAGTCTAGGTGTCACAGCTAGTCAGAGGAACACCAGCACTAGAATCCAGGTCTCCCAAGTCAGTGCTTTGGTTGTACTACTGCACCTCCTCCCAGAGAATGTTTACTTCTAGTGGTTTGCCCCATCTTATGCCAATGCCCTCTTTTAAAAATGATTTTATAATTTTTTCCCTCTACTAATTGTATGAAATTATAATTTACTTGGGAAAAATGTTTAACAGACACCTAAATTATATAAAGACACTTACTTCCTTTATGAAAGGTGTAGTAAAGTTACGACTGTCCCTCCAATATTTCTGATCCTAGGCTATAGGTATGGGACAGAAGATGGGTGTGAAAATGTGGGTATCTCATTGAAAGATTCACATTACATACCCACACACAAACCAAGCATATTGACAAAAACAGACCATGCCTATTCAAGGGTATCAAATAGATATTGTAGAAAAAAGGATAAGAGTAGAGAGCCTTATTTGATTCATTCCAAAATACTAGCAATAATAATTCACCTTTTGTAGCTTTTGCTAGTCCTTCAAATTCTCTCAATAAGAATTTATTGGGTGCTGTCTATGTTTCCTAAGCTCTAAGGTTTCAAACATGAAAAGCCACTATTTATCACTTAAGGAGTTCACTATTTATCACTTAAGGAGTTCACAGTCTAGGAAAGGAGATAAGTAGAGGCAGCAAGCAGGTTTGGTGTCACATACTAACATTATAGTTAATTGGACAGTGACTTTTAGAAAGCAAATATTTTATAAAGCACTGTACTTGATCAGTTCTTCAATTTTCCAGTTTCTAAAATGTTTAAGAATATTTTATTTCTATCCCATCACATAATGAATTTAAGACTGAGAAACTTAAGTTAGTTAAACAAAGAACATTATCGGTTCTCCCCATAATTAGATGACATAAATATATACAAGAGATCCTTTAGCTAGTTTAACTGAAGTGTTAGTATATGCTTTTGAATATTGATGGGAAAGCAATGAGTCATAGTTATTAGCTGTTAAGATCCTATGGCTATACACTTACTCTTACATACACGTTACCCAATTTCTCTATTGATTTAAGTGGTATTTTTATATAGCAAAGAGCTTCAGAACTTCTGGATGGAGAAAATACAAGATTCAAACAACTGAAAATTATATTTTTTAATTCTTTTTAAAATTTTTTATTGCAGTAAGAACATTTACCATGAGATCTACCCTCTTAATAAAATATTAAGTGTATAATACATTATTGTTGACTATAGGTTCAATGTTGTACAGCAGATCTCTAGAACTTATTTATCTTGTTTAACTGAAACTTTATGCATGTTGATTAGTAACTTCCCATTTCTCCTTCCCCTCAGTCCCTGGCAACCACCATTCCACTCTTTGATTCTATGAATTTGACCATTTTAGATAGCCAATGTAATTAGAGTCATGCAGTATTTGTCTCTCTGTGACTGACATTTCACTTAGTATAATGTCCTCAAGGTTCATCTTTGTTGTCACATATTACAGAATCTCTTTCTTTTTTAAGACTGAATAATATTCCTTTATATATATATACACACACCACATTTTCTTTATCTATTCATCTGTCAATGGACATTCAGGTTGTTTCCACATCTTGGCTATTGTGAGTAGTGCAGCAATGAACATAAGAGTGCTGATATCTCTTTGAGATCCTGATTTTGATTCTTTTGAATAAATACTCAGAAGTGGGATTGCTGGATCATATGGTAGTTCTACTTGGAATTTTTTGAGGAACCTCCATACTATTTTCCATAGCAGCTGTACCATCTGACATTCCCACGAACAGTATGCAAAGGTTCCAATTTCTCCACATCCTCACCAACACCTGTCTTTTTTTGTGTGTGTGTGAGGAAGATCAGCCCTGAGCTAACATCTGATGCCAATCCTCTTTTTGCTGAGGAAGATCGGCCCTGAGCTAACATCCATGCCCATCTTCCTCTACTTTATATATGACGCTGCCACAGCATGGCTCAACAAGCAGTGCGTTGGTGCGCGCCCGGGATCTGAACTGGCGAACCCCGGGCCGCCACAGCAGAGCGCGAGCACTTAACCACTTGTGCCACCAGGCCGGCCCCTTTGGTTTTTTGATAATAGCCGTTCTGAAAGGTGTGAGGTGATATCTCCTTGTGGTTTTGATTTGCATTTCCTTGATGATTAGTGACACTGAGCATTTTTTCATATACCTGTTGGTCATTTTCATGTCTTCTTTGGAGAAATATCTATTCAAGTTCCTAGTGCATTTTAAAATCAGGTTATTAGCTTTTTTACTATTGAATTATAGGAGTTCCTTATATTTTGCATTAGTGAGGGTTCTCCAGAGAAACAGAACTAATAGGATATATACATAGATATATATAAGCAATATATTATAGGAATTAGCTCATGGGTTACGGATGCTGAGAGGTCCCACAATCTGCCATCTGCAAGCTAGAGAACCGATAATGCCAGTGCTATAATTCAGTCCCAGTCTGAAAGCCTGAGAACCAGGGGGAATGCTGGTGTAAGTCCTGGAGTCCAAAGGCCCAAGAACCAGGAGCTCCTAGTTAGAAGCACAAGAGAAGATGGATGTCCCAGCTCAAGAAGAAAGAGAATTTACCTTTCCTCTGCATTTTTGTTCTATTCAGGCCCTCAATGGATTGGATGATGCCCACTCACATTGGTGAGGGTGGATCTTCTTTCCGCAGTCTACCAAATCAAATGCTAATCTCTTCCAGAAACACCCTCACAGACACACCCAGAAATAATGTTTTACCTCTTGGAGATTAACCTCATCTCAGATATATGGTTTGCAAATATTTTCTTCCATTTTGTAGGTTGCCTTTTCACTCTGTTCATTGTTTCCTTTGCTGTGCAAAAGCTTTTTAGTTTGAGGTAGTCCCACTTGTTTTTTGCTGCCTGTGCTTTTGGTGTCATATCCATGAAATCATTGCCAAGACCAATGCCATGAAGCTTTTCCCCAATGTTTTCTTCTAGGTGTTTTACAGTTTCAGATCTTACATTTAAGTCTTTCATCCATTTTGAGCTTATTTTTGTGTACAGTGTAAGAGAAGAGTCCAATTTCATTCTTTTGCATGTGGCTATTCAGTTTCCCCAGCATCATTTGTTGAAGAGACTATCCTTTCCCCATTGTGTATTCTTGGCACCCTTATCAAATATCAGTTGACTGTATCTGCGTGCATTTATTTCCACGCTTTCTATTCTGTTCCATTGGTCTATATGTCTATCTTTATGCCAGTACCACATTGTTTTGATTACTGTAGCTTTGTAATATATTTTGAAATCAGAAATTGTGATGTCTCTAGTTTTGTTCTTCCTTCTCAGGATTGATTTGGCTATTCGTGGTCTATTATGGTTCCATATATATTGTAGAATTCTTTTTTCTATTTCTGTGAAAGACGCCATTGGGATATTGATAGGGATTGCATTGAATCTGGATGGCTTTGGGTAGTAGGGACATTTTAACAACATTAGGTCTTCTAATCCATGAACAAGGGAAGTCTTTCCATTTGTTTGTGTCTTCTTTAATTTCTTTCATCAATGTTTTGTAGTTTTCAGTATACAAGTCTTTCACCTCCTTAGACAAGTTTACTCCCAAGTATTTTATTCTTTTTGGTGCTACTGTAAATGGAATTGTTTTCCTAATTTCCTTTTCAGATAGGTTGTTGTTAGTGTTTAAAAATGTAACTGATTTTTGTATGTTGACTTTGCATCTTGTAATTTTACTGAATTCATTTATTAGTTCTAATAGTTTTTTTTATAGCATCTTTAGGGTTTTCCATATATAAGACCTTGTTGTCTACAAATAGGGACAATTTTACATTTTCCTTCCAATTTAGATGCCTTTTATTTCTTTTTCTTGCCTAACTGCTCTATGACTTTCTGTATTATATTGAATAGAAGTCATGAGAGTGGGCAATATTCCCTTGCTCCTGATCTTAGAGGAAAAGCTTTTAGCTTTTCACTGTTGAGTATGTTAGCTGTTGGCTTTCCTTATATGGCCTTTATTATGTTGAGGTACTTTCCTTCTTTTCCCAGTTTGTTGAGGGTTTTTATCGTGAAAGGATGTTTAATTTTGTTAAATCATTTTTCTGCAGCTATTGAGATAATCATGTGATTTTTATCCTTTATTAATGTGAGGTATCACATTAGTTGATTTCCGTATGTTGAACCATCCCTACACCCTAGGCATAAATCCTACTTGGTCATGGTGTGATTCTTTTAATGTGCTGTTGGATTTGGTTTGGTAGTATTTTGTTGAGGATTTTTGCATCTGTATTCATCAGGGGTATTGACCTGTACTTTTCTTTTCTTGTGGTTTCTTTGTCTGGCTTTGGTATCAGGGTAATGCTGGCCTCATAAAATGAGTTTGGAAGTGTTCCCTACTCTTTTAATTTTTTGGAAGAGTTTGGGAAGGGTTGGTGTTAATTCTTCTTTAAATATTTGGTAGAATTTACCACTGAAGCCATCTGGTCCTAGACTTTTCTTTGTTGGGAGGTTTTTGATTACTGATTCAGTCTCCATACTAGTTTTAAGTCTGTTCAGACTTTCTACGTCTTCATGATGTAGTCTTGGTAGGTTGTATGTTTCTAAGAATTTATCCATGTCTTCTAGGTTATCCAGTTTGTTGGCATATATTGCTTATAGTAGTCTTTTATGATTTTTTAAAATTTCTGTGACATCGGTTTTAATGACTTTTTTTTCATCTGACTTTACCTATTTGGGTCTTCTCTTTCTTTTCTTAGCTAGGTAAGGATTTGTCCATTTTGTTTATATTTTTAAAAAATCAACTCTTAGTTTCACTGATTTTCTCTATTTTTCCTCTTTTCTATTTTGTTTATTTTTCTCAAATCTCTATTATTTCCTTTTTTCTTCTATCTTTGGGCTTAGTTTTTCATTCTTTGTTTTGTTTTTTTAGCTCCTTGAAGTATAAAGTTAGACTGTTTATTTTGAGATCTTTCTTCTTTTTTAATGAGTTTATTGCTATGAACTTCCCTCTTAGTACTGTTTTTGCTGTATCCCATAAGTTTTGGTATGTTATGTTTTCATTTTTGCTTGTCTTGACATATTTTCTAATTCCCTTTTTGATTTTTTTTCTTTGGCCCAAAGATTGTTCAAGAATGTGTTGCTTAATTTCCACATATTTGTGAATTTTCCAGTTTTCCTTCTGCTATTGATTTCTAGTTTCATTCCATTGTGGTAAGGAGAGATACCTGATATGATTTCAATCTTCTTAAATTTATTAAGACTTGTTTTGTGACCTAACATGATCTATCCTGGAGAAAGACTATGTGTACTTGAGAAGAATATGTATTCTGCCGCTTTGGGGGGAAATGTTCTGTATATGTCTGTTAGGTCCATTTGGTCTATAGTTTTTTAAGTCCTCTGTTTCCTAACTGATTTTCTGTCTGAATGTTCAATCCATTATTGAAAGTGGAGTTGAAGTCTCCTACAATTATTGTATTGCTGTTTATTTCTCCTTTCATTTCTGTCAATGTTTGCTTTATATATTTAGGTGCTCTGATGTTGGGTGCATACGTATTTAGAATTATTATATCTTCCTGGCAGATTGACCCTTTTATCATTATATAATGTCCTTCTTTGTCTTTTGTGACAGTTTTTGACTTAAAGGCTATTTTGTCTGATATATGTATAGCCACCCCTGCTCTCTTTGGTTACCATTTGAATGGAATCTTTTTCCATCCCTTCACTTTCAGTTTGTGTGTGTCCTTTAAATCTAAAGTGAGTTGCTTGTAGACAGCATATAGTTGGGTCTTTTTTTTTTTTTTTTAAACCATTCAGTCTTTTGATTAGAAAGTTTAATCTATTTACATTTAAAGTAATTATATAGGCATTATAGTAATTATGATAGGGAAGGATTTACTATTGCCATTTTGTTAGTTGTTTTCTGTTAGTCTTGTGGTTCTTTTATCTTTTTCTCTCTTGCTGTCTTCCTAGATGCTTTGTTGATCTTTTTGTATTGATATGCTTTGATAGCTTTCTCTTTTTCTTTTGTGTAACTTCTATAGGTATTTTCTGTATGTGTGGTTACCTTGCAGCTTACATAAAATATCTTATAGTTATAACAGTCTATTTTAAGCTCATAACAACTTAAGTTAAATTACATAAAAAACTCTACACTTTAACTTCTCCTCTCCACAGTTTATATTGTTGTTGTCACAATTTATATCTATTCATATTGTGTCTCTTTTAACATATTTTTAGTTATAGTTATTTTTAACACTTTTGTGTTTTAGCTTATATCTAGAATTAAAAGTGATTTACCCACCACCATGACAGTAATACAGTATTGTATATTTGTCTATATATTTACCTTTACTAATGAGTTTCATACTTTCTTATGCTATCATGTTGCTATTTAGCATCCTAGCATTTAAACTTAAGAATTCTCTTTAGAATTTCTTGCAGGTCTAGTGGTGATGAATTGCCTCAGCTTTTGTTTGTCTAGAAAAGTTTTCCTCTCTCCTTTATTTTGAAAGGCAGTTTTGTTGAGTAGAGTATTCTTGGTCGGCTTTTTTTTTTCTTTCAGCACTTTGAATATATCATCTTATTCCCTTCCAGCCTGCAAAGTTTCTGCTGAAAAATCCACTGACAGTCTTATGGGGGTTCTCTTGTACATGATAAGTTGCCTTTCTCTTGCTGTTTTCAAAAGTATCTCTTTGTTTTTGACTTTTGACAATTTGATTATAATGCGTCTCAGTGTGGATTTCTTTGGGTTCATCTTGTTTGGTGTTTTGGGGGCTTCTTGGATTTGGATGTTCATTTCCTTCCCCAGATTTGGGAAGTTTTCAGCCATTATTTCTTTGAATAAGCTTTCTGGTCCTTTCTCACTCTCTTCTCCTTCTGGGACTCCCATAATGTGCATATTGGTCTACTTGATGGTCTTATAAGTCCCTTAGGTTTTCTTCACTTTCTTTCATTCTTTTTCTTTTTGCTCCTCTAACTGAATTATTCCCAATGACTTCTTCAAGTTTGTTGATTCTTTCTTCTGCTTGATCTAGTGTGCTGTTGAACACCTCTAGTGAGTTTTTCAGTTCAATTATTGCATTCTTCAGCTCTATCATTTCTGTTTGGTACTTTTTTATATTTTCTATCTGTCTGATGAAATTCTTACTTTGTTCAAGCATTTTTCTTTTGATGTCAGTGAGCATCTTTATGACAGTTGTTTTGAATTATCTATCAGGTAAATGATATAATTCCACCTCACTAGGGTTGGTTTCTGGAGATTTATGTTGTTCCTTTGTTCGGAACACATATGCCTGATTCTTCATTTTCCTTGACTCTCTGTGTTGGTGTCTGTGCACCAGACAAAGCAGGTAATCCTCTCAGTTTTCACAGACAGGCCTCGTACAAGAGGAGATCCCCACCAATCAGCCAAGCCAGAGATTCTGGGGCCCTCTACCAACTCTTTCCCTCCCCAGGGAGAAGCTGGAAGTTGTGATTTTAGTCCATGCACTCTGTTCTGATCTGGGGGGCAGAGAGTTATAGCATTTACCCATCCAAACCACTGTCTCTATTCTCCCCCAGGCAGCTAGACTGCATGAGACCCATCAGAGCTCCAAGGTGCTAGTTCTTTAGGGAGCCCTGGAGAAGTTGGGGCTCTGAACATATGGATCAACTCTTTTCCTCCCCAAGGGGTGGCTGAGAGCTGGGGTGGCTGAGAGCTGGGAATTTCATCCACTATGTGCTTAGCAGCGAGGGAGGATTTATGGCACCTACCAGTGCACGCCACTGTCTCCATTCTCTCTCAGGTAGCTAGATTCTGCCAGACCCATCAGAGTTCCAAGACTTGCAAGACTGAAGCCAGTCCTCTGGGGAGCTTCCCTGGAAAAGCTGGGGCATTGCATGTGTGAACCAACCCCTTCCCTCTCCTGGGAGAAGCTGGGAGCTAGGGAGTCTCTTCCTGATTGTACAGTGCTGTGCCAGGGGCAAGATCTCTGGTGACAGGGTGTCCTGAATCTCCTTACTGGCTTCAGTGACTCTGGTTTCTCATTTGCGTGGAGTGCAAGAGCCTTTCAATTAGTTTCTGGATTTCTCACAAAGGGAATCTGTCTATGAAATGTAGCTTAATTGGCATGTTTGTGGGGCAAGGAGGGTCCAGGGCTTCCTATTTCACCATCTTGCTGACTTTACTCCTGAAAATTACGTTCTTCTTATATAGATTTTTCTAAAGTCAAAATAGTTTGCTAAATTTGTGGGGGGGTGGGACTACAAATAAAAAACTCTTCAACATCTGTGATATAGTCTCACTTAAAAAAATTATTTCTAAATTTATGACAGTTCTATTTACAGGAATACATCTTTCAGTACTTCAGAGATCATTGTTTATAAATCATACCAAGTTTGAGAAAAACATTTTTCTGTTTTTAAAAAGAGCTAAAAATTAACAGTAGTCATGAAAAATAAAAGAACTGGTTAGATATTTTTTACAGTAATGTTAAATGTAGATTTAACTGTGAAGAAATATTATTTCATTGAATCTTCATTTAATATATAGTAATTTAGTTCAGGTCAGAATAGAAGTGTTACTATGGACTCTATTAGGTTACCATGGCATTTTTTAGTCTTCAATTTCAAGCATTTCTAGATTCTATTGAAGACAACAAAAATGCTAGCATACTAATAACTGGCCTGTAAGTGGCAAGCAGGCAGTTTATTACTTTGAAAAATAACACTATTAATAAGCTTCCTAGAAAACAGCAGTTAATAATCCTATACAAATAGAAGTCTATTTTAAGGTTTTGAATTTTAGGATGTCCGAGAGACTGAGCTATTTATGTGTAAATAAACATATTCTAATAGACACAAAACAGATAATAGCATAAAATTTATCTTTCTAAAGATTAGTTCAAAAGTTACTTAAAAAATATATTTATTTCCAATGCTTATTCAATAACTAGTGAAGTATAGGTTAAACAATGGCAAATACTCAATGAGTTATAAAAATTATACTTGATTTTCTATTAAGAATTATTATTAATGGAAAGTATATCAAATGAAAGGATAAGGGGTTGAATTTTTCAAAATTGAGAACTATACAAGTGATATAGTAAATTCTCATCAATGGCTAGGGGTTGATATGCAATAGATAACTGAAAATTCTAGTTAGTTGTCCAAACTTTATAGCTTCTAACTAAATGCAATCCTACTTATTAATATAAGCCGTGTCGTAGGAAATAAATGTTTATGGAAGATTGCTTTGAAGAACATGATAGCTGAACGTTACTTGTCGAAGGAACAAGTCCATCAGAAAGTTTTCTGTCTAGATTGTATTCAGAGTTAGTTTAATGGGAGGGCCAGAAAATCCAGTCTAAAGGTACTAAAACATTATTGAAAATGTAAATGCACTTGAGAAAATTGTATTTACCAAAATTTCTTTCAGAAATTAAGATAGGAAGGCATACTCTGATTAACCATTTGGGGTGGGACATGAGATCACAGTGAACATGCTCCAGTCACCAGACAGGTGCTAAACTGCCTCTTAAGGAGGGCAACTACAGTTAAGAGCTCTTGTTTTGCTTCAAGGGGGCTAGTGTGGGGCAAGAGCTACACTGTGCAAGATAACAGAGAGACTAACCTGCCAACCTCCTTCCAGCCTCCCATGAAGTTTAATGGGGTGCCAATTAACAATAACCTGACCAGCCATTCACATGCCCTTGGTTCACCTCAGAGAGCACTATTTAGTCCTTACAGAATTGCCTTTACTTAATAATGCTTTGGGGCCATTAGATATACTAGAAGAAACAGTCACACGAAACACGACAGTCTATCGTAGGGCAAAGGATCCTTTACATAAGATCCACAATAGGTCTTTTGGGAAACAACTGCTTTGTTTTTATCTTAAGGATATTATGCAACTTGCGACTAAGCATATTTTCGCTTTTGCTTTGGATGTTAGGAAACTTAAGGGCCAGATTTGCCATTCCATTCTTGAAACTGTATAGGTTCAGAGCATGCATTTCTCTCCCTCTTATCTCTAGCTTCTGTTTTCTTACCTAATTTTCTTTCACCTGTCTCCTTCAACTTTTTATTTCAATCTTCCATATTACAAATAGTTTTGAAAGTTACCTCTATTCCTTTGTAACACTAGTTGGAGTCCCTGGTTCCAGCGTCTCACGCATTCCTCTTGGTTTATTCCCTCATTTCGATAGAACACCCCCTCCAGTAGTTTCCTAAGACAAGGGTAAATGAGATGTAACTTTTTTGAGATCCTGCTTATTTGAAATTGTCTTTATTCTACCCTCACAGTTGATAGTTTGGTTGGGCAGAGAAAATTCTTTTTTCTGTGCTTATTAGTCAAGAAAAGTGGCATTCTTTGTTTCATTATGTTCAAAATTTAGCTGCTCTAATACCATTGTACTGGTGAAATTATTTAATAACTTTAGGAAAATAGAGCAGGCAAACAACTTTGAACCACTGTTTTCTGAACCTTAATACTATGTAATATATACAAATTAACACTGTATAAAAGTAAGCTTTTGCATTCTTGCTTTATTTTTTCCAAAATATTTAGATACCTATTTTTTCTATGTTGTTTGTATAACTTCCTTACTCTTTTTTTATTATAGATGTCATATGACAAGATGGCTTTTATAGGACAACCTTACTAGCTCTTTTTTGTTGTTTTGCTCTCAGCTTACTCATTCATTCATCATTCATTCAATCATTAATTCAGTAAACATGTCTCCCTTTCTCAATTTCCCATCATGTCTCCTTTCTCTTCTCCATTGCCACTCTTCCTTCTGAAATCTTAACTACCCAGCTAAAAATAAAATAAAGTTTTAAATTCAATTTACAATTTAGGTGCAAAACAAACTTTTATTTTCATGAGTGAAGGAGGTCTAGTAATTTTTTGTATTTATAATGCTAATAATCCAATTTGATATTATATAATTCAATATATCAAGATTTTAAAATAGGATATAAGAAAAATGTTATACTTTTTAAAAATAAAAATTTGGGGGTCCAGCCCCGCAGCGTAGTGGTTAAGTTCGGCATGCTCTGCTTTAGCAGCCCAGGTTCTCGGGTTCAGGTCCCAGGTACAGACCTACACCACTTATCAGTCATGCTGTGGCAGTGGCCCACATATAAAGTGGAGGAAGACTGGCACAGATGTTGGTCCAGGGCTAATCTTCCTCAGTAAAAAATAAATAAATAATAAAAAAAATAATAAAAATCTGGATTGCAAAACCTTTATTATATGGGCCAGCCCCATGGTGTAGCAGTTAAGTGCACGCGCTCCACTGCTGGTGGCCCAGGTTCGGATCCCGGGCACACACCGATGCACCACTTGTCAGACCATGCTGTGGCAGCGTCCCACATAAAGTGGAGGAAGATGGGCACGAATGTTAGCCCAGGGCCAGTCTTCCTCAGCAAAAAGAGGAGGATTGCCAGAGGATGTTAGCTCGGGGCTGATCTTCCTCACACACACACAAAAAAAACACCTTTATTATAACCATGATGTTCCCACACAATGCTCTATTTTTAAAAAATACCTCAAACAGAAAATAGCAATCTAAGTCTGTTAAAAATTTCAATGATTTAAACTTTCAGAATATTAACCATAAATGCTGCTTATATAATATGCCAAAAACTCTACATTTAATAGTTAAGGACGAAGAATTACCAGCTAGCTTCATTACTTGATAGATGTATGCATCCTAAAACATAATTGTAGCTCAGCTTCTAAAAAAGGCAAAAGAAAAGAATGTTTTCAACAAAATTTGGTTAAAAAAAAAATACCATGAAGGACACAGGAAAGGGTAATGCAGTGATGTCTTCTCTTTATTAAGGTTTCAATAGAAGCAAATACACTCAAGAAACCATTTACAAAGGACACAGCCTCATAATTGTTTTAGAGACCAAAGTCACTTCCCTGCCACTGGAATCTGGTTTGTAAAGACAGAAGCAAATTATACACTAAAGTTCTCAATTTATATTTTTAGGATCCCTACTTTAATACCCTCTGTTTTTGTTTTGTTTTTTTTTGGTGAGGAAGATCAGCCCCGAGCTAACATCCATGCCAATCCTCCTCTTTTTGCTGAGGAAGACTGGCCCAGAGCTAACATCCAGGCCCATCTTCCTCCACTTTATGTGGGATGCCGCCACAGCATGGCCTGACAAGTGGTGCGTCAGTGCACGCCCGGGATCCGAACCCGGGCTGCCAGCAGCAGAGGGCGAGCACTTAACTGCTATACCACAGGGCTGGCCCCAAACAGAGGCTGGCCCTCTGTTTTTATTCTACCAGACATACCAAAGCCAACCAAGTCAATTTAAATTAGGAGGGGTAATGTAATTCCAAGCCCTGGAAACCCTGGAATGAATATACTATAAACCAGGAAGAGCTCTCTCACCTTGATTAAAGCAACATAATTGTGGCAGATGTCATTTGTCAATCAAATAATACACACCTGATTATTTTTGTTTCCTAATCTAGAAGAGGAGTGCATTTTTATTTGTAGCTTTGACAAAAATATCCTTTTAGTGTATTGTGCTTGGTAAATTAACTTTTAGAAGAATGGAAAATACCTTATGTAATTTAATACGTGACAACTATCTATAACAATTGCCCTCTCCCAGTGAAGCCCATCTTCCAAAATCCAACTTAAAATTTTTTTTTTTTTTTGGTGAGGAAGATCAGCCCTGAGCTAACATCTGATGCCAATCCTCCTCTTTCTTGCTGAGGAAGATTGGCCCTGGGCTAACATCTGTGCCCATCTTCTTCTACTTTATATGGGATGCCACCACAGCATGGCTTGATAAGCAGGGCGTCGGTGCACGCCCAGGATCCGAACCTGCAAACCCTGGGCCATCAAAGTGGAGCACACGCACTTAACCGCTGCGCCACCAGGCTGGTCCCAAAATTTTCATTTTTTAGAAGCTAGACAGGCTCAGCCTATCTTTTGAATGTCAATAAAATCTGATTTTGTCCGTGCGCTGTTTAAAATATTCTCTAATGTTTTTATCTTTAATAATATAACAAGGAAAAATAGCATAAAAAATCTGAGAGGGAGAGAAAGTATTCAAAGCAGCACTTTGTTGGGAATGACTATGTTCTGGATATTAAAAGACAACTAGCTTTCTAAGAGCAAATGCTCCAAGGCTCTTCACGAAAAAATGCTGGAGAGCAGTATTATGACATTCATGATGTCTATATAAGGTGTCCTAGGATGTAACAGATTAGTGCCAACTAGCTAAAAATTACTCTAAGAATTTTTATTCTTTCCAAAATTGTAATCAATAAACTTAATAAACAATATTTATTAAAAGTACATAGATCAGGGGCCAGCCCCATGGCCTAGTGGTTAAGTTCAGCATGCTCCACTTCGGTGGCCCGGGTTCAGAGCCCAGGTGCAGACCTACACCACTCATAGGTGTAGGGAGACCATGCTGTGGCGGCAACCCACATACAAAATAGAGGAAGATTGGCACAGATGTTAGCTCAGGCCAATCTTCCTCAGCAAAAAAAAAGTACATAGATCATGGAAGTATTTTTAATTAAATAAGCAATCTCTGGGACGTGAATTCATAAGTCTGAACTCAACCAAGTGAAGTCCCTGCAATGACAGTTGCTTCTGTTGGGGGGAGGGGGTGGAGAGGTTAGAGTCCTAAATTGACAGTGACATGATGGCAGGAGTGAGTCAAGAGTAAGCAATAAGAAAGTTTGGTCCTAAGGAGGTAGCTGAGAGAAGGGAAGCTCATGGCCTCACTGAGCTGTACAGTCAGGGATTGGTGCCTTTCAAAGAGGTGAATGAAGGGGACTGAACAAGGATTCAGGTAAGATTCACTAGTGTAGAGGGAATTCGTTCAAAGGGTTATGTGAATAGAAAATCAGAAAGCTTGGAGTATAATTAGAAAGCTGGGAAGTTATTCTATGGAAGGAAATGGCTGTGCTGTGTGTGCTACTGGGTAAGGGGATTCTGAGTTGGTTACTGATATTTAAACACCTGTACTAATTATGTTTGCCAAGTATGACTGGGGTGGAAGATCTGACAGACATTCTAGATGAGGGGAAAAAAGACCCAGAGATCAAACTATTCTGTGAATCCTGGAGTGGGATGGAGACATTGTGACATAATGTTAAGAGTATGAGCTTTGGAAATCAGATAGATTTGTATAATGGCTGATTTGTTAACTTTACTGGGCCACAGGGTGGCCAGATATTTGACCAAACATTATTCTGGGTGTTTCTGTGAGAGTGTTTTTGGATGAGATTAACATTTAAATTAGTAGACTGAGTAAGGTAGACTGCCCTCCATAATAAAGGAAGGCACTCAACCTTCCTGCCTGATGGCCTTCAAAATGGGACATCAGCTTTTTCCTGCCTTTGGACTCAGAATGGAACTACACCATTGGCTCTCCTGGGTCTCCAACTTGCCGACTCACCCTGCAGATCTTTGGACTTGTCAACCTCCATAATCATGTGAGCCAATTCATTATTATAAATCTCTTTACATATATAATACATGTAACACACATATATATACACACACACACACATCCTATTGGTTCTGTTTCTCTGGAAAATCTAATACACACTGGGTTCAAAATCATGGCTGTTTCTTAACAGCTGTGTGACCTTAAGCAAGCCCCTTAACCTCCCTGAGCCTATAAAATGGAAATAATAATCCATTTAGCACAAGATTGTAGCAAGGATTAATTGAAATAATTTCATAAAGCATTGAGTACAGGGCCTTGCACATATGGCTCAATAAATGAAAGTTGTTATTTTTACTTGTAAGAAGAGAAAAATCCACAAAAAATTAAGGATAGAACTACCATATGATCCAGCTATTCCACGGGCGGGTATTTATCCAAAGAACTTGAAAACACCAATGCATAAAGATACATGTACTCCTATGTTCACTGCAGCGTTATTCACAATAGCCAAGACTTGGAAGCAACCTAAGTGCCCATCAAGGGACAAATGGATAAAGATGTGGTATGTATACACAATAGAATACTACTCAGCCATAAGAAACGATGAAATCCAGCCATTTGTGACAACATGGATGGACATTGAGGGTATTATGCAAAGTGAAATGTCAGAGGGAGAAGGTCAAACACCGTATGATTTCTCTCATTAAGTAGTAGATAACAACAACAAACACATAGAGACAGAGGATGGATTGGTGGTTACCAGAGGGGAAGGGGGGAGGGAGGAGGGCGAAAGGGATAATTCGGCACATGTGTGTGGTGATGGGTTGTAATTAGTATTTGGGTGGTGAACATGATGTAATCTATGCAGAAATAGAAGTATAATCATGTACACCTGAAATTTATACAATGTTATAAACCAATGTTACTGCAATAAACAAAAAATCAAAAGATAAAAAATAATAATAATAAATAAAAAAAAGAGAAAAATCCAAGTGGAACAGGGACTAAAGATGTATTCTTGATGAGGAGGATGATACGAAAGTCAGTTGGAATTGTCCAAGCTTAACCTAGCCCACAGCAAAGTGTCCCTTGTTCTTTCCTTCTAGTCTTCTCACCTATTTTTATGAAAGCTACCTTCTGTTTCATCACACTCATGTAATTCTTGGTGTGGAAAAGTTCAGCTGAAACGCTTTCTAAAACCCTAATTAAAATCTTGTTAAAAATATTCCAAATACATATCACTCTTTCCTTACTTAATTAAACATAGTGAATATAAAAATGTGGACCTTTTGATTTAGATTTTGCAAACGTACTAGGTTATTACTGAAAATATCAGTAATCACTCTAACATATTAGATATTTATTTCCAAAACTAAATCTCTGATAGCAACTTAATTTGCTGTCATTAGCCCTTCATAAAATTGAGTGTGACATCAATTCCAGTTTGCAAAGAGTTCTGGCTAGTAAAACTTGACTGTAAAAATCTCCCTCTCTTTGACAACAGTAACATCTAAGGAAGAGAATAAGTATGATCTCTTCATTTTATATCCTTAAATATTCTCTCAGGGTAAGCATGAAGCATCATTGTGCAGAAACCAGTTCTATTTCAAATGTAACCATTCATTTAGCAACCAGTCTTAACTATCCACAGAAGCAGCAGAAGTTCTAAAACTCCTATTTTTTAAAAAAGTGAAGACTAGCCAACCCCTCTGTGACAAGAAGCTGACTAACATCAGTGTGTAGATTACAGTTATGGCCTGGAGAGCTGGAAAAAGTGCTAACAATCTTGAATCTAAAAGTACGCCACACTACTTAGGTCCCAAATAATTTAGAGTTTGGTTGTTGGTTTTATTTTCCTTGGTTCCCTCCTCATGGATGGTGGAGGTGGTGGGAAGGGTTAGGGTGGGCTTGGAAAAGAGGAAAATGTGTCCCCTACAGCAGCAACATAGGTCTGCAGCTCAATCCTCTGAACTATGAAAAACTCTCCCTTCCCAAAATCTGCAATCTGGTTTGGGAAACCCACATTTATTCAACAAAACAAAACACTACAAAAACGGTAGCTCTTACTACATGCTGGCACTATTCTAGATGCTAGAGATACAAAGATAGACACTAGTCCATAGCCTCATGATTTTAAGTCTAGTGGGAGAAACAAACTTGTAACCAAACAATCACAACACAATGAACAATAACTGAACAACAGATGTAGCTCAAAGACAGCAGGTACAACTTGGGGGCAAGGAAGACTACAGAAATGCTAACGAGCTGCCTACAGGATGCAGGTGGCCCATTCTAAGGCAAAGTAATTTTTAAGGAAAAACTCAATTTCCGGACTAAGAATCTTAACTTCTGAATGTGAGGGCTTTTATGTTAAGGTTCTTATACATTATACATACACACACAATAATAACCCACACAAAGGGAAATTAGCTCACTTTGAGAACATGATTCACCATCATTCACACCTGCTCAATTTAAGACCCTCCCAAACAGGCATTAGGGGAAAATGTGGTAGCAACTGTACAAAACTAGGACAGAGAGACTTCTGTTGCTATATGAACAATATAAAACAGTAGGCATACTTCTGGATGTATTTATTAGATTATAACTGTCAGTCCTTTTAAACTGTGTTAAGATGGTTACCGAATGGGGAATAAAGCCCTCAACACTCGAAGTTTTCATATTTACATCAGAAAAAATCTCCAATTTACGAAGGCTAATGTTTATTTTTGCAAAACAAATGAAAATCACACGTTTGGATTTACAGATTTGTCATCCATTCATGTCATAATTCCCAAAGCTATCCTTCTTCCCCAACGAACTTTCCATTTCTTTTTAAGGGCACAGTAAAAGGTTTTTTAAGGTTATAGCCATCGAAAACTTGAAAGAGAAATTTTCAACGACTCAATAATTACAAAATGATCCCATACTGACATTCCCAGTTTATCACTGTATTTAACACTCTTTTGTAACATCCAACATCCTTCATCTAACAAGATCAAAGGCTCCCAGAACATTGTTTTGTAAGCTGCCTAGCAGACAAACCCTATGAAACCTGAGGTCGCCACGCCAACAGAATGCAGGTCACCGTACCACGGCGGACCACTCTGCACAGTCAAAAGTGCCGTTCACTTTATGCTGACAGAGCTTCTTTCCAGAACCGCCCCCTCCTCCCCCCAAGAACCGGAGAGTGTCGATTTCACAAGGGGTCTGGCACTGCTTTCTTTAAAAACGAAGCTTTTATCTGGTCCCTGGAAGGTCACCTTGGTACCCGCGCGGCTCGGGACCAAGCGTCTGGGCTTTGGGACAACAACGTTGGCTTCTCAAACCGCGACCTTCAGGCCTCTGTGCTTGCCCTGACCCTAGCACGGCCACCGCCCTTCACACCACGGAGGGCACCGTCCCTCCCACTGCCACGCCGAATTCGGACCCGGCGGCTCAGTGGGGGTCCCAGGCGACCCCCCCCCCCAAGCCCGGGGCCTCTCGCCCGGAGACCGCCCCACGGTAGTGACCAAGAGCTGACGCCCCGACAGGCTCTGTCCACTCCTCCTGCCCGAGTCCTCGCCGACCCCGGCTCCTGTTCTGACTTCAGCCCACACCGCACCCCGGCCACCAGGGAACGTTCCAGAACGCTGGCCCTCTCTGGGAAGTCCCAGTCGCCATCCGGGAGGGAAGCCCGATTCGTTTATGGAGCGCCCACTCTGAGGCACGCCGGGCTGGGGGCCGGGCTCGCACGCGGGGGAGACCCTTCGGGCCTTGCCCCGGGAAGCGCCCGCGCTCCAGCACCTCTAGTCGCCGGCGGGCACCCCTCGGGCCGCGCCCTCGTCCTCCAGGAGGACCGACGGCGGCGCAGCAAGGGACCGGAAGAACCGCGCCCCCAGCCCGCGTAGACCCCTCTACCCCCTTTACCTCGCCCGACCCCCCGGAGGCAGCCGGAGCTAAAATTAGAAACAAGCGCCGCGTGCGCTCACGTGCGCCCCGCCGGGCGGGGTCCGGGTGAGTCACGACCCCGCCCCCCCTCGCCGAGGACGCGCTGACGTCAGCCGCTTCCCCGAAGGATGACGTAAGCGCGCCTCGGGGAGGCCGCGAGGCCTGCTGTAGAACGTTCACAGAGTTTCGGTGCCTTAAAGGGACCAGGCTTTGGATCATGAAAAGTCTGGGGCGACTCCACTCACCCACCCGTGGAGTCGGAGCCCATCTTATATCTCTTTGTACTGAAAAGTGTTGGCTGTTGAGATGGTGTTGAGAAAAGGAGAGCAACTGAGCCACATTGGAAACTCCTGGAAGCCTCAGAACCTCCTCCTGGAAGCCCTCTTTGATTAACCAGAATCTGATCCTGACTCAAAAGTCAGGAAGTTTTCCGTGGCCCTTGATTCGCTACCCGTTCACTTACAGCCCCTCTCCATACACTTGTATCTCTGCTGGTAGAGAAAGGCTGTGGTTTGAGTGTTTATTTATATACTCCATCAACTTGGGGCAGCTTGGCCCATTTATCTGTGTCCAGACTCTGTCATTAGTCACGTGACCTGAAACAAGTTATTTAACGCTGGGTGTGAAGTTCCTGAGCTGGTCTCCAAACCCTCCTCTTATGCTAATATTGCCCGAGGAAGTTTCAGAGGCAGGAATCCTGTCCAACGCCTGATCGTTCAGCACTATTGCAGCCTCACAGGGAACCAACAACTTACTGAGGTTTACTGTGTGGCAGGTATTTTCATTATCCTCCCCGTCCCCCTCGATTAATCCTCCTGTCTCCTCTCTGAGGTAGATATTAATTGTCCCCATTTTACTGATGAAGAAGGAAATCTAAGTCTGTTTCCCCAGGTTACACAGCTAAAGAATGGAAAACAGGAAGTCATTCCCAGGTGGGTTGGACTCCGAGTCTGTTTTTTGGTGATAAAGGTGGGCTGTGAAATGTCTTATTCTGGGTGTACTGAGTCCCCTAGAACCAGCTTTTTTCCTTTTAATGCAAGCCCAGTGCCTCTGAACAGGTAACCCAGTCCACGCCAGAAGATCCCCAGAGAAGGAGGGGCCAGGCCTCAGGCCTGGACAAAGGTGAGGCGGGGGGAAGGTGCTCACCCTCAGGTGCTCATGCTGCACTTGGAGGACCTTGAGGGGGAGTGCCTCCTTGACGTTTGCAGCTAGGCACCTCACTCGCCTCACCCTAGTCCCAGCCCCGCCAGGCCCACCCTTGACTCTGTGTTTCCTCTCTTGAAACTAGAGAGGGCATCCTGCTTAAAGTGTCGTCACCTGGCACACCAGCAGCCAGCTCTACCCAGTGCAGAAGAAATACCTTGTTTCTCCTCCATCATAATCCCCTCTCTATAAAGCAACAGAAAATCTCCTATTGGAACAGCATGTTCATGCCAAAAACAAATTAAAGACAGCAACAGCTTCTTGAAGTTTTAAACAAAATGATGGTGCCTGTGTACTGGAAAGGGAGCCAGGTGGGTGAGCTGCTGTCACTGTTATCTTGTGACAGTTATTATTGGTCCTTGGCTGAGTGTCACAGCCCCATCCTCAGGCTACACATGCCAGGTCTACCAGGGGCACTTTCCTCCCCCAGCTCACCCCTGGGAGGCATTTAAACTGACCCCTGTTCCCTCATACCCAGTCTCCAGCCACTACAAAGCTCTCTCCTTTGTGTCCCCTGCTCCTGTCCCCTCTGTCATGCTCCTGACCCCTTTATCAATGGGAGTCACTGCCCACTGCTCCTCTCGTACCTCCAGGTTTTCGGAAGCCTGTGACCAAGCACACTGTGTGTGCTCCCACCACAGCCTCAGAAGGAGATGGGAGGATACCACAGGCAGCCTCAGCTGTGAATACAGCGGTTTCTTCCCTTGTACTGGGGCTGGACACACAGACATGGAAGCTCAGAGCGCTATGGTACCTTCAGGCCAACCAGTCCAGCCCGTTTTATAACAAAGGGGCTAAAGTCCAGGTGAGGTGACATGCCCAGGGTCACAGGGCCTGTTAGGTAGAGAATCCTAGTCGCTTGACTTCCCAGCCCACTGCTCGCTCCATGGATCACACCTCTGTAAACAGTGGGTGTAAATGTATATGGTAAACTGTAACGTGTCATATACGTGATAGAAAGGAAGACAGATGGTGACTTGAAGTAAATATAGAGATGAAATCGTAGGAAAGAATCGGAAAGCACAATTTCTGAGGACCCCCCGCTATTCCTTCTTCCCTTTTCCTCTCTCTCTCATCCAGTCTCAAGATAGGTGAGGGGGTTACTCCTCCCCAGACCTAGGAACCATTTCCCAATGGAATGACGGGATGAGTGGGATTGCCATTTTTAAAACTTCAGTAATCAAGGTCTTGTGTGTCGTTTCAGGTTTTGATTTTTTATCTCCCTGCCTTCACTTCCCATCATTTTCCTATCTCAGAAGCCCCATTAAATGTCATTAAGAGCCATAAATGTAACTGGCCACTAATGTGGAAGGATTGTGATCTCCAGCAAATAGCCCCAGCAAAGAAAGGAGCAGGAATCCTGGGTCTGTTCCCAACCGTGCCAGTGACTCACTGGATGACACAAAGCAAAGGAGTGCCTTTTGTGGAGGGGAGAGACAGGAAGACACACATAGCTGCTTGCCTGACAGAGGCGAAAAGGTGGAGGAGAAGCCATTCGGCAGGCTCCCAGCATAGTGCAAGCTCAGGGGTCCCTGGGTGAATCCAGTTCCATAGCAACTGCTTAGCAATGGCCTGCTGGGTCAGCCCTGAGCTCTGGTCCACTTGAGTGCCCGCCTCTGATGGAGCCACTAAGATGGCTTGGGCTGGATTACGGCACTTACCCTTCATGACATCATTCTCATTGGTTAGGAATGCACCCTGGTTGTTCCTAACTCCACTTTAATAACTTGTTATAGATCTGCCCTCCAGGAATTTATTTGAAACTTGCTTTAATCTATTTATATTACAGCCTTTTCAGGCAACAAGTAGATTTACCATTTATGTAAAAGCACTTAGGTCTGAAAATACAGAACATGCTATATAAGGGTTCTGTTTATAATAATAATAATAATAACACTTCTATAATTTTGTTACATATAATAAATATAATATATTATAATTTGATGATAATCACAGTTAATTCAGATGGTCTCACAGGCTTATTTTTGGTCACTCACGATGTTTGTCTTTGTCTTTATCTCTACACACACCACTCCCCACCCATCAAAAAGTATTTATTAACGGAGTGAGGTGCTGTCATGGGCATAACTCTGCAAGCAAACTTACGCAAACACATTCAGTGTCCTCTAAAGACTTATCATCTATGACCAACATATAGTAGGTCCTCAGTAAATACTTGCTGGGTGGATGGATGGATGGATGGGTGATGGATGGAAGGAATAAAAAAAGAGAAACCCTGTGTGGTAATTGGTGAGACATATTAGGAATGACTGTATTGGGGGCTGGAGGATAAACCTGAGAGTATCATTGGCATGAAGGAAAAAGGGAATGTCCTGATTTTATGGTAGATATGCGTTTATGAGCTCTCCTCAGATTGGCCCTAGAGCTTCTCTGGTTCCTAGGCTGCTGAAATGATGCATGGACAAGGGATGCCAAAGGGACGCCCCCCTGACAGGTGCTGTATGGGTGGCAGGAGTGAGGAGGTAGGTATGTGGTCCAGAAGAGAAAGCCCAGCTCTGTGGCTATCTCTATTTTCAATAGGAATCATACCAGAGTGAAGTTTTAAAAGCCAGGTGATTCAGTAGGTGAATGGCCAAATAAACTGTGGTACATCCAAACAATGAATATGATTCAGCGCTAGAAAGAAATGAGCTATCAACCCATGAAAAGACATGGAGGAACCTTAAGTGCATATCACTAAGTGAAGGAGCCAATTTGAAAAGGCTACATACCATATGATTCCACCTATATGACCTTCTGGAAAAGGCAAAATTATGGAGACAGTAAAAAGATCATTGGTTGCCAGGGGTTGGGGGTGGGGATGGATGAAAAGGTGGAGCACAGAGTATTTTTAGGGCAGTGAAACTACTCTGTATGATACTATAATGGTGAATACATGTCATTATACATTTGTCTAAACCCACAGAATGTATAACACCAAGATTGAACCCTAATGTAAACGATGGACTTTGGGGGATTATGATGTGCCAATGTAGGTTCATCAGTTGTAACAATTATACCACTCTGGTACATCTAGTGGGGGAGAGTGTGTATGTGGGGAGGGCAGGGGGTATATGGGAAATCTCTGTACTTTCTGCTTAATTTTGCTGTGAACCTATAACTGCTCTGCAAAATAAAGTCTATTTCAAAAAAAAATCCAGGTGAGGTGATAACACCTTTCTGTATGTAGAGTTCGGTCCACTGTGGAGCCACAGAGACTTGGGCTGGAATCTGAGCCCCACCATAACCAGCTCTGTAATTTTGGGAAAGTTACTTAACCCCTTTGATCTCAGTTTCTGTAACTCCACAGGGTTGTAATGCCTGCCTCAGAGCACTCTGAGAATTAAATGAAAAACTGTATGTAAAATGTCTAACCCATTACCTGGGATATACGACATGGTAAGAACACACAACCCTCCTCCGCAATTCCTCCCTAATGACTGTAATTATTAAACATTCTGATGGCTGCTAATTTTAAAGCCTGGCCAGTTGAGGAAAGCTGTCTGGGGTGAAAGTGACCTTCTACTAGGAAAGGAATCTGCATGTGGGAGTGGGCATGTGTGTCCTCACATGCTCAGTCAGATGCTGGCCACAGAAGGTCAGATGTGGACTTGAGCCCCGAGAGGCAGTGTCAAGCCCCTCACTCAGCTTTCTCCCATGAAAAGGTCAGGATGATGGCAGGCTGTCATATTTAGATGATGGCTCGCAGAGAAGCCTCGGTGGGTTAGTCACCTATGATATGACATCATATTGCCGCTCAATATAGTAACAGCTTTGGGGGGCAGGGGCGGGGTCAGCTCTTGTTGACCAATCATGCCTTGAGGATAAATTGGATGGGACCAGCCAGGAGTCACGATAAGAGGAGAAATGCTCCTCTAAATTGGTTGTTCCACAGTTTCCTAAGGATTTTCAGCACCTCACCCCGAAATGTGAGTCTTGACTTTACTTTGACTTTGGGGCCAAGCAGGGGAAATGTCAAGGGAGAAAAGTATTTGGTCAGGAAGCCTCTAGCTGGGGGAATACCCATGACGGCCAGATTAACTGTGGTCAGAGTTGGCGCCACTCTGAAGAGGGGTGGAAAAGTGACAAGTTTGGTGCACCAGCTACCTGATGTCGGTATGGCACCCAATGAAATGGTCCGAAGGAGGGGGACTGAAAAGTTGCTGCCGAATTGGGATTGGCAGGTTGGGTTAGGCGTTTTACCCCTCACAGGTTACATGACATTCGTGGGGCAGATCAGCACCCCACTGAGGCAATGATGTTGTCTCAGCCTTTGAACTTAGCCTGAATGAAGGCATGGTTTGAGGATACCACTGATCAGTGCTGTAGTTCATCTGGGGTATTGATTAGTCATATCATAATGGAAAGCCACTGGATTTGGTAAACCCCTTTCTTCCAGTGTATTATCCTCCTTGGCATCTCTACCTCTTGTGGGGCCTTGTGCTTTGGAAATAGAATGCTTTGTATCGGCGGTGTAAGTGCAGAGGTTCACTGGGGAGAGCTGACTCTTCCTGTGTCTAAACTGGAATAAGTCCAGAGAGAGGAAGTCAAGAGGTGAGAGAGAAAAAGGCCTGGACCAGGGGTTAGGAGACCTTGTTTGGCAGCTGGGTCTGCCACTTTTCCAGCTGTGTGACCTTGGGCATCTCTTCAGATTTTGGTTCCTCGTCTTGTCTGTGAAAATATGTGCATTTGGGGTCCTTCCAACCCTAACTGGCAGCTTCAATCCTTTAAGTGTGGATCTCTGTTCTGTTGTGGACAGAGTAGAAAGGGCCTGGGGTCTGAGTGTGTGGCTCTGCTACTCACTGTGCGACCTTGCACTCGGACGCCCCTTTTCTGAACCTCAGTTTTCCCACTTGTAGGGTTATTATGACACATAGGTGAGATAATGTACCTGGAAGCCTTTTGGGAGGCACTACGTAAATGTGTTTAAATGATTCTGAGTTCCCAAGGGAAGGGGGGCGGGGAAGCAGGCTGAGGACCTGATGGTTGGGCTTACTGGCAGTTTGGACTGTGACCAGGGCTAGGAGTGTGAGGAGGTGGGGGTTGTGGTCAGCCCGGCCATGAAAACCTCCAACCCTGTCCTGCTCGGTTCCTCCGTCATTTCCCAGCAGCTCAGCAAGGGGAAACAGTTGAGAGATTGTAAATGATGCTGAAAACAGCCCAAGAGAGTGGCTGCAAACTCTTGTCTGAGAGGACCTGCAGCCTGAGTGGGCACAGCGCCAAAGCGAAGAGGGGCGTGGGGAGCCCCACCGGGGTCTGGAATCCCCCTGCAAATGAGCAGCCTCCTAGCTCCCATGGATGCCTCAGGGTAATAGTCCTGAGCCTTGCACCTCCGGGGCTGCTCAGCATCACCCCCACGGTGTGAAAACACCTCTGAGGGGGAGCCCTGGAGATAACAGATCACAACTGTATATTGACCCGTCTCAACTCATCCCTTCCAGAAAAATCACAGATCCTCCAGAGAAACTCGCCAAATTCCTGTTTATTCTTCATGTAAATGGATTAACCTAGGGTTGGCGATTTTACTTCGACTCTCCCTTTCATGTTGCAGCGAAAATGAAATTGACTCCTTTGAAGCTGTTCTTTGAGCCATAAGCATAATTTCTCTTCACTCCCACCAAAAGGGGGTTTCTCTCTTTTTGAATTTTTTTTATTTTCGAAGCCCCGGGCTCTGAAGCTTGAGAGGCTGGCAGGGGGTGCGGCTGCCATAGGACCAGCATGCTGTCCTCCTGCTGACTCATCTGACATTAACATAATTACGTTTCAGGAGTCAAAGTGATTTTCAAACTATGAGTAATGCGAGGTATTACAGAGAATGTTTACTAGGCAGCCGGCATTTCAGCACTGGAAAGGAACCAGCTGCTGCTAACAGCTGAAATGAGTGAGGGAATAAGAAAATGCTCTCAGGAAAACAACCTTTCTCTCTGGACTCCACTTTTTTGAAAAGGATTCGCATGTGAAAGGCCAGTGAACTTAGAGTTCCTTGAGGAAGGATCCAGATCTAGCATCCTTATCTGAATTCCTGGGTATCTGATCATTTTGTATGAAAAAACTTTTTTTTATAGTCTTTGTTTTCATTTACCCAACTCCAGGGAAAGATGGATTAAAGACTTCAGCAAATTATTTCTTAAAGCCAATTTATTATTAGTATTCATAATTAAAATAGATTAAAGTTGTGTGAAGAAATGTGCTGTTCCTTCGAAGGCAGGAAAGAGGACACAAATCATTTCCCAATTTTAAAGATGGGGAGCAGAAGCCCGTGGGTAGGTGAATGCCTTCTTAAAGGTCCTTTGTCGAATTAGTAAAAGTTTGAGAGCCATCGAGTACAGTGAACCTCTCCTCAGGAGAGGAGAGAGGGGCTCCCGTCCGGTTCCAGAGCTGTGTCTGTCTCTTGCCTCTGTTTCCTTGTCTCATAATGGGAATATTAATAACACATGCTCTCCCTACCTCCCAGGAACAGCCTTGAACTCTGGGAAGGCAAAGACAATGTCTGCCAACCATGTACCCCATATGTCTAACTTGGAGCCTGCACAGAGTAGGTGCTTAGTAAATATTTGCAGAATTAAGGAATGAGATAAGAGCTTTGAACACCAGAACTCTGCTCTTCTGTTTAGTTGGTCTTCTTGCCTTTAGTTCCCCCCGGCTGGGGCCAAGGGAGCTCAGCAAGTGGGGCCGTGCTTGGAGATGCGTCTACTGAAGGCACTAGCACTAACGGAAAAATAACTGCTCACATCCTCGGGGACTAACTGCTGAAACCAGATCAAAGTACAACACTCAACTGAGAAACTCCTTTAGAAAAGGCTCATTCAAAAGCATGGCAGGCGGTCTTCCTCACCAAAAAGAGGAGGATTGGCATGGATGTTAGCTCAGGGCTGATCTTCCTCAAAAAAAAAAACAAACAAAAAAAACGCATGGCAGGACTTTTAATTTCTTTATATGTTGGAGGTAAATCAGGAGAACTGTCTGGCTTCATTTCACCTGCTGATTTTTGTGCTGAGATCATCACTGCAGGGGTAATAACAATCAAGTTAACTGGTGTCTAGGCATTGTGATGGCAGGTGAAAGAGAGGTATTTGGACTGGATAAGCCTTTAAAAAAAAGTTCCACTCTCAGATACTCGTTTAAAGGTATAAAAGAAAAGGAGAAATTATGAAAAATTTATCCTGCCATTTTTTTCATAGGAAAAAATATCCACTTGATTTTATATGCGAGGACGTATTTCTAGATTTTGATAAGCGCTTACAGGTATAGATGCAGTCTTTTACAGCATCTGCAACAGATGACTCTGTTCTCTGGTTCTTTCCCTTCCTGCTTTGGCCTCTCTGCCTTTGTCTCCTTCTTTTCCCTCTCCCCTCCATCCCTAAGTTAACTCCTTCCTTTGATCTTGTTCTCATGTTGCTCTCCTCCCCAAGCATTCCTTCTCATCTTGTAAACTTTCTTATAGCTTCTAGCTAGGTGTTATTCACATGCTGAGTGGTCAATAAAGTTTTTTTTTAATACGAAAAGAAAAAGTCATGAACTAATTATAAGCTCCCTCATAAATAAATTGTTCATAAATAAATCATTGATTACTTTTAAGTTACCAAGCTTAATCACACACACAAATATTCCTGTTCACTTAGGAATGTCTTTGATGAGGTAGTAAAAGTTAATTTTATTAAATTTCATCCCTGAGTTCACGCCCTTTGAATGTTCTTCATTGGCACCATGGAAAAAACGGGGACCCCCAAAGAAAGACACAGAGAACCCTAATCTGCCCTCAACTGAGAAGCCCCAGTGGGTGTGGTTTTTGTGGACTACCTGCATTGACTGATCTCTCCTCTCCCCCCCATTAGTAGTAGTGTTAGGATTACTTCAAGCAGTAAATATAAACCAGTGCATTCAGGGCTAGTCAACCCAAAATGTTTGCTAAAAAGAATCAGATCTGTGGTCCCCTCCCAAACATCAGAGGGTGATGCTAGGAAAGAAAATGTTGCATGCGCTCCCAGTGGCTGTCATTTGGTGCTTCTGCCCTAGGCCGACTCTCCAGTGGGGTAAATCCAGGCTGGGGACATTTCTAAGGTTCTGAACCTCCATTACTCTCTTTGTATCAGAGCTGCGGGTACAGGACAGTCCTGATTGCACATCCTCTACACCATTGTTCCTGCAGGTACATTAATGTTTGTCAGACCAGAAACCCTAATTTGGATTTGGATGACATGGTCACTGTTTCCTAAAGCATCTCAAGTAAAAGGGCTCACTTTTGATCCTGATTTATTTTATAAATATTTATAAATAATTTAATATTAATTTAATAATGTTATTTAGTAGCAAGTTGCTAAACATTTGAGATCCAAATGTCTAGTGCATATCCTAAAATAAACTTTGGCTGTTTAGAACCCTTGTAGAATAAACTCATTCTAATTTTCCCCCATATTCCCCCTTGATCGCCTTCCCCCTTCCTTCCTTCTCTTTTTCTTTCTCTTCCTCCATTTTTACTTCCCTCTCTTCCTTTTATCCTCTTTCTTTGTTTTGTTTGTTTGTTGCCTTTGGCAGACGTTTTTCTAAAAAATATATCTAGAAGAAGTTAAGAAAAGCTGGTTAAGGTGTCTAGGACTGACAGAGACTTTTCATCATCTGCATTTTTTGACTCTTTCCATTTTTAATCATGTGCACATATGCTTTTTCCCAATTAAAAAAATAGTTACCCAAAACAGTGTTTTGTACCCTTCCTGTTTTCATTTTTTAAAAGTGTCTTATTTTTTCCCCCAATTCTAATGCCAGCGTATTTCCTCCTCCCCAGAAGTGAGAGACAGGAACAGCTTCCAAAGAGAAATGGGGAAGAAAGGGAGAGAGCTGACAGAAGTGAAAGGCCTGTGTGTCCACAGCAGGGATACAGGGGAATGGGTTAGCCTAACAGGATAAAGGAATTTTTTGGCCCTTTTTTTTTTTTTTTTTTTGTAAACTCAACATGTAAACATCTTCCCACATCATTAAGTATTCTTCTACAATATCATTTTTAATGGTTGTACAGGAGTCTTAATTTAATATCTTTGTACTGTAATTTATTTATTTAATACTCTATGTTAAACATTTGGGTAATATCTGATTTGCCAATATTATAAATAATGCTGCAGTAAACATTCTTGTAGCTAAATCTTTGTGCATAGCCATTCTTATTTACTTTGAATGTCTCTTCTCAAAGGAGAATAAATATATTTCTCAAATGAAAATAAATCAGAGTATACAAGTCCTGGGGCTTTTGATATATATATATATATTGCTCCTGATGTAATTTTAATTTAAATTTCTGTAGACATGAAGAAATTTCCCCCTGTGTTTATTAACAAGTTTTATTTCCTCTTTATGAATTTTCTGTTCAGAGTCTTTGCCCACATATCTATTGGTATCTTAAAATTTGCAGTGATTTAAAATGTTTTACACATTTATCAAATATATAGACAAAGACTTCCTTGTCTAATATGGGTTTTTTAAAATAATAATCATCCTCTGGCTTAATATTTGCATTTTAATGTTGGCTGTATTGATATATTTTTTGACACACAAAGGTTTTTAGATTTAAAGTAATCAAATCTATCAATCTTTTCCCTTCTGAAGAATCTTTTCTATACAGAACTTTGAAAATTATTTCATATTTTCTTTTAGTTAGGAAAAAACTTTTGAAGGTAAGGTTTACATATTTACAGTGAAATGTACAAATCTTCAGTGGCTCATTCAGTGAGTTTTGATTTGACAAATGACAAATTCATAAACCTACCAAGATCTAGAAATTCAAAGAGTATGGGTTTCTTTTTGAGCTGATGGTTGCACATATACATGATTATACTAAAAACCATTGGTTTGTACACTTTAAATGGGTGAATTGTATGGTATGAATTACATCTAAATAAAGCTGTTAAAATATAGAGAGAAATTAATATCATCCCAGAAAGTTCCCAGTGTCACTTCCCAATAGATCCCACTCTACCCCAGAGACAACCACGGTTTTTAGGTTTCTCATCATGGATTAGTTTTTCCTATTTTAGAACTTTATATAAATGGAATCATACAGCATGAACTCTTTTGTGTAAAGTTTCTTTCACTCAAAGTAATGGTTTAAAAATTCATCTGTGTTGGTGTTTCCGGAGTTTCTTTTGGTTGCTAAGAGTAATATTTTGTTATATGTGTATATTACAGTTTGTTTATCCATTCCTCTATTGATGGACACCTGGGCTGTTTTCAGTTTGGGGCCATTCTGAACATTCTTGTACATGTCTTCTTGTGGATGTATGCTTTCCTTTCTCTTGGGGAAATATCTGGGGGTGGAATTGCTGAGTCATAGAATAAATGTATGCTTAGTTTTATAAGAAACCACCAGATTTTTTCCCAAAGTGATTGCACCATTTTACACTCCCACCAACAACACATGCGAGTTCCAGATGCTCCGTATCCTCGCCAACATTTGAAGTTGTCAGTCTTTTTCATTTTAGCCATTCTGTTGGGTGTGCAGTGGTAGCTTATTACAGTTTTAATTTACATTTCCTTGATGACTACAATTATTGAACATTTTTTCATGTACTTCTAGTTTTTTAAATTTTATTTTAATAGTTCTGTATTACATTTAATTACATCTATTTATCCATCCTAAGTTATTTTGATTATGATTTGAGGTAAATCTCTAAATTTATTTTTTTCTAAATAATCAATTAACCCAACACAGTTTATTAAATAAGAATTTTATTCCCTATTGATTTGTGATGCTTTCTTTATCATAGATTAAGTTCTTATAATGTGGTTTCAGCATATCTATTCTGTGCAATTGATTTGTACATTTATACATTTGTTCTTTTGTCAGTTCCACACGATTTTATTGACACTTGCTTTTAAAATGATTTAACACCTGGCAGGCCCACTGTCTCATCATTCCTTTCCATGTTCAGCATTTTCTTTGCTGTTGATACCTAATTATTCTTTCAGTAAATATTAGAATGATAATGTCAAATTCTGAAAAGAGTCTTACTGAGATTTTTATTGAAAGTATATTGAGCATACAAACTAATTTGAAAAATACTGACATAGTTGCCATAGAACTTGAATATTCAATTTTCTCCTATATTTGTCAGTAACATTTTGTAGTTTTTATTATATGGATCCTTCACATTCTCATTAAACCTATTCCAAGCTATTTAATAGAGGTTTTCAATGTCTTCATTGTTAATTTTTACTATCGTAGGTTAATTTTTTCATTATATTTTTCCACTGGATAGTATTTCTATATAGAAAAGCTATAGGCTTTTGTGTCTCCTTTGTATATTTATCAGTTTTCTTGAAGTCTCATATGAATTCTAATAATTTTTAGTTGAATTATTCTTTTGAGTTTCCAGGAGTGTAATTATATCATCTACAAATAATTATAAATCTGTTTTCTCCCTTCTAATATTTATGCATCTTATTTTTATATGCATACTATTTAACTGGTCAGAACTTCCAGATAAAAATTAAAAATGGCAATAAACTATATCCCTGTTTTATTCCTGAATTAATAATATTGCCTAATAATAATAAAGGATGGATTTGACTGTTTGAAATAAACATTTTGTTATATTAAGAAGGAGTTCTTAAATTTGTAATCATTTTTTAGTAAGGACTAGCTGTTGAATTTTAATCTCTTCTTCATCTGTTGAGAATCTCATTTGGATTTTCTTTTTTACTAGTGGATGTGATATATTATACTATTGGATTTTTCAAATATTAAAACATAAAACCTTTTTGTTTTAGGTTAAACCCTGCTAGGATTGTTCTTTGGATACTCTGTTATCTGTGTTTGGATTTTCTTCTCTATGTTCGCAGTTTAGACAGGTTTATTATATCTTGTTTTGAGCTGTATTTTTCAGGGTTTGACATCAGGCTTATCTCTGTAAAGTAAATTAGATACACTTTCCAAATTTTTCAATGTTTTGAAGAAATTATTGAAGCATAGTAATTGTGTATTCCTTAGGAACTGAAAGATTTTCCCTATAAAGTTTTCTAGGCCTGTATTTTTTCTGGAGGGAATTCTTTCTCTCTTTTCTTTCTTTAGTTTCTTCAGCTGTGATTAGCGTATTTAGGTTTAATACTTCTAATTTTGGTAATGTATATCTTTCCAGAAGACTCTCCATTTCATCTAGGTTTTCAAATTTATAACTTACAATTTTGCTAAGATTGTCTTATGTTTAAAATATATCCTCCTTATTTGATGTTAAATCCCTTCTTTTTATTTCTAATGTTATTATCCACAGGGTTTTTTTTCTTCTTTACTCTCTATAAAGTTTTGTCTATTTTATTGTTTTTTCAGAAAATAAGCTCTTGAATTAATTCTATAATTTTTCCTATTTTCTAATGCATTTAGTTTTGCTTTTGCCTTTATTTTTTATTTCTCGACTTTTTAGGGATTTTATTGTTGTTTTTACAAATCCTTGAGTTGAAACTTTCATTTTTCCTTTCCTTGAAAGTAAGGAAAACATAGACTGTAATTTCACCTTTCAGGACACTTTATTTACATTTCATAAGTTTTAATATGGTGTGTTCTTATTTTAATTATCTTCTAACTGCTATGTTCCTATACTTTAATTTTAGTTTTGTTGAATTTTTGTTCTGTCTTTATGCTTTAATTGTTATTTTGTTTTAATTTCTATTATTAACAGTTTTATTGCCCCTGTGATTAAAGAATTAAGCTTGTCTAATTACTGTTTCTTAAAATATCTCCTATTTTGGTTATGTGCCTTGCAAATACCTTCTCTCATTCTATAATTTCTTTCCATTGTTTCTCATGTCTTCTTTAGTGCATAAGTTTTTTTGTCATAATGTAATTAAATATATCCCTCTTATTTGATTGTTTGTATGTTTGTATCTTATGTCAGAAATCTTTCCCTACTTGGTGATAATAAATGTATTTTCCTATATTTTCTTCTAAAAGTTGCAAACTTTTGCTTTTCACATTTAGGTCTTTAATCTTTATGGCTGGTGTGGGTAGGAATCTAATTTCTCTTTTCTCCCACACAGATAACCAGTTATCCCAATCCCACCATTTTCCCCATTGTTTGTGATGCTACCTCAGTCGTATATAGAGTTTCCTCATTGTCTAGGTTATTTCTGGGCTTTTGTTCTGTTCCATTCATCCATACATCTAACCCCTGGGCCAATACCATCACAGTCTTTTTAATATCTAAATAGCTAATAAGACAAGTCTTGCTACCCCTTCTTCTTCAAAATTTTCTTGACTCTTCTTGTCCATTTCACATGAATTTCAGAATTAGCTTATTAAGAATCACACACAAAACACACACACACACACACACACATTTTTGGGATGTTTAAAATTAAAATTCCATCAGGTCTATAGATCTATATAGAAAAAGATGAACATTTTTATGTTATGGAGTACTCTAATCAATGAACATGGTATTTCTCTTCCTTTATTTAGGTCTTTCTTTATATTGTTCAATAATACTTCCACAGTTTTGTTCATAGAGGTCTTGCACATCTTTTAACAAATTTATCCCTAGGTGCCACATAATTTCTGCTACTGTTGTGAATAGGATTCTTTTTTTTTCCTATTATTTTTTCTAATTAGTTATTATTATTAGGAACACTATTGATTTTTGTATCCTGCATCCTTGCTGAATACTTTTTAGCCCTAAGAGTTTCTCTGTGAATTTTTTTTGAGTTCTTTATGTAGACAATCACATTTTCTGCAAACAAGAATAGTTTTCTTTCTCTTTTCAATCTCTCTCTTTTTCCTTTCTTTTCCATTGCATCAGTTAAGACCTTCAGCACAAGGCTGAATAGAGGCTTATAACTGGTATCCTTATGTTATTCCTGACTTTAATGGAAATGTCTTTAAAATATCACCAGTTGGTATAACATTTACTTCTAGAATTTTTACAAATGGCCTTTATTGGGTAAAGAAAGTTGCCTTCTATACCTAGTTTCCAAAGATTTTTTTTAACCATGAATGAATGCTGCATTCCATGAAATGTCTTTTCTGCATTTATCAAGATGATACTAAAAAAATAAAAAATAAAGGAAAAAATTTTTCTCTTTTAATCTATTAACTTTAGTAGGTTTTCTAATCTTGACTTATACTTTCAACTTAGATTAAATCCTATTTGGTCATGAGTTTCCTTAAGATTTTGTATCTACATGAAAAGTGAGACTAAGTTATAATTTTCTTTACTTGTGCTTTCCTTGTCTGGCTTTAGCATCTCAAAAAATAAGTTGGGTAGTCCTTTTCCTTTTCTTCCCATTCTCTGAAACAGTTTTTTGTTTTTAAACATTGTTTATTTATTTTTTGAAGATCTGGTAAAACCATTTGGGCCTAGTGTCTTTGGAGGTGGGAGACCTTTTGATTAACAATTTAATTTCTCTAATGGCTAACGCTTTATTCTGGTTTCACCTGAATAAATTACCAAAATTTTATTTTTTCTTAAAAATTACCCATTTATTCTAAGTTCCCATATTTATTGGTATGAAGTTTTTATAGTATTTTTTAATGTATTTTTACATCTCCATTATATCTATATCTAACCCCTTTTTATTCCTATATTCTGTGTGTGTTTTTTTTCTTTTTCTTGACCAGTTTTGCTCAGGGTTTGTCTATTTCTGTAAGTTGTTTCAAAAAACCAACTTCTGGTTATATTTGTCTTCCTTGAATACTATTTCTTTAATTTTTTGTCTTATATTTATTATTTTCTTATTTCTGGTTTAGGTTTTTCTGTAGTTCTTTTCTTAGTTTCTTAAGTTGATCACTTTATTTATTTATTGACTTTTTTTTTCTTTTTTCCTTCTTTTATTTTTAAATTTTTTATTTATTTATTTTTTATTGCAGTAACATTGGTTTATAACATTATATACATTTTGGGTGTACATCATTATATTTCAATTTCTGTGTAGATTACATCATGTTCATCACCCAAAGACTAATTACAATCCATCACCATACACCTATGCCTAATCACCCATTTCACCCTCCTCCCTCCCCCCTTCCCCTCTGGTAACCACCAATCCAATCTCTGTCTCTGTTTGTTTGTTTGTTGTTGTTTTTATCTTCTATTTATGAGTGAAATCATACGGTAATTGACTTTCTCCCTCTGACATTTTGCTTAGCATAATACCCTCAAGGTCCGTCCATGTTGTCACAAATTATTGACTTGTTTTTGTTTGGTTTTTCATTTTATTTTTGCAGAATATGTTTCTAAGGTATTAAGTATTCATTGTTCTCTTGGCCAGAACATGGGCCCCAGCACTTTTTAGTGACCTGTTGAACTCTGCTCTCCATCTTATTTTTGTTCTGGAGTTGTAGTTTCACCCTTTTAAACATAAAAAATAGTTATTTTTTACAATTAATGGTCAATTATGTTTATAATATCCTTTAGTAGTTCTTTTAGTGACAGTCTGTGATTGGTAAACACTCTTGGTCTTTGTATGTCTGAAATGTCTTTATTTATCAGGTATAGAATTCTAGATTGACAATTATTTTCCCTCTGCACTTGGAACATATTACCCTTAGTGTCTTCTAGAATCTGTTGTTATCTGTGAGAAGGCTGCCATCAAGCTCATTTTCATTCCTTTGCGGGTAATCCATCTTTTATCTCTGTTAACTCTTGATTATCTTTATCCTTAATGTTCTGCAATTTTGCTGCCATGTGTTTGGGTATGGATTTATTCTTATTTCTATGCTTGGTACTCAAATATACTTTTGATTTGAAGTCTTTAATTCTGAAAAATTCTCAGCAATGATCTCTGTAAATATTGCTTGACTGTCATTCCCTCCTTTCAAAGTTCCCATTAGATGATGGTTGGTTCTCTCAATTGACCTTCCGTGTCTCTTAGTACTCTCTCTTCCCTGCCTAGACCCTGGAGTGTTCCTCATAACCATTTCCACTTCATTATTGTGTTTATTCAGTCCAGAAATTTTCTCATCCAGGTCATTTTAAATTTCAATGATTATATTATTTATTTCTGAGATCTTTAGTTAACTCTTTTTAAAATAAACTTGGTATTGTTTTTACCTCATTTGTTTTATAATTTCTTTTTTTTTTTTTTTTTTGTGAGGAGATCAGCCCTGAGCTAACATCTGCTAATCCTCCTCTTTTTTTGCTGAGGAAGACTGGCCCTGGGCTAACATCCATGCCCATCTTCCTCCACTTTATATGGGATGCCGCCACAGCATGGCTTGCCAAGCAGTGCATCAGTGTGTGCCCGGGATCCGAACTGGCGAACTCTGGGCTGCCGCAGCAGAGCCCACACACTTAACCGCTTGCGCCACCTGGCTGGCCCCTATAATTTGTTTTATCCATCTCTTTTGACACCTCAAATGTACTTATTTGAAAATTTTTGTTAGGCTGGTCTATAAAATCAGTTTCAATGTGGAGTGAAATCGTATCCTGATTATTGACTTCATTGGCTGTCTTTCTTAGCATTAGATTTCTTCATGTATGTTGAAATTTGGATTTGCAGGCTCATTTCAGATGGAAGTCGTGTTTGTTTTGTTTTGTTTTCTTTCTCTCTTTTCCTTATTCTGCCCTCACCCCTCCCTTTTCTCCCACTATTCCAATTGTCCCACCTGGTCCTCCAGCTTCCCAACTCTGAGCCAGAATTTCTGGTGGTATTTCAGGGATGCTACTGCATGGTGGTGGTAGGGACACAGCAGATCCAGTTACTCACTCATTCCCAATCACCAGGCTCTGTCTGCATCCTCCTACACCCCTAGGCCTGCAAATTCTAGCAGCTAGAGCCCAGGCAACTCTCTAGAGCTGTTTTTCAGCCTCTCTTCCCAAGCTTGGGAAACTCAATTCCATGTACCTCCCCCACCATAAAATCATAAGCTCCAAAAGGAGAGGGACTGTATGTATTTTGATCACTGTATACCCAATGCATTAAATAGTACCAATGCACAGTAAACTGAATGAATAAATGATGGCTAACGTTGAAAACTGAAGGACTACACCTTTGGAGTTGAACCTGGAGCTTTGTTTACTCCCAGTCCCCCTGGAGAGTGGTCAGCCTAATACAGAAGGGAACTTGTGTCTATAGAAAGGAAGAAACACTGGTGTAAGAGTTCAGAGACCCTGGTTTCAGGATGGCTCAGCCCCTTACCTAGCTAAGGCACCTAATCATCCTAAAGCCAGAATTCCTCTTCTATAAAATAAACAATCCCGTGGTTGGATGGCAACACTCTATCCGGTGGTGACTGCTTTATCAGCCTATGTTCCAGAGTGAGAATAACAGAGCAGATCCCCGTTGACCCATGATGGATATATAGTGTGAATGAGAAACAAATTCATTGTTTTAAGGCACTGAGAAATTTAGAGTTGTTTGTTACCACAGCATAAGCTAGGCTATCCTGACAGATACGCTTACTTACCTGTATTCCTCCTCTCTACAGATTTTGAGCTCTGTTGGAGGAAGGATCCTCTTGTTTTCACTACTATTTCCCAATTTCCAGTTTAGTATGTAAATATGATAATCGTTCTTTACTCTGTTTTCACCGCTAAGGACAAACATTAAAAGCCAGTAATTATCCCGTATTTACAGTATTCCAATTTTCTGAGAAAATTGTGACATTGTCTAGAATCCTCAGAACTGTCATAAGACTTTAAAAAAGTGTCATGGTGCCCTTTCTGGAGATGAAAAGACAAAACTTTTGACCGGAACATAATTTAATTTTTGTGTGATGACATGCAACATTATTATATGCCTTAGTAACTCAGTGATGCCAACAGGGGCCGACACAATGTGAGGCTCTGCTGGCCCCGAGAGGAAATGCCCCCTCACTGTGATGCTCTTAGAGTGCTTGGTCTTGTGTTTCAATAGGGCTTCTGCTCATTCACTTCTGCCTGCTCTCAGTGTGCGTGCCTCTAGTGGAAAGCTCAGCCACCTTCCTTTGCTCCTGACACTCCCTCAAGGTGGAAAACATGAAAACCAAGAGCTCAGAGGAACGATGACTGGAAAATTCAGTTTTGAGTAGATATCTACAAAAAAGTTTGGCAGTGCCCTGAGGAAAGTGCATAAGCCCCATGGCATCTCTTATGGGTGTCGTGGAGTTTTATTTTCTTGTTGTTTTCACCAATGGAAGCATGCTTTATTGAATTTAAAATGTAAAAAATATTTGTGGTTCCGTAGATATTTGCTCTGCCATAAATGTTATACTTTTTGGTATTATGGTTTAAGAGAAATAAACAGCATAAACAAAATATGGCCTAAACTATGAAAATGCAAACTATACAAATTAAAAACATAAAATAATTACTCATTATCCCAAGGAATACTTAATATATACATGTGAAATATCTTACACGTGTATACAATAAGAGCTTGGCAGTGTTTTGATAGTTGAAGTTGCTAGATATGTGGCCTCTAGATAAGGGATATAGTTACATATTCTTAAGGAAATACAGTTTTATTACGTTCAACAACCTAAACATTAGAACTCAGGTAACAGAATGTTATTTAGAGTCCTCTTTTAATGAATACAAAGAAGCACTTTATAAAAAGCACATTGGTTTCTGAAAAGAAAGCTTTTAAAATGTGTGAGAGGAGCCTGAAAACAATATTCTCTAAGACCAGTGAAACATCTCTCTTCCCGTGACCTATACAGCTTCCAGATTTAGCAAATAAAAATACACAATGCCCAAGTAAAGGGGAATTTGAGATAAAAGCAAAGAATTTTTAGTTCAAGTGTATCTCAGATGTTACATGGGACATACACAAAAAATTATTTGTTGTTTATCTGAAGTTCAAATTTACCTGGGCATCCTGTTTTATCTGGCAGCCCTACCCACCTCACTTTTTTTAACCCTCATTTTGCACCATCCTCTGGAAGGAACCTCGCCAGCCTCTGTCCCAAACTCCATAATTTCTGTATTAGTAAGCTTGCATTAATGCATTTCCACTTACACACTGTGAGGCTTATAAAGAGACTAGGTTCACCAACCAATGGCTCTCAAACCCATTGCGCCCTTGTACAGCACGGCAGCCTGTAGAACTTCTGCAAGGGGAGGGGTGTGTGGGCTCTTCCCCATAATGCCCTATTTTAGTCACAGTCATTAGCGCTGGAGAAAAAACACACTGGTCATGAGATTCACCTTTTGCCATGTCACAAGAGACTCAGTAAAACTAAATGCCTGAAAGATAGCTTGGGAGAAAAGATCTGTCTCCTGGGCTGAGGACTCTGGAAGCTTCCTTCTGAAACAGAACCATGATTTTTTAGCAGTCAAAATCCCTGACATCTCTCCCTGCACAGAGATTGAGCGGCATTTTTTTAACCTAAAATAGAGACTGAGTGATTTCAGGCACATATTCAGGCCTTGCCACGAGACCTGAACTTAGGAGAAACAGGAGGAAACACTAACTTTACTGAGCTCGTGATATAAATACATTGATTTATTTACTCCTCACTCCCACCTGCTGTAGTATGGCCCCATTTTACAAACCAGGAAACAGAGGCTCAGAGAAGTCAAGCCCCTTGCTCAGAGTCACATAGCTAGTGTCAGAGCTTGGATTGGAATTTGGGTCTCTGGGGCCACAGAAGGCCGAGCCCTATTTCCATGGCACCACTTTTCCTTTCTGGGAGGAGGGAAGTGCTAAAGAATGCCAGGGTTGTGGAACGTTCTAGAAGAGATCATGGGATGTCATGGGGAGAATTCCTAACCAATTTCTGGGAGAAGAATAGAGGTCGTGAGGTATAAAAAATGGGCTTCAGTGCTAGACACACCTGGGTTCAAATCCTGCCTCTACCACCTTTTAGCTTTGTAACTTTGTTACCTAATTTCTCTTTATCAGTCAGGATCCCAGCAGGAAAATGATGGTGCACACGAAGGTTTAACTGAGGAGAGTTTAACAGAGAGACTATTAACTGAGGCTTTGGCAACATTAAGGGAACCAACAAGGGATGGTGAAGTACCGAGAGACCGGTAGTAGCAAGAAGCCATTATCACCCCAGGCCCGAAGGGCAAGGGGAGGAAATATTTTATTGGATCTTGGAAATTGGAGCCATGAAAGAGGAGCCGCCTGACAGGAGCTGTGGCCCTGGAGGAACACAGCCACTGTCAGAACCATACCCTAGAACAGAGGTCCTAACCTTGACCTCTCTTTCCCTGGCCAGGAGCCCAGGTAATATGTCTGTGGAGGTCAGCCTCCCAGGGCCCAGAGCAGGGCAGACAAGAATGGAAGGCCTTGGAGGTGGGGCGATATAATCAGAGAACGACAGCACTCAAGCTTAGCATCAGTTTGCTTTTTTTAAAATGGGAATCACAGTACCTACCATGTTGCGTTGTGGTGAAGATTAGAAATAACTTAACTGGCTCATTCAACAAGTATTTACCAAGAACCTACTGCGTGCCAGGCTCTCTCCCACAGAGTGGTCACGGTGATGACCCAAACAGACAGAATCTCTGCCCTTAAGGAAATTATACCTACAAAAAAACCAGATGTTACATAAGTATTTACAAGGGGGAGGAGATAAAATATCACCAGAGGGCACTCATAAATAGTAGCTATAATTATTTTTTAAAGTCTCCCAAAGAGACCCATGTCACATGGCACTTCTCGATTTCTTATATCAGTGTTTATTAACAACCTTCTGAAGAGAGAAAACAGCTGTTACTACCTATATTAGTCACGGTTCTCCAAAGAAACAGAACCAATAGGAGAGATGATAGATAGATAGATAGAATGATAGATAGAAAGAAATATAATAGATAGATGATAGATAGACAGACAGACAGACAGATAGCTAGATAGACAGATAGATTATAAGGAATTGTCTCATGCAATTATGGAGGCTGGCAAGTCCCAAGATCTGCAGTCAGCAAGCTGGAGACCCAGCAGAGCCGAGGGTGTAGTTTCAGTCTGAAGGCCAGCAGCCTGAGACCCAGAAAGAGCTGATGGTTCAGGTTCGAGTCCAAAGAAAACAATATCCCAGCTTGAGGGCAGTCAGGCAAAAGGAGTTCCCTCTTACTCGAAAGAGGGTCAGCCTTTTTGTTCTCCTCAAGCCTTCAACTGATTGGCTAAGGCCCACATTAGGGAGGGCAATCTGCTTTACTCAGTCTATCGATTTAAATGTTAAACTCATCTAAAAACATACAGAAGAATGTTTGACCAAATATCTGGGCACCCTGTGGCCCAGTCAAGTTGACACATAAAATTAACCATTACACTATCCTATAGTCAAAATTCTTTATTAAATTACCCCTCTCTTTCTCCCTCCTGGCTAAATATGACCTCTCTCTTTCCCCTGGAATTTCTCCGAGTGTGGCTCCCAGGCCACCTGCATCAAACTCTTGTGGGGGCTTGTTAAACATGCAGATTGCAGGGCCCCACCCAGGCCTGCTGCATGAGTGTGCCTGGGAGGGAGACTGAGGAATCTGCCCATTTTTAAGCCCTTTCATCATCCAATGGTGCCCCCTCTCCAACCTGCTGGATACCAACAGGGGGAGGTAAAGGGAAGCTCTACAAGGGAAGGTCACCTCTGAGGGCCAGGAGGCCTCCAAAGGCACAGGGGAGAAGGGCCTTGATAGTGAGGCAGAACCACAAGCACAGTGAGGAAAGAGGAAGGCTTGTTAATGAAGCCAGGGGTGGAAGAAGGACTTCTGTGTGTGGCAGCTTTGGGGCTGCTAACTACTGGAGGGCCCAAAGGCCCTGCTGGATCTGCCTGCATATCTACTTCTTCAAGCTCACCTTTTCTGCTCCGTCACACTGAAAGTCTTGCAGTTCCTCAAACAGCCAAGCTCTTTCCTGCCTCAGGACCTTGGCTCGTGCTGTTCCCTCTGCCTAGAACATTCTTATAACTCTTTGCATGCCTGGCTCCTTTTCATCCTTCAGGCTTCAGGTTAAAGAAAGAGAGCCCTCTTTAAAGGGCCCTCCTCAAACCACCCTATTCAATATAGGTCCTCCCTTTCAGCCTGTATTTCACCACCTGTTTGTTTCTCCAGAGAATTTATGAAGATGTGTGATTTTTTAAGTTTGTTTGTTTGTGAAGCAGGAGCAAATTTCATAGGCCACATACTCATAAGTGTAAAATGTAATAGATGATATTTTGTCATTTCTAATTTCTCTGTCCCAGGAAACATAACCTAGTCTTCTTGGGATAAACTCAGCCAGATTAATGATTACAGAGTTATTTCAGGTTGCCAACTCAGTCAAATTCAACATTCTGCCCTTGGGCCTGTTTCTTAAAATGATGGTTTTCCTAAAGTGTAGGTTTCCCTTAGACTTTGGTTATTGACATCCCTGGCTTCCTCCTAAATGACCCAGGTTCCTGTCGTGGGCTCCAGTGCCCTCTGCATCCTCCTTTTCCCAAACTCATTGGGTCATCCAGCCTCTCTCAACTCTCCTGGGTCCTGCCTGTGGGCAGGGGGGGTCTTGACTACTCTTCCTGCACTAGGCTGTGACACTGTCCTGGGCCCATCCGCCTGGATGCCTCCCTCAACCATGCCTCTTCTACCCTTGCACACAGGCTTCTTTGGGAAGTTACTGTGGAAGAGGGTGCAAGTGTCCTCTGTTCTGAGGTTCCCCAATTTTTCATGGAGTTTCTATTATCCTCTGACCCCAGAGATGGAGGGAGACCCACAAAGGCAGCTCCCCTTATTTCTCCCTTTCCTGGTTCTCCCTTCTCTCCCAAACTGATAGAACTTTATTTGGGGTGGGGGGAGGTCAGGGAGGAAATACTCTTCTTGGGCCTTGGTACTTTCTCCCTCTGTACTGCTCAAAGTGCGGTGTTCATGGTGTAGAGGTAGCCCCAGGAGGACATCCTCAGCCCTGAACATGGTGCCCAGCACACAGTAAGCCTTCAGCAAGTATTTGGTGAATGAAAGAACGAACGAACATGGGACTGTATCACCATGAGTTTGCCATCTTGGATGATACTCCTGCCCAGAATAACCTTGGAGAAAGTGCCAAAGAACTTAATTTGGTGACAGTTTCAAATGTCCACTGCAAAGTAGTTGTCCCCTCTCCTCATGAGTGAGAGCATCGTTCTCTGCAAGCCAAAAGTGAATTGGTGTACAAGAAAATAAACACATGCAGTGCAGCACTGGCAACATGCTCCAATCACGTTTGAATTTTATGGGAAGGCAAAAAATAACCAACAGTGATGAGCGTCAAGGCTTAAAATGTGACTTTTTGTTCATGTCAGTGCTACAGCCTTAGGAATCCCTAAGATAGTGGATGAAGAGCTAATTCCCAGTCTCACACTAGTCAGTGCGATGCCCTGGAGAAAGCACAATGAGTGACTTTCTGGGACATCCGTCCACTTGGCAGAAGAGTCTTCTAGGTGCACGGGGCATCATTAGGAGCTTTCTGTCTCTGATAAACATTTGCACTGACTCTGACATAAGCTTTGCTTTTTTCTCTGAAAGTGGGGCGGGTGAGTTGGGGGAAGGAGAGAAAGGAGTTATGTTTGGAAAAGAGATGACCATTTGGAAATTAAAAACAAGGGAAACCAAAAATTGAGCAAAGTGATGTATTTAAAAGATTGTGTTTGATAGGATCTTATGATAATACAAGGCTCAAAATACACATAATTGGCGTTCAATAAATTTGGGGAATGAGTACATTAATAAATAAGAATATTCGCACCTGTGAGCTTTAAATAGACTCTTGAAGCTGGCCTGGGAACTAAAATATTCCTTTATTATATCGTTTATAGGAAAATATGTTTTGCATTCCAAACAACTGACTTGCAACTGGACTTTTGCAGAAGTTGGGGTTGCTGCCAGGGGGGTGGGTGACGCCACCATCTCCAGCCAGGGCCTCTGGTGATCAACCCACAAGTTTGGAAGCCCACAGGCTGGGCTCAGGGAAGCAACCATTGGCCAAGGGACAAAGTATTGTTAACAGGGAAATACCCTGGAATGTGAACCCACAACAGAGGGCAGAAAATGGTAAATAAAATCCAGCCTTTCTGTTTTAAAGTCAGTTGCAACTTCAGTTAAAATGGAGCATTAACCATCATTCATTTGTTCACTCACTTAGAAATACTTGTGTATCTCCATTCTCTCTCCCCACAAGCCCTTTGAAAATAACACCAAAGGGATAAAAAAGAAAAGTATATTAACTTATAAGGGCAGAAAGGACAGGAGGATAGATAACAGCAGACAAGAGATGTCAACAGAATTGTGGAAGATGGAAAGTGGAGGTGGAATGGGGCACATGTAATTAATTTAGCAAAGCAGGAGTCCAAGTGAGGTGCCTGCTAGGGGCATGGGGGTCTCTCTACAGATCCCTGTGAGGCTCAGCATTGGGGGGCACCAGTAACTGCTGGAAGTGAGGGCGAGAGGAGAGGCTGAAACCAGGGAGACTACTTATAAATCTGAATCAAGAGGGTGACCCCTTAAGTAGCTTCCCAACCCCCTCTAGCCAGGTGACTACCCTCCCCACCTTGAAAAGCTTCTCTTAAGGAGAAATTGAAACTGGAGAGGCTCGAGACACACAGATCCCAGGCATGGTGTGGACTTGGACGAAAACGAGGGGATTAAGCGAGACTGCACATTCTGAACTTTGGGACGCTTGGCAGCTTCCCACCCTGCTCACAGACAGCCCCCAACGGGGCCTGTTATCACCAGCCTCTGCCAGAGGGAAGTTAGAGAAAAAACTTAGGGTCTCAACATTGAGGTCTTCCAACGAAGAATCACATCTCATCACCTTAGGGCTTCACCACCAGGCGACGAGGCTCGCCCCACACGGAGAGCCCTGATCCTTTTTTTAGTGCCTCACTCTCAGCTATTAGATTGGGTCAGCAGTGATTATCTTGGGAGTGGGATGAGAGGGTCAGTTACTCTCTTTTTAAATTTAAGTTTAATTTGTATCAAAGTAATACATGTGCAGAGTTTTAAAAGTCCAACAATACCACAAGGCTCCATAATGAAAAATACAACCATCTCCCAGTCCAGGCAAATCCACCCCTGATTTCCACTCTCTGAAGGCAATTGTTTTGCATTCTTTTAGCTGTTTCTTCTCCATATTTATAAATAATGTGCTTATACTGCTAATTTCCTGGTTTTTCCATTTTGGGCATTATCTCTTGACTTCTAACTTTGGATATTTTGGATTCAGCTCTTTTCCTCCACCATCTGCATAATCCCTCCTTCAAATGCTCACAATAATGCCACATATTAGTTGTCTTCATACTGGGTCAATAACTTCCTTTTCAAAAATAAAGGTAATACATGTATATGATTTTTTTTCTGTGACTATGTAGACATGGTTATATTTTTAAAAAGAAAATCATTGTCCCAATTGGAAGCCAACTAAAACATAGCATCATTTTGAGCATAAGAGAGAATCCACGTGACTGGTTTTGCTAGGCATGTTCTCCTTTAAGTGGCAGAGAGGTGGTGACTTTGACCTGGCAGAGAAGGAAATATGATCCTAGCATGCCCCTGGGCATCACAGTAATCCAAATTTACATAGTCATAATAATGCAAACCCTGTCTATTTGCTTTCCACTCTTGAAATCAAACTACCCACAAAGCAAGAAAGACTTAACTATGGTGACGGAGTTGATTATAGATGTTTCCATTCTTGACATAAAAGTAAAGGTACAAATAGCAGATAATGGGAAGTAGATGGGAGAGATGGAAAGAAATGAACTGAGCTAATATCCTCAGCTAACATAGTGGGGATTCAAAAGGTACTGCGTAGACGGCAGAAGAAATGGAGGATTAAGTAAATCATGTAAGTGTACAGAGGGAACAAATAGAAGGACTAAATTGTAAATCAGAAAGCTGGGGGCAGGGAAGTAGGAAGCTAACTCCTCATATTTCATAGAGGTGAGTCAATACACAACATCTTAAACTGACCAAGAAATTGTTTTTAAAATCAGTCTGAATAACTCTTAAAAATAATTTTTAAAAGAGATAGTTGAAAGTAGTGGTCTGTGGAAAGTGGCATGAGTGTAGGGTAAGCACTCTTGGTTTCTTTAGTTTCTCCTCAATTATTGGCTTTTTAAAAATCTTGTGCATATATTACTTTAATTTTAGAAATGTAAAAGAGAGGAATGCATTTAAAAGCACACATTTTTAAAAGTTGAACTCACTGTGAACACAGGAGCCGTGACTACAGATGTTCATTTTGTAATGGCAATCTGTATTATTATTCCTTGAAAAACTGCACATTTTCCAGACATTTCTTTAAATGGGTAATATAAGCTTAATGGGTCTCTTGTTGAGAGACTTACGAGGTTAGCATTGGATATGGGCAACATTAGGGGAGCAGGATAATGTATTTTCATTGCTCTTACTGTTAGCTACAAGATAAGTGAGGCGACCATTTAGACAATAAGGAGAGACTACACAGAAGTGAGAAATATCTCTTTACGATGGACCTGGTTTCTTGTACCAAGCCCTATTTATAGTCTGGAATCTTCTTTTGTTACCTAAGCAGGTCTCTTTTACTTGCCCTGGTCCCACTCACATCTGCAAAGCTAGGTTTAAAGGAGGATTGAAGATTCAAGGTGTAACAAATAACTTTGGACCCCATAGCCAGGTGTCCCAGGTTGTGCAGTGGGTAATGCATTTCCCTTCATCCCTCCTCTTGATCACACTTCTTAGTCAGGAGGGAAAGGGGCTGAGTCCATCTGTGCAAAAACTGTGCCCCTTAGTATGGTCTCAATTTGTTGAAAGAATGAAATTCATAGCAAGACATATAAGAGTATCCACACTCGGATCCCAGCTAGCTTTTCCAGACTCTTCTTCACTTCTGTGTCTGTGCAACAGGAGACATACTCCTTTGTGCCCCCATGCCTTTGTATATCTTGATTCCTCTACCTGGAATGCCTTTCCCCACCATCTTAAGGGGATGCCTTCGAGACCACCTTCTTTAAAGGAGCCTCCCCCACTACAGCCCCCTCAAGCTCCTTAGGCAGAGAGGACCCCTCCCAAATGTTCCCAGCAACCTATACCATCCTCTTGCTCAATAGAGATTCCTTACCTGTACTCAACAATTGTCCCCAGGCCCCTATTGCAAGGAAAAATCTAACGTGATATCTTGACTTATACCTGTGGGAAAAATATAATCCAGAAGTTCATCAAACTGGTTGAGAAAAGCATTAGGTGTTCCAGCAAGGGCAGAGGTCAGGAAAACATTGTCACTGAAGGACACTGCTTTGAAAAAGCAAGCACTCTTTAGACACCGATGGCCTATGGATTAGTCATGGGGAATGCAATAGAACAGGCCCTCCCTAGCCCTGCTCCCGCTTCACAGCATGTGCCTTTCCATTCGGCTGGGCTCAGTTATGTTTGCCAACAGATTTGCAGTGTATTCGTTTACCCATGAGAGTCAGGCACTGTGTAGTCATTTAAAAACTTCTTAATTATGAAAATTTCAAACATGCACATATAGAGTCTCATATACCCATAACCCAGCTTTAACAATGACCGATATTTTGCCAATCTTATTTTATCTATCCTTCCACACATCTTTTTATAGGGGAAGGGAGGGGAAGAGTATTTTAAAGCGAACCACAGACATCTCAGGGTATCTCGCTAACCCATAAGTACTTTTAAAAATTGTGGTAAAGTATACATAACATAAATTTTACCATTTTATCCATTTTTAAGTGTATAATTCAGTCGCATTAATTATATTCACATTGTTTTGCAACCATCACCAGAACATTATTATTACCCTAAATTGAAACTCTATATCCATCAACAATAACTCCCCATTCTTCCTTCATCATGGCCCCTGGTAACTTGTATTCTTCTTTTTGTCCCTATGAGTTTACCTATTCTAGATACCTCATATAAGTGAAATCATACAATATTTGTCCTTTTGTGTCTGCCTTATTTCATTTAGCATAATGTTTTCAAGGTTTGTCCGTGCTGAAGCATGTATCAGAATTTCATTCCTTTTTAAGACTAATAAGCACTTTATAAATAATAATCACAACATACCTAACAAAATTAACAATAATTTGCTAATATCATCTAATTAGCCAGTCTATGTTCATGTTTCCAAAATTATCTCTTTAAATGTCATTTTACAGTTAGTTTGAATCAGGAGTCAAACAGGGTCCACGTGTCACATTTGGTTGATAAGTCTCTTAAGTCTCTTTTAATCAATGATAATTCCTCCTCCTCTTTTTTTTCATGCTATTTATTTGTTGAAGAAACAAGGTTATTTGTCCCATAAAATTTCCCCCATCCTGGATTTGGATGATTGCATCCTCATAGCATTGTTTAATCATTTCCTCTATTCCCTAAATTTCCTGAAAGCCAGTGGTCAGATCTAGGGACTTCATTAGATTCAGGTTCAATTCCCTTGGTGGACGGTGTGCCTCCTATTACATCACGGGAAGAGGTCCGTGGTGTCTGGTGGTCCCACTTCTAGGGATATTAAGATGGATCAGTGAGTTCGGGTGCTGCCAGCCTGATCTACCCACTGACAATACGGCATTTTAAAGTAAGTGTTCTTAAGTCTTTGTAAGTGATATTAAGCATACATATGTGTCTGTGTCTGTATTTATATCAGTCACCATGCTCAGCCCTAGAACTGAGGGCTGTAGATCCTCAAAACTCCCCACTGTCCCTGCTCAATCTGTGATGCTGAATAGCCACTCCTGGAATTCTTGAGTTCTCACATTTCACCTAAGACAGCTATTTCCAGTTAGTCCTTGAGTTGCCTACGAACACGTACCCACTTAGAGCCACACAGATCTACATTCAAGAAATCTTCTCTCACCTGCCTTGATAGTCTCTTCTAATGGCTAAGCTCTCACTGAGAGTGTCTCCCTTCTGTCTAGTTGAGCCCTCTTCCTGGAGTTGAATTCTATTTCCTCTAATTTGGGGCTCCGTGGGGCTGAAGAGCAGCTGGCAAGCAGCCCTTATAGATGGGGGCTGGGGAAAAGACACAAGAGGCTAAGACACATCCCAGGTAGACTACCTGCTTCCTGAATTTAACAAAAGATTGGCAAGGACTAGAACATGTTTTATTGTAACTTCCCAGCCAGGCTTTGTTATTTTTCTTTTAAAATTAAATACAGACATGTTCTTTTTAAAAAGCAAATATTCGGAGAATATGAACTTAAAAAAACCTGACAACATTCCAAAGTTCAGAGTTGACATTGTGTTTATTTTGTGCCCTTATAAATTAGCAGAGGCCAACAAGTGCCAGACTTAAAAAGTCAGTCTACCTCTTACATATTCTGCCTTATTAGGGAAGAAGGATGGAGAACAAGAAGAGAGAAGACAGAGCAGAGACAGTAGGGCAGAAGAGCCTCAGATGAGGGTGGCAGGAGGGAAGAGGAGAGCTTGAGTCTATAGATAGAAACAGAGCATGAGCCAGGATGCTAGACTCTAGATCAGCTATCCAATAGAAATAAAATATGAGCACAAATGTGAGCCGCATATATAATTTTTAATTTTCTAGTAGCCACATTTATGAAAGTAAAATTAAAGTGACATTCATTTCAATCATACATTTTCTTTAACCCAATATATTCAAAATATTTCAACATGTAATTAATGTAAAAATTATTAATGTGCTATTTTACATTCTTTTTTTGTACTAAGTCTTTGAAATCCAGTGTGTTTTACACTTACAGCACATCTCAATTTGGATTAGCCACATTCAAGTGCTCGATGACAACATGTGGCAGATAGCTAGCGTATTGAACTTGAACACATATACAAAAAAGTGTAGATAAGGACCAAATAGATGTGTATCTCTAGGACTCTTTTGTTTGCAAGCGTTAGAAAACCCAGTTCACAATGGCTTAAGCAAAAAGGGGGAATTTACTAGCTCACATAACTGAAGACTGCATAGGTAAATGTGGCTGCAGGCCCATCTTGATGCACAGCCTCTCTCCTCCTGGCTCTGCCCTTTATCTCTGGCTCCATGTGGCAACCCCAGCGGCCCCTGGCTCGCAGCCCCCCACATTCAAGTCCAGCGGGAAAGCCAGTGAGCCTGTCTCTAGCAGCCCCAGCCAAATGCTCCCAGCTGCTCCTTGGCTCTGATTGGGTTCCGAGCCCATTCCTTAACCAGTCACCATGGACCCTGGCATGGTTTGCTTTGACTGGTCACCCAATGCACATGGACCAGGAATGTGAAGGGAAAGGCTTCCCCAGAGGAAAACTGGGAAACTGTTACCTGAATTGGGGTGGATAGATGCTGAACAGCCAAGAAACAATATCAACTATGAACTATGGGAACACAGAGAAGGTTCGACCAGGGCTAGCTTCATGAGTGTGTGATCTGTGCAGTCCCGTTCTTAAGAGGTCTCACACTTGGTTTAATGCTTTGGTGTCACCAGCTTGAATTCTTAATTTTTGAACAAGGGGATCTGCATTTTCATTTAAATTATAAATTACATGGCTAATCCTGGATGTGACTAACATTACATTACATACATAAGGAAATGGCTTTGGAACTGAATTTTGAAAGATAAAATAAAATAGCAATTTTCCAAGTGGAGAGGGCTGGGTGGTGGGGAGGAGGAAGAAATTCCAGGTTGCATAAGCAACAGTGTAGCCATATGAATGAAAGGCTCAATGAGAAACTGAAACCACTAGCGCCTCAAGTGGTTGGGGCTTAAAGTGCCGATGGGGAGTAGCCCCAGCTGAGCTGGAAAGACAGGGCCAGAGAAGGACCTGGTGTGTCAAGCCAGGAGGCTGGCACTCAATAAATAATTCTTGAATGAATTAATAAATACAAGTCAAGTGAATTACAACCTACGAAAAAGTATTTATTTTTTAAACCTATATTATTCCAAATGACCATTACAAAATAACTGCCCAATTTTCCACCTCACTTTTCCACCACAGACTAAGGCTAACTTTTCACCATGTAATGCTAGTGTCTACTGATCTTTTTCCACGGCATGTTAGCAAGGTTAGCATTCCACCTCTGTGACTTCACCATCCAAATATTTATGAATCACAGAGATGTTTCTAAGAACGTGTTTTCCAATTGTTTACTTTATAACAATAATAGTGTGCTTTAATTACAAAGATGACGTTTTAAAACCTAAATAGAACAAGCCTCAATTGTGTGGGAGTTCATTGCTTTGGTGATAAAGAGAAACACAGACAGTGACTCAGGTGGAGCACTGTTTCATTTTCATTTTGTGTTTCCTTTGGTTCTACATGTCAGGACATGTAATAGAACCAGGGCAGAAGTGTGCTATTGGGAACATGAAAGTGAAAACTAAGGCTTTATATGTCAGAATGAAATTACACGGTCCCTATTCACCCAGCCTCTCCCTTTTCAAGGCCAACATGAAAGGGGAAAAAAAAGATGGTGGCTTCCCTCCAGCACATGGATGATGAACTGGTAACATCAGTATTTTGTTCCCAAATTCTTTAAAGGAATGCTAAAGAGACAACACTGCTTCTTCTGAACTGAGAATCTTTTTGAGTTTCTACCACAGACTTATTTCAATTTACATTAAACTTAAGAGGAGAAATAAATATTTGGGTATATGTTAAGTGCCAAGTGTGGACCCTTTGTCCTCCTTGTTCATTCTTGTATTCCTGGCACCTTGAACAACGCCTGGCATGTAGCAGCCACTTGATGAATATTTGATGAATGAGTGAACGAATATATTCCTCACAGCAATCCTATGTAGCTGTGGCAACTTTTCAGGTCAGGAAACAGGGACTAAGATTATGTGCTGGAAATTGAGAGAAAGAGATAATATGTCCAGTTGTCACCGAACCAAGTGGGCTTGCCTCCTGTTGAGTTAAATAAGACTCTACAGCCATCAAGTTGTCTCACAAAGTAAAGTGTATTTGCAGCAAATAGGAGGCCATGAGGAATCATTTCCAAAGTCATGGCATTCCTGAACAAAGGGAAGCAGGAACTTTTATTTTGGTTGGGGAATGAATATTCAAAAAGGAGAGGTAGGTATTCACTTGCACAGGTTCAGTTGGAGAACATGCTTCCACATAATGAGGCCTAAGCTCCTCCTAGAGAGATCTTTGCATTAAAAATAAGGCAAAGGTCATGGCCATAGCTGTCGTGCTGAGGCTTGGTCAGTTTCAGGATGGCTGGTGGTTACATCACCTTAACACACAAAAGGAAAAGAAACAACTTGGAAAAACAGTTAATTGCTTCCAAACCCACCTTTGAGTTTCTCGAGGTGCCTAGTCGGTGACACAGGCAGGTATGTCCAAGGCAGACAGAGACAACACGGGGCTTCCTCAGTGACTAACTTTTATCTGACCAGGTACATGTCTCTTCTGTGGACCTTGGTCAATAGGGAATCATGACAGAAGAAAAGGGACTCTGAATGTGTAACATACTCATCAGATCAACATCTTCATCATCATCGTTGACTGTAGACACAGAGCTTAAATCAAGAATTGAAGAACTGTAAGGAGTTTCAGAATTTATAATACTAGAAGTTCCCGTTTATGGATCATTTGTTATATTCTGGTACTAAGTTACACTATGTTACTATAACTATAAAACTATAATTATAGTTATAGTTGTAACTATATTATATATATAATCAACCCTGCAAGGTAGGTCTTACTAGCTCCATTTTCAATATCCCAGGCCAGCAAGTGTCAGAGCTGGGACTCTTGTTGCCTCCTGGAGCCATTCCCTTAGCACATGTTCCTTGATGAACATAGAAAAAATAGAACATAGAAAGAAAAACTCTCAGAAAAGTACCCAACATTATTCAGTTAGTACAGAATCAGGACTTGAACCCAAGACCTATGTCATTTCCATTTACCTAATGTTCTCAATTTGAGATGAGTACAGTTTGGACTTTCTGTTTTGTTGATGTCAGCCAATGCTAGGTTTAGCAGAACAAAAACTATCTGAGTTTATTGAGGATTAGTCATTCCATTTCCCACCTTAGAAACTATTTTATTCTTTCCTGTATCCCATCTCAGTCCCTGGCATATGGTAGGCACTCTGTATAAGATACACTTAATTAAGCCAGGATTTGATTTGGATGGAATTGCAGTCCTTAATATCCTTCAGTGGCAGGACTGGAAAAAAGTAGGCAACTGTACCCTTTGAAAGGCACAGAATGATACTAGTTTTTACCTTCATTATACTATAAAGTTTATACTTTCATCTTTTAAGAATTAACATGCTGTCATTATAGAAAAGTTGGAAAATCCAGAGATACATAATTAAGGAGAAAAAAAATCACCCACTCATATTTCCACCAACCAGAATAAAGCACTTTTAATATTTTATGGTAATTTATTCTTTTTTTTTCTATTTATGCATGTTGTTTCTTTATAGTTTTTATTGAGTTGTAACTGTTCTGTGTTTACAATATATGTATCTTGCTTTTTTAAACTTAACATTATCCCTACAGCATTCCCTAAGTTATAAGCTCTTTGTAAATATCTTTTTAAATAGAGTCTTATCATAAAAAAAAAACAGACTCTCTCTTAAATGAATGTCTACTTTGTCAATTCTCACTTATGCTAGGCTGAGGATCACTGACTTCTCCTGGTTCCTTGGTGACCATTCCATTGTTCATTAACCACTTTATCAGAAAGCTAGCTAGGATCAACATTATTTTTTTTTAATTGACTATTTTTTTAGAGCAGTTTTAGGTGCACAGCAAAATTGAGAGGAAGATACAGAGATTTCCCATATTACTCCTGCCCCCACACACGCATAGCCTCCTCCATTATCAACATCCGCCATCAGAGTGGTACATTTGTTACAATTAATGAACTCACATTGACACATCATAATCATCCAAAGTCCATAGTTTACATTAGGGTTCACTCTTGGTGTTGTATAGTCTATGGGTTTGGACAAATGGGTAATTACATGTATCCACTGTTATAGTATCATACAAAGTATTTTCACTGCCATAAAACTCCTCTGCCTATCCATCTTCCACCACCCCCTGCCCCCACACCCAACCTCTGGCCACTACTAATCTCTTTACTGTCTCCATAGTTTTGCCTTTTCCAGAATGTCATATAGTTGGAATCATACAGTATGTAGCCTTTTCAGATTGGCTTTTTTCTCTTAGTGATATGTATTTAAGGTCCTCCATGTGTTTTCATGGCTTAAAGCTCATCTCTTTTTATCAGTGAATAATATTTCACTGTCTGGATGTACCACAGTTTATTTTCCATTCATCTATTGAAGGACATCTTTGTTGCTTCCAAGTTTTGGCAATTATGAAGAAAGTTGCTATAAACATATATGCGCAGGTTTTCGTGTGGATATGTTTTCCATTTCTTTGGGTAAATACCAAGGAGTGTGATTGCTGGATTATAAGAGTATATTTAGTTTTATAAGAAACTGCCAAACTGTCTTCCAAAGTGCTTGTACCATTTTGCGTTCCCACCAGTAATGAATGACAGTTCCTTCCTGTTGCTCCACATCCTCGCCAGCATTTGCTGTTGTCAGTGACCTGGGTTTTGGCCATTCTAATAGATGTGTAGTTGTACCTCACTGTTGTTTTAATTTGCATTTCCCTGATGATATATGATATGGAACATCTTTTCATATGCTTATATGTCATCTGTATGTCTTCTTTGGTGAGGTGTCTGTTAAGATCTTTGGCTCATTTTTTTAATCACGTTATTTGTTTTCTTGTTGTTGAGTTGGAGTCAATATTATTGTCAAAGCCTGAGGGAAAACACAGATACAAGCTATGAACCAGTGGGGGCATATTTACGTAGTACTTGGTAATTAACAGTTTGTTGTTAGTGCCTTCCAGTCGATTAACAGTAAATTTCCAATAATCCAAAACAAGATACATTAACCCCTACATTGAACCGTTGGGCCCAGCCTTGCTACCCTTCCTTCTCTCCTCGCTCTCCTCTGAGTCTTTCTGTTGCTTTGATGTCCCCAACATGCTGACGCCCAGGGGCCACTCCCTTCTTTGACATCCTACTGCTAAAACTGTGTTTGTCCCTAGATGAACCCATTAGCCTCCTCCCCACCCCTAGTGCCTATAATACCAATCGGCCCCCTCCTGCCCCACTCCCAACTCTCTGCTCTATAACACCTGAGGTAGGGGACTCCTCTCCTCTCAATCTGTCCTAATACCAAGCTGGTGCCAAAATCCAAAGGCAGGTGCCTGGAAGTTTCCCCAAGTCATCCCCTCCCGTCCATCTACCTGGCCCCACCTCAGTTCAGGCAGCACTGCTTCACCCCAAGGCCCACCAGGCACCTGCTTAGGGCACTGGTAAAGTGAGGAGAAGCCCCCCCAAAATGAGAGAAGCTCAGCTTTAATGAAGAAATCTTGAACTATGCAATGAAAAGATCTAGGGGGAACAAAAGCTATTTTGCTTTTAGCACAGTAGGAGTCTTATGTTTCGTGAATAATTTTTATTTTGAATGAGCGACATATGAGAGTGGGGATACCACCCTCTTCTCAGTTCATCTGGTCTTCACTTGCCTCAGCTGACCAGTGCTGCAGCTTCCTGATGCCTCTGCTGGCATCCTCCTTTCCCATCCAGTCCACCCTCAGCCCTGCACCAGCAATTTTCCTAAACAGCGTCTGCCTGTGGCCATCCACTGCCGAAACACCCTGTGACCCACCTCTCCCCTTTGTCCCTGGGACACAATCCAAACAGATTATTACAACATTCAAAGCCTGTCACAGTCTGTCCCCTGCCACTTGCTCCCCAAATCCCCCTCCCCTCCATGCATACTCCGGCTTGGCAGCTGCTTCACCACTCTCCAAACATGCTACAGGTTTTCACGCTTCTATATTTTCATTCATTGCACACACTTTTACTGTGCCTGGAATGGTGCAAAGAGCTGGGAATGAGCAAAGAGATGAGCAGGGCGCAGCCCCTGTCTTCCTGGCACCCATAGCCTCTGCATATGCTTCTCTCTATGCCTGGAATGCCTTCCTTCCTCTTCTGCCCAGAAAACGCTCAGCCTTCAACATCCAGCTCAAAAGTCACTTCGTCCATCAGCCTTTGCCAGCTCTCCTGGGCAGAGCCTTCCTGCCCCACTTTAGCCCTTATGACATCAGCCTGTCTACCTGTTGTCTCCCTGTGAACTGTGAGCACCTGCAGGGCAGAGCAGTATTACTGTGTACTTGCAGCTCCTGATACAGTCCCCAGCACATAGTAGGTGCTCATTAAATGTTTGCTGACTAAATGTATATATATATAGAGACAGAACATCTGCTTTGTGCTGGATACTGTTTCATGCATGGTAATTTGCCACCTAAACAAGATTTTAAACTCCTCAAGGGCAAGGGATGCTCTTCTATTGCCCTTGTAACTTCAAGGTGTCTACACATGCAATAGGACACAAGCTGAAGAATTGACTGATAGGTATAGACTCCCCAGAGTGACTCACTCCACCCTCAGCCACTTGAGTTTCAAGCACAAGTTCATCATCAGATGATTTCAGTTCATCATATTTTGGGAAACGGAATAAAAGTCCAAAAAGCCCTACTCAGTTTACTCAGTCAATAGCAGGGCTTATGTTTGTGGTTAAAGCAAATTATGGAATAATTGCAAATTTGGCAGATGGGATAGTATCACAGAGGGCAAAGGGATCTGGAATTTGTCAAGTGGGAATCTTCTGGGACTTCAGGAGTACGGGAAGGTCGACTCTAGAAGGTTCCATGCATTCAACAAGGGAGGCAAGGCTAAAGAAAAATAAGCACATGGAAAGCTCTCTAAAATTTGGGGGATAGGATAGCTTAATGGAAGTTTTGAAATAAGTCAGACCTGTGTTTGAATCAAGTGCCTATGAGCAATTTTCTTAACCTTTCTGAGCTCTGGTTTCCTCATCTGTAAAACCGAAATAATAATACCTACCCCACAGGGTGATTATAAGGATGAAATAAGATACTTGGTATTTTTTAAAGTGCTTACCATTGTGCCTGATGTATAATATATGCTCAGTAAACAGTAACTACTAAATATGACCTGGCTTCACATTGATTTTTTTTTTTAATTTGTTATAAAATCAGTCAGTAAGTCAGCCTGAGAGAGAGAGCTTTCCACTGGAGTCTAGACATTTCAGATGTCTCAGGGTCTTATGTGACTTGTTAGCTCCAAGAGTAAGGCATGAAGAGGGAAAAAAGTAATATTTATTGAAGGCCTCCTGAGTCTTGAAGTCTTGAAGGTGCATTGTTCTTTAATCTTCAATATCACCTTGTAAGATAGATATTATCCTCATTTTACAGGAGAAACTGAGGTTTCAGGATCCACCTACAGCCAAGTAAGAGGTGGCAATGTGGGGATTTGAACTCAGTTCTGAGTGCAGATCCAAGGTTCTTTCTGCCTTTCCTGGCTCCTACCCCTCCGCCACTCACCTTTTCAGCTCCAAGGATGCTATGCATGGCCAGTCACTAGTGCACGATGCCCCTGAAATGTTACTGGTCACTCTTCTTAGAATCAGCTGTTCTTCACCTTGGCCCCAATCTTGGCAAATGGAGCATCTCCCCAGGCACAGGGCAAAAAGGGGGCTCAGTAGTCAGATGGCTACCAAGGTTCCTTTCCATGTAAGAATTTATGATTCTGAGATCGTGGAGAGCTGCTTTTCCTCTCTGAGCTGAAACCCACTCATCAAATGAGGACACTAAACCACATCAGCTTCTCAAGTTTTCCCGTGAGCACTTGCTGAGAGGCAGTTTGTGCCGTGGTTAAGCACCCAGACTCAGGAGCCAGATTGCCTGGGCTTGAATCCTGCTGTCGCTCACTAGCTGTGCAACTTCTGGCAATTGTTTCCTCTCTCTGTGCCTCAATTTCCTTATCTGTAAACTGGAGATGTTCACAGTACTTACAGTTGTTATGAGAATTAAAGGCATTAACTATATGTAAAGGGCTTTGCACACAGTCTAGAACACAGTGAGTGCTACATAACAGCATTTGCTGATGTTATTTTACACGGAAAGGCAGAAGAGAGCGAACTAATTCCCCTAGGGTCTAGGTGGTGGCCCATCCCAAGCCCAAAATGTATTTGATATCTTCTCCCTTTCCTTAAAAATTCTCGTGTGACTTACATTTAAATTCAACATATCCATATTTGTTTAATATAAAACAATATTTAAAGCACTTATTAAGACAGACACTTCAGTAAGATCTCCCGTTTCCCTCCTGGCTCTGGTGCACAGTGGCGTGCTCATGTGCATGCTCAGCCCAGTTTGATGGAAGTAAATGACTTCCAGGGTCCTTTTGGCTCTGATGTCTTGTAGTTCAGAGAATTACCACCAACCTGCTCCAGTGGCTGCCTACCTGGTATCACCCATGCCACCGAGCAGAGAGAGATGCCAGAGCTGAGGCGCAGCGAGCATTCTGTCCGGAAGGCATGGGCAGAAGCATTGCTCCAGCTCTTCTGCCTCTGTACCACTCACCCATGCCAGAGACTGGATTTTCTGTCCTCAGGTGAACAAACAAAAAATAAAGGGGGATGGAAAGTAGAGAGGGGAAGGACTAAAGGCGATGCTCCATGGGAAGAAATGCCTACAGGATATTTTTGTTCGGATGTTGGGAAACAAGGAAAATGCACAGGTAGCCACAGTCACTGGGGGCCCTTCCATCTTCCACTATGTCCCGTATAGCACTCAAAGATAGAAATTAAGACCCTTTCTCTAACCCCATTTAAGCCACCTAGGCAATGATGGAATTTGATGTCCGCTCCTCAATAATAAGGATTTAAATTTGTGTAGCACTATAGCAAAATATTGACAACACCTAAATGCTAAAAGTAGTGAAATGACTGAGTAAATTATATCACATCCATTGGCCATTAAAAATTACGGTGCTAAACCTCAGGAGAGTGGTCACCTCTGGGAGGTGGAGAGAGGCAGGTGTGATCAGGAATGGTCACCTGGGGCTTCTAAGTACTAGAGGTGGTGCTGGTTTACTTCTTAACTTGGGTGATAGGTCTCGATGTTTGTTTTATTATTAAAATGAATATATATGTTCTATACAATCAATCATCTGTATGTACGCTACATTTCACAATAAAATGAAAAACATATTTTTGAGAAGAAAAAACTATGGTAATAAAGACCACATACAATTCACAGTCATACGCAAAAGAGCAAATTTAAAAGTTGCATGCAATCTGAGTCACAACTATGTTTTTAAAAATCATATGCATGAGAAAAAAGACTGGAGAGAAACACACCAAAATGCTAGTAGTGTTGAGATTATGAGTAATTTTTTTCTCTTGCTCATTTCCCAAATTTTCATAATGGTAAAAAAAATTATACTAAGAATATTTCCCCTAAAGGAATCTTTAAAAGGATGATTCTTTTAATTATTTTCAAATCACTCTCACATCTATTATCTCATTGATTCTTACAACAACCCTTTGGGGGAGTTGATATTAAATAGTTCTATTTTATAGGCTGGAACACAGAAGAAGTGTTTATGACTTGCTCTAAGTCACTCGGTTGGTTGCAGGGAAACCTTCAAGTGGATTCCAGGTCTCCCGAATCCTGATAATCCCCTGGCCGCTGGGACTTCATCTTGGATGCCCAGGGCTCCACTCTTATTAAGTGTTATGAGAATTAAAGGCATTAACTGTATGTAAAGGGCTTAGCACACACTCTGGAACACAATGAGTGCTGCATAACAGCATTTGCTGATATTATTTTACCTGGAAAGGCAGAAGAGAGCAAACTAATCCCTCCAGGGTCCTAGGAATATAACTTTCGGTGGCTCATCCCAAACCCAAAATGTATTTATCTTCTCCCTCACTCTTAAATCCCTACTCTTAAATGGGAATAGCTGCTACCTGGGCTTTGGTCCAATGGTCCAAGGTGGTTGTCTATGGCAGTAGAAGATAGACTACAGACAAGAAGGTCCCCAAAGATGCCATCTCTGCCTGGGGTGCACCTACACCCCCTCCTTTCTATCAAGGCACCAAGTCCGTAGGTAAAATTCCTTGGAAATGTTGACAGAGCAAGAGAGAGATTGAAGACAGGTTGTCAGGACCACCGGCTGTGTTTGAAAATCAAGTTGTACAACGTTTGTCAACTCTAGTCTTTGGAAGGGAAGAGATGATTGAAATGAGTCTGTCCTTGTGCTATTCAATCCCTTCCCCCTGCTTCCTTCTCTCCCTGTAGCTTTCTTAGGAGAGGTTGCCAGGGACTCCTGAAGCAGGATTGTCTCAGCAGAAGGTGTCCATTCAAGAGCCCCAGAGCTCAGTCCAGCGCCCCTCATTTCAGAAGGGAGAGTGCCTTGCTCAAGGTTATCAAAGGCAAAACCAGACCAGAAACCAAACCCCCTGCTCCCATCCCAGGGCATTACACTGGGTCATTGGGAGCCTGAAGCACTGGTCTGCCCTGCTCTGGGGAGAGCCTGGGGTGTGTACCAGAGTCGCGTGGAGAATGGGGATCACTCTCATTGTTTTCTGTGTGGAGTATCGTCTCTGCTCCCCTGAAGATGGTCATCTCTGGGTACAACTCGACTTCATCCACAACTATTTGCCACTGACTAGGGGGACAGAATGGGCTCCGGGAGAGATTCAGGGGTATCCTCAGAATGCCCTCCTTGATTCATAATTAATGATACCACTACTGAAGACTGGCTGTGTGCCCCATCCTCAATGCATCCTCCCAACAAATTTACGGGTTAGCTGCTAGTGTCAGTGCCATTTTTCAGCTGTGGAAACTTAAGTGCAGAGAGTGAAATGACTTATCCAAGGTGACGCATTCGCTACGTGCTGAATCCAGAACCAAAGAGCCAGCTTCCACACTTCAGAGCCCACTTCAGAGCCGTGCTTCCCTGAGGTTCCCGAGTCACATTTCGGAGATTCTTAAATTAGTAATCCCCACATTCAAACTGACATTATAGAAGGTTTTGGCTTTGGAAAGTAGGACAGAGAGGAAGAAAATCCACCCCACTCCCTTTCTGAGGTGAAGAAGTGGGTTGAGCCAGGAGGACAGGGCTGCCAGTACCCTGCTGCTTCCTGGAATGATCTTACCTGGTGTTTAACCCCCTCCGTTGCTCTGTGAGCAAACAGGATCTTGGGGTTTGAAGAAGAGTAATGGGGGTGGAGGCAGGAGTGGAAAGGGACTGTTCCCTGGACCAAGAAACTGCTAAAATCTTTAAATATCTCTTGAACTTTTTTTTTTTCTTTTGGCTCCCTGCAATGTTTTGGTGTTTAGATTCGGTTGCCACGAGGGGGGCTGTTTTTAGCTGCCTAGTTCCTTCCCCTCCCCTTTTAACTTCTTTCCCTTCCTTTTGCACATGCCCCAGCACGAAGTTTCCAATTCTTATCTCACTCAGCAAAATATACCAAGGCTGGTCTCAATGTGGATTCCCCAGGCGGTTCTCCAGTGTGAAACCTCAGCAATATTCAAGTCTCTGCTTAACCCTCTTTCATTGAGGATTAACCCCTGAAATAACCCTAGCCAGGGCTTCCTTCTCAGGGGGGAGAGGCATTCTTTGCCTTTGTATGGAGAAGCATTTTGGTCTGGGGAAGTTTTCCTGCCTCTCCTCTAGATGGTACAGAGTGTGCACATTGGACATTGGTGGCATTAACTAAAGTCAGGGTAAAATGAAGAGGCACAGGACTCAGATACTGATCACCCTGGTGGCACACACCTTGGGGATCTTCCCTTCCACTGCTCTTTCCTAGTCTCTCTCCAGGCATTTCACAGTTCTCCTGGGGGCTGGGGGCAGGGAGGCAGGCTGGAGTAGTTTTTGTTTTCCTTGGATAAGAGTTTCATTCACAAGGAGGTGGACTTACTTCTCTGTCAAGATTCTTATGCTTTTAGAGTTTCAGTGGGAAAGCAGGCAGAGAGTGTCAGGCTCTGACTTCGGAGAAGCGCTGACAGCATTTCTATCCAGGTGTGACTTGGAGATTCAAACTCAAGAATTTTATTAGAACGAAACAATGGGAGGCAGGATGGTAATAAAAATAAGCTGACCAGGGGTTGTGGACTTCGCTGTCTTGATTACCTTTCTCTTGCATTGTTTTGTGGAGGCTGTTCTGTTTGTTTACCCTATGCCCTAAATGGAATTTCCCCTTAAGGACAGGACTAAGCCTCCACGAATGTGGCTTGGATGTATTAATGGAATAATAGTTTAAAATGTAAACTGGTTCAAGATTTCTGTAGGCACTTCACAGAGGGGAAAAAAAGAAAAAAGCTTTCACGTGTTCTCCCCCATCTCCTTGTTTCATTTTATAATGGTGCAATTTATTCAAAGCTAGTAGATAAGTAGATATAACAGATAAGTAGAGAATCCCTAAAACTTTCATGTGAATTTGCAAAACACCCTTCCTTCTGGTCTCGCGGCGTTCTAGGGGTTGTGCCTACATGCCCGGGGTTTACCTGCCTGCGGGGTTTACCGCAGGAGGGCGGGGAATGGGAGTGCGGAGAGGTGTGAGGCGGTATGGGCGTGGAGGCTGGAGGGTGGCGCCGGGAGAGCCGTTACCACGGCGAAAAGTAAAGCAAAAACAACCGTCTCACGCTTCCCGCGCGACGCTACTGGAAACCTGGTCATGTCCAGGGCCACATCGCGGAGGATCCTGCGTGGAACCCCGAGGTTCCCAGACGAGCAGGAGGAGGGGGCACTTCCGAGGCCACCCTCCTCCTTGTCCTGGGCCCAAGGCTTGGAGGGGTGGGGGGTATTCTAGGTGAGGCTGGGGCTTGGGGGAGAGGATCGCGGGTGTGGGGGACTCAGTTTGACCTGCAGCTCAGAGGGTCTCTGCCCCAGACTGCTGGGCAATCGGAAGGGCTGGGGAAAGGGACAGGGATTTCCCGCGGGTGCGGGACTGTGTATTTAAGGCGGAGGGGGCTGCAGGTGCGGTGGGGTGCGACTGTGGGCTAGACCCGGACTCCGAGACCCTTCTGGCTCTTACCCCAAATTGCCAAACTATGACCGTCAACCGCCTCTCTCCCAAGAGGCAGGTAGAAGAAGGTGTTTCTGCCCCCGGCCGTGCCCCCACACCCCGCGGGCGCGCGCGGGTCACCCGCCCAGGCAGGTTCGAAACGTCGCAGGCTACACTCGCGTCCATGGGTGTCCTTGGGCAGTTGAGAAGGTCCCTGGTTCTGCCGCTTTCGAAGCCGAGACAATTGGAGTCGGAGAATCGGAACGGGGAAATCGATTTTTAAGGTTCAAATCCAGTTCTGCTGAAGCCTTGGCTCGAAGCTGGGGCCATCGGACCCCGCCTTTCCCGCCACCCGGGCTCGAGGGCGGAAGGGATTTCTGCTACCCGGCCTCATTTCGGCTGCGGTCAGTGCGCCCCGAGTCCGGGCCGTCCTGTCGCAGCCCAATCCGCTCTGGGCGCAGAAAAACGTGTGAAAGCCGAAGATGGGTTTTCCCTAAATCTTGCCTGAGATCGAGGTCACCCTTGCCCCGCCCGGCCCGCGGAGACCGAAGCACCTTCTCTTTGCTCTCTCCCTGGCCGCTCGGCTTCAGCCCCACTCTTATCCCCTCTGATTCGCCTCTGATCTCTCCAGGTCTCTCGTCTTTCGATGGTCTTGTTCGTTTCACTGAGAATCTCCCTCTCAAACACTTTGTGGTTGTTAAAAAATCCTAATCCACACCGTCCTACCACTCGCCCTCGCCCCAGAGGCGGGTTCCCAAACGGCCCGGAGGCGGTTCCGCGTGTGCGCTCGTGTCGGCTGTGCCGGAGCTGCGGGCGCACGGTGCCCGCCCAGCGCTGCCCTCCGCGACTGGGTTAACCGGCAGCCTCCTCGCGGTCTCTGCCGCGGAGGTCACCCCCGGCGGGTAACGGTGTGGAGTCCCGGTAGGGTGCCTTTGGGCACCTCTCCCACACCGGAGACCAACGCTTCTGCCCCTACCCCGCCCCTTACTTGAGAAGGGGGTGTTTAGCGTGGGGAGGAGATATTTTCTTGAAGCTCTAGAAAATGACCACGCATTTTAGAAAAAGGTCGTGCCCGTTTCCCAGCCTCACCTAGTCTGGGCTGCGGCCAAGACCCGCCTCTCCATCTTCCCCCCCAAACCTAGCGGAGGGAGAGATGCCAGCGCGGTGGAGTCATGCCGCTGGCTTGGGCACCATTGGCTCATGCCTGGAACACGCAGCGGCGAGTACGCACATCTGGCGGCCAGCCCGAGCGGCTCCGGTCCTGATATGGAGAGAGAGGACGGGCGGGTGTGTGTCCGAGCGTGCGAAGCCGGGAGAACGCGCCCCGGCCGGCTCCTCCCCAAGCTTGCATCACCAGTCCCCGCTTTGGCCCCTCCTTCCCCCGCCCCTCCCTTTGCCCAGCCTAGTTCGGCTGGTTCTCTGGGGAAGCTATTAATAGCATTACGTCAGCCTGGGTCTGGTAACCCAGAGTAAACGGGCGTGTCGCCAGCCTGAGAGCTATAAAAGGGGTGATGCAACGCGCTCCAAGCCACAGTCGCACGCAGCTAGACGCGCGCTGCACAGCGCTCTCCCGGCGCAGCAGTCCGAGCCGACCCACCAGCCCGCGCGCCGGCCGTGCGTCCTCGGTGTTCGCCCGCCGGCCCCACAGACAGACAGACAGCCCGACCCCGCCCTGACCCCGCCCGCCCTCTGGACCCTGGCCGCCCGGAGGGGAGACAGGAGGTGAGCGCTGGAAGACGAGTGAGTGAGCGCTGCGAGGGTGGCTCGCTTTCATTCCCTTTGCGACCCTCTAATAACCAGTCCCCCGATCCCTGCGCCCACCCCCGACCCGCATGCCCAGGCTCCAGCTTCGAAAGAACTCTGGCTGAACTTCTCCCAGACACGGCTGCTCCTCAGCACTTGGGAAAGTTTCTCGCAAAGAACTTTCTCTTTTGACATGGGGCGCGAAAGGTTTCTGGTGAACAGGAGAGGTCGGGCTTCCGCTCCTCTCCGCCCTCGGCACTTACTTACCCCACTAGGAGCGGGCGTGGGGAAGTGGGTGCGCGGGGGTGTCTGAGACTGTCCGGCTCGCCGTCCGGCTCCATCCCTCGCTTCGTGTCCGGGCACTGCCACTCCCGAGCCCAGCCTTCCGGAGGTCCGCAGAGAGGCGCGGAGGCCGGGTGCTCGCGGAAGGGCTGCGCTAGGGACCGAACGGAATGAATGGGGAAGGGACGGGCGAGCCGGGGGCGCGGGCGCGGCCGCTGGGGGTCGCCCTGCGCATCGCGGAGCGCTGGCTCAGGACCGTTCAGGGAGCCGGGAGCGAAAGTTAGTTGGGATAAGTTTAGAGGTGGCAAGCACTCATGTCGCTGTCCTGGGGCAGAAGGCGGAGAGGACTCCCGGCACAAGCTGATGTTGGGCTTCTGGGCCGGAGGCTTCCTGTCCAAGTCCCTCACACGCTTTTCTCTCATACCTGTGACTCTCGCTCTGGCTCTCTCTCTGGTGGGTTCTCGGATTTCTTTGCTTTGCGTCCGTGGAGACCCACCGTGGGGGGAAGCGAGGGTGCAAAGCCAGTTCAGATAATTGGGAGAACGGCTTTGTGGTCTAGTGGCCAGGCCCTGAGAGCTTATACTACACTTGATGTCCTTGAGCCTCAGTATCCCCAGCTGGGAGATGTGGGCACATAGGCACTACTGGCCTTCTTTGCTTGTTTGCGAGCACCAGGGGGTGTTTGGACTGGATAACCAGTAAAGTCCTTTCTGGCTAAAGATTTTCAGATTCTAGAGTGGTGTAATTGAAACAAAAGGGGCCGGTGAGGGGACTTGAATGACTTGAATGAGGAGGGTCGCTATCTAATGTCACCGACCAGCTTCTGAGGCAGTGGGGGAAAGGGGCCTTCTCTGTGGGGCATCTCTTCCTTTCCCAACTTTCTTCCCATTGGATTGGTTCTCATTCTCTGCTGCCCCACACCCCATTTTCATTTCATCTACTTACTTCCTTTCCTCCTAACCATTTTCTTTTCCCTAATTTCGTTACCTACTTCGCATATGCTCCCTTACAAATAGAGGAGTTGCTAAATCCTTGATGAAGCCAGAAAAAAAATTGGGGATGCTAGAAAATCTGGGTGCTCTCCAAAGTGTGGGTGACAGTCACATCTATTTGGGGCCTCTGTCTCCCCAACTGTAAACGAAGGGGAAATTGGTATTACTGTCCCCCTTGTTCTGTGTTTAGCATTTGTTGTAGAATAATGCTACAACATATAGGCTCTTGCTTTGAAGATATCCTGGACAAAGCCTGGGGTGGTGGTGGGTTTTGCAGTTGTTAATGTCTGCACAGTTTCAGAGACAGCATGGCAGGTGGCAATCCAGGCCCATACTGTGCATAAGATACAGACAGCACCCAGCACCTCTGGCAGCTGTTGGAGCCTTCTGAGCCTTCTTGTCTTAACCCCACCCTTCTCTCTCTCCCTCTTGGCCCTTCCTCTCCATTGTTCTCTTTCTTCTATACTCTGTCCCTGTCTTAGTCCTGTCAAAGCCTCCTCTGTAGTGGGTACCAGGTTACAGGACTATGAGGGGTAGATGACCCCTCATCTACCTTTGCCTTATTGGTTGATCCTCATAGTGTTGGATCTCTTTTGGTGATGGAGCAAAATGAGCAGCGGGTGGGTGGTCAACAGCTTGGCCTGGGCTGGGGCACTCACCAGCTTTATGGCCTTGGGCAAGTCACTTTCCCTTCCTGGACCTCACTTTACTCAATTACAAAATGAAGATCTGACCTAGATGACTCTAATATTGGGTGTTCTATCCCATTGTATAGAGCCCAGGCAGTATTGGTCTCATTTTACAGACAGGAGACTGAGGCCCAGAAAGCGTGAGTGACTTGTCAGTGGGTGCTCAGCTTGTGAGTGGTAGTGATAGGCCTGGAAGCATGGTCTCTAGTCCTGAAGTCTGGACACCTACACACCTACAGCCTTCAAGTAAGCTGGGAGAAAGACCAAGATATGAAGTTATGAAAGACCAACATTGGCTTCCTACTGTAAGATGTTTTATGAGCAGTGCTTACTGGAAAGAGATGAAAATTAAAAGTGAAAATTCAACGTTGTTGTAGCTACTAGGAAATAAAATCTGGGAGCTGAATTTCCAGTTACAGAAATACATGAGTAAAGTTTCACTTTCTTGAAAATGATGAAACCAGTGATATGACATGATTTCTGATTGGAGATAATGAAGCAGAAGCAAAATGCGGGTTCTTTGTAGCAAGCCTGGACAATTTTAAGATCAAAGGAGAAATTCAACTCAGAAAATCCCCAAACATATTTTTTTCTTCAATGAGGGGGATGTTACAGGGGCTCAACTTTTGGAAAAATTGAAGATTTAACTTCATTTTCCTTGTTGGGACACAGCCTGAGTCTGAGCTGAATCATAAACCTTAAGAGAATCAGTCAAGGAGTAACTAGAAAGTATCTCAAGAAACTAGGCTTTAGCAGAGAAAGCTCAAATCTCTACAGATACAACTGCTTTCCTTTCTGAAAGGCTTTTAACATTTTTACAACCTATTTCCATCCCTAAGTAAGCCCACCCAATGCTTTTCATAAAAACATTCCATACCACTGACATTCTTCAGTTTCTTTCATCAGGACTGCTGACTTTACACTAAGAAGGAAAAAACAATCTCAAACAGCAGACTCCAAGCCCTGAGAGCTCATTAATAAACTTAGTTGAGTGGTGAAATGGAACTACGCTCAACTGCAGTGGAATTCAAACTACCCATGTAGAAGGGGGCCATCCTGTCCTCTCAACAAAGGCCAGCCCAGTGGTAGCTCTGAATTCCATCCCCGATCTATTGGGTTTTTAATAAAGTTGGAAAGGAAGGGAAAACATGAATGCATGGGAGAATCTTAAGTCTCTGGCTTTAGAAGGCTGATTTCTTAGAGTTTATCACCTGCCAGAGATGTATCCTTCCAGCATCCTAACATTATAGGATTAAATTAATAGAAGAAATCAGTTCTGACCCACGACACAGGGCTTTGGGAAGAGAATTACATACATTTCCTGGGTTTCTTTGAATAGTCAACAGTGGCTCCATCAGTGTATCTTAAATCTTAAGGGGGAGTTAGAGGTCAGAGTGTTCTATTCAGAAGTGTTTGAGATCAAAGAGAGTGACCAGTCACCCTCCCACCTGGACCCCACAGAGTGTCTGTCAGAAAGCCAGCCCTGGGCTGGAGAGATCCCTGGGAGGCCCAGTAATAACATACCTCCTCGTTGCATTGTGTTTTCCAGGGCATATTTGTGTGTTATTTCCTCAACTCCTTGCACAACTCTATGGGAAAATAGGGCAATTGTTATTCGCCTTCCTTTACAGAGGAGAAAAAAGGCACTGGGAGGTATAATGATGACATATGAGTAACTGGGCCTCAAATCTTGATCCTCTGACCCCAGTCTGGGAATTTGGTGGATAAAAGACACACTTATACCTCCTCCCGGAATGCAGGCAGCAGCCTGAGTGTGCAACCTGACATAGAAAGATCAGCAATTCATTACACAAAGTTCAAGTTTTCCCTGTGGCTCTTTGCTTAGTTTCCCCTCCATTGCTTCAGTTCCAGGACCCCCATCTACCCCCAAGCCTGCCCCAACCCCCCAAGAAGAATTTGCTCTGTTTTTTTGTTTATTTTTGCAATGTGGAACAATAATCTATATTCTATAAATTAAGGGTGTGAGTTCTGGAGTCAAACTTAATTCCAAATCCTGACGCTGCCTCATGCTAACTCTGTGACTTTGGACAAATTATTTAGCTTGTCTAAACCTCAGTTTAGGGGCTAGGACCTAACTCGCTGGGTTCCCATGAGGATTAAATGAGATAATGCACATAAGGTTCTGGTACGAAGGAGGCACTCATTACATGTTAGTGACTTGCCAAAGAGCTTCCTGTCTGGCTGGACTTGGCTAAGGACCACAGGTCCCCAGATTCAGAGGGATGCTCCAGGGGACCACCAGACAGTCCCCACACTCATCGCCCTTAGAGAACTGACTGCAGGGATGAGGGGGGGCAGCCACTGCTGGAGGGAGTATACGGCAGGGAGAGCTTTATAGGAGGCTATTCCAAATTGGAAACATGGAACTATTAATATTTCTACCCTTTATTTTCCTTTTGCTGTCCCTTTGAGTTCCCTGGGCTATTGAATGATAGAGGTAGATGGGCCCTCAGAGGCCATTTGATTTGACTGCCCCTGCCCCATTTCACGTCATCAGTTGGGCAGTCTCCAGTGGTCAGCAGGCATTGGGAGCAGCCGGTGCCAGGTGCTGGGCCAGGCTCTGGAGAAAGTGACCGTGGAGACTCAGTCCTCGTGCTCCAGGAGTGCTCAGCCCTTTGCCAGATGAAGACTGAGCCTCATAGAGCTCAGGTCACACTGCTCCTTAGTGCCAGAGCCAGTCCCAGTTCCTTGTCTGCCCCAGCTCAAGCCTCTCCAGACACCACAGGGCTGAACAACACCCCCAGAAGAGGTCGAAATTCTTAGCTCTTCACTTTTCTTTACTCTGAAGTCTTTTGCTTCACCAACCTTAACCTTACGAAGGGGCTACTGGTCCCTTGTGACCTGAATCTCCACACCCCAGCCCGGGCCAAACTGGGGCAAAGAAACACACCTGCTACAGTTACCGTCCTCATTCTCATTGACTCGGACCCAACTTCCCCACAGAGAAGCTCCAGAGATCCATTTGCTAAATTCAAGGGTCCCCCACTCCTTGCTTTTACCTCCACTCACTGATAGATCTAACTTGATTTCAGATGCCTTCCAAGTTTCTTTTTGAAAAGGAGACTGAAAATGGGGTTACACAATAGTCTCACTGATTTTTTTTTTTTAAATGCCCTTCCTCTTTCAGGACTGTTTGAGGCTACATTTGCATATATGCACACCAGCCAAAACTAATAGCTCTTGTGAATTCAGAATAGCCTGAAATTCAGAACAGCCTGAAATGCCACCACTTATAAACTTCATTTAGGCATTTTATTCACATTACCAAGCTGTGTATTTTAAGAACCTGTTTTACTCAAGATGAGGACGGCATGAAATGAAAACAAAAGAGAAGCCCGAGTCTTTACGGAACTTTCCTCTGGGGGTGGGGCTCTGGTGTTGGAGGTTGTAGGTGTGGGGGGACTTGACCCCATGCCCCCAAATCCCTGAAGTAGTTTGGGTTTCAATGTGTCTTTCAGCAAAATGATGCTTCAACACCCAGGCCAGGTCTCTGCCTCGGAAGTCAGTGCCTCTGCCATCGTCCCCTGCCTGTCCCCTCCTGGGTCACTGGTGTTTGAGGATTTTGCTAACCTGACACCCTTTGTCAAGGAAGAGCTGAGGTTCGCCATCCAGAACAAGCACCTCTGCCACCGGATGTCCTCCGCACTGGAGTCGGTCACTGTCAGCGGCAGACCCCTGGAGATGTCAGTCACGAAAGCCGAGGTAGGTTCTACCCCAGGTGCCCATTCTTTCAGCACTTATTTATCACACACCTGCTCACCTACCACGTGCCAGGCATGCTCTAGGCAGGAGGCTGCAGTCGTAAATAAAACACAGAACCACTGCCCACAGGGGGCTTACCTTCTACTGGGCAATACACAATATGCAAAATAAGTAAATACATAATATGAGAGACAGGGGCAAAGGAGAAAACTAAAGCAGCGAAGGTGGACAGGGAGAGTGGAGTAGGGGTTGCTGCTTTAAATCAGGGTGGTTAGGGGAGGCTTCACTGATGGAAGAGCCTTTGAGCAGAGACTCCGAGGAGGAGGAGGGGGCCATATGGGTATCTGGCAAAAGAGCAAGAATAGGCCACTGAGCAGGGAGTGTGGTGGGTGCCTCGGAGGAGTAGTAAGGTGGCCGTGTGGCTGGCGTGGAGTGCGGGGTGGGGAGTGAGTAGGAGCTGAGGTGATGGGTGGGGGCAGATCACGTTGGGTCTGAGACTATTGTAAAGATACAGCCGTTTACTCAGTGAGGTGGGAAGCCGTTGGAGAGTTTTTGAGCCAAGGAGTGACATGGTCCGAATTATAGTTTTAAATGCTCACCCTGGCTGTCATGTTGAGAATGGGCAGTAGGGGCAAGGGCAGAAGCAGTGTCTAGAAATGAGACTGTCGCAGTAATCCAGGTGAGCCAAGGAGGGTCTGCATCAGGACGGAAGCAGTGGGGTGCTGAGAAGTGGTCGGCTTGAAGGTAAAGCTGTGTCTTGAAGGTAAAGCTGATTTACTGATAGATTGGACGTGGGGTGTGAGAGAGAGGACTCAAGGGTGACTCCAAAATTTCTGGCCCGACCAGCTGTAAGGATGGAGCACCCATTTGCTGCTGAGAGGAGACTGTAGGAGGTTGAGTAGGGCCAGAGCAAGAGTCTGTCCTATTGGACACCCCAGTGGTGGAGGTATGGAGGAGGCAGTTGGATATGTGGGTCTGGAGTTCAGAGGAGAAGCAAGGCTCGAGATAATTGAGTTGGAAATCTTCAGCGTATGGATGGTATTTAAAGCCTTGAGTCTGTTTGAGGTCATCTTCTTTGTCCAGTTGTTTGGAAGAAGTACAGAGTGTGGTGATTATTGTCTTCACTAAAAGGACCCAGGTGGCCAGAGTGCGGAGCAAGGACTAGCCAGCCGTGCTCACAGCTGTGTGTGATGCTCATAGCCTTGGTACAGGTGTCTGCTCCCCGTTCACTTCTCTCTCTGATGCTTGCACTGCTCCCCACTCAGCAACCTTTTATGAGACACCTGGAGTCACAGACATGGTGAGAAGTCTGGCAGGTGGTTGCTGGTGATGCTGTGGTGGCTCAAGGACTTCAGAGCCAAGGTCGTGGCTGTTTTGTGGTCCTTTCCCTGCTGGATGCAACATAGGTGTGTTTCAAGCTTACCTAATTGGCATGATCACAGCCTTTGGGCAAGGGGTGGTAGAACTGGCCAAAAAAGAACTGAGTTTAAAAGGAGGTTGATTAAAACCTTAACAATTCTATAAAAGGGAGTGAGGGGAGATAATAATGCCTCCTGTGGAGGATTGATCTAAGGGTTCAATGAGATGATATTTGTTGAGGGTCTAGCAGAGGGCCTGGCTGATAGTGAGCATTCAGTGACTGGTAGTGGGGACTACCGTATGATGCTGTATCCATAAGGCATTACTAGGGGCATCGGCTGTGCCCCAGTTAACCTCAGAAGAGGTCATCAGTGCCCAGTCCAATACTGGACAGTGCAAGGTGAACCATGGGACACTCAAGGAAAGTTTTTTAAATGTTCTAATTAAATATCTTGAGATAACAGGATGCAATGGAAGTAGCAGTAGGATCCCCATAGAAGGAAGGAAAGCATTTTGGAAGGATATTTGGAGGGTTCTCCAGAGGAAGAAGCAGGCAGCCTCCTTCATGGAAATACTCCTTACAGCCACCCAACTCACCTACTGTGATTCTGTGTGCACCAAGTGACCTTCTGATCTTACGTCAGTTTAACAAGTAGATTTTCCTACTGGGAAAAGAATTTACCAACTGACCTAGCTGAATATTCTGGTCCCCTGGGTCTCTGTAATTGTCATCTTAAAATAAGACACTGAGCCTGTGAAACTCTTAGGCATCCTGTGCATTTGGGCAGCATGAGCCTGTACCCCATATCCCAGTCCAACATGCTGGAACGAGGCAGCTGTGGCCAGGAAATGACACAGGATGAGGAGCAAAAGGCCTGGGTTTTATAGCCTACTGGTCTGGAGACCATGAGCTGGTGATTCCTGGGCCTCCTTCAGCATATTCCTACCAGCCACTATTACTGCTACTAACAGATCAGTATTTACTTGTTGGCTGAATTCCTCATTTCCATATGAGTAATCCTCAGAGATTGAACTAAATGGCCTTTAGAAAAGCTTTTCCATCTCCGACAGTGTGTACTCTGAGAATTGCTCTACTTCCAAGTACTTCCTCATATGAGAAAACCCTGAATCCTCTCCCACAGATCCAAAACTACCTGTAGGGTTGCAAAGGAAGTGCTGGAGTTGCTGAGTTCTTGATGAAGACATTGATGGTGAGGCTAATAATAATAATAACTAAAGCTTACATAGCACTAACTATAAGCTAAACACTGTGGAAAGCATCTTACATATATTAACTAATGTGACCCTCATCATAGCCCTATTAGGTAGATAAGATTATTGATCCCATTTTACAAATGAGGAAACTGAGGATCAGAAGAGTATGGTTACTTGTGCAAAGTCTCACAGCTAATAGGTGTTTAAGCTGGGATTCAATGGCAATTTAGTCTAAACCTGAATGTCTGCCTGTGTGGTTCTGAGATCCAAGATGTAGAAGGTGGAAATGCCTCTCACCATATTTCCCCCTTGAGCTTTGTTTGTCTAAATCTCAAGGCCTCCCATCTAAGTCCAAGCAGTGTCATCTAATCCAAAGGACTAGTAATGAGGTGATTATGGCGTCCCAGGTTCTCTTTGGTTTGAGGTATGGCTCCTACACCCTTTCCTGCTGTCCAGAGCAGTGACAGGTGACATGACAAGGTCTGACATTAGCCTAAACCATCACCCACTCAGCCCACGATGAGTGCTTCACCCTAGCTGGACTCTGGTCTCTAAGCCAAGTGCAACGGCTGGACTTTGCTGATTCCCCATCAGATGAAGATGAAGTCAGGATCAGAGTGAACTTCCATAGTGGACCAGATCCTAAAACAGGACAGGGTTTTCTTCTCTGAGGATCCCCAGGGCTGGCTCAGGGTGGGACACAGAGGAAGAGATCAGTATTTATTTGGTGGATGAATCAATGGATGGTTCTAGTTCACCACCCACTGGTGGCACCAAGCCATGGACTGATAATGTCACATTGGTTGGGAATGCTCTTGGGTTCCTCTTCTCTAGGAGCTCCACCAGCTTCTCCTGAATTCAGAAAGGAGGTGTATGATGCTTGAAGTGAAGATAGAAATGAATTGGGCTGCCCTTGGGTCTTGAATCAAAGAAGAGGCAGGGGAAAGGGTGGCTAGGTGCTATTCTTGAGGTCATTCCTGGTTCTAGCGGAAAAGTCATATTTACCAAACAGAATCTATTTTCTCTAAATAATTACAGTTGTTATCAGTAGTTATCAATTTGAATATCAAACTTATATTTCAAAATCTAAATGCATTTTTTAAATAGGCCAAATTTGAATTTACTAATATTGCCAATATAATTTTAACTAACAATTCTTTGGTTTTCATTATTCATTCTTAAGCGTGTACGTGTGTGGAGAGGTTTCATGCAAAAGTCTAGGGCTTTACTTCTTCTGGGTCCTTCAGCATTAGGACTGCCCTGGTTTGCCAATTTTTGCTGGCAATAAAAGGCAGTGTATTTGAGGTGGGTCACATTTCTTGCCTCCCATTAAGCATGTGCCTCTTGTATTTTATAGGTTGCCCCTGAGGAAGATGAAAGGAAAAAGAGGCGACGGGAAAGAAATAAGATTGCAGCCGCCAAGTGCCGAAACAAGAAGAAGGAGAAGACAGAGTGCCTGCAGAAAGTGAGTGCCTTTTCCCCTCACCCCTTCCTTTGCTCATGCCTGTTCCCCACCAACCTCATGTAGCTCTCAGGAGAGTTAAAACATCCCCTACCCGGAAGTGTTTTCCCAAGAAGGGCATTGTAGCTGGTAGCAGAAATGCCAGTTGCGGAATGAGGAGGTAACAAAGCTGTTAGCACAATGAACATGACTCTGGATGTATAAAAAGCAGGTGTGTGAATTAAAAACCACAGGATCGTCTGATGTGCAGATTCCTAGCAGCCTCAGCCAGTCCATACACGTCCAACAGCTTCCAGGCTGCAGGATTTGTCAGCCTAGTTAAAGAGGCTTCACTTGCCTGTCTTCCCGAGAAAAGGAAGCTGCCAGCTCGCATTTGGCTCACTATGAAAAGCCTTTAATTAATCTCTTCAAACAAGTCATTTCCTTAATCCACGATCAGTGGTTACACTTTTTTTGTGTTCCGGTTTAGTTCTTGCTCTGCAGCCCTTCTCCTTGGCTCATCCAATAGTCTGAGCTCCTGGCTGCGTTCAGCCGGCTCCCCTTCCGGAAGGGAGCAGCATCGGTGGGAACGGCATCTGTGGGAGGCTGTGGTACACTCTTTCCAGTGTACACCCTCCCCCAAGTGTGGACAGGCCAGGGCCAAGTCTTCACCCAGGTCCCACAGGTCCTCAAAGTTTTGTTGATTGCTTCAGGGAGTCAGTGAAAATTAAGACATTTTGTATGTTGCCATATACATTCCTTCTGGGGAGATGAGCTTCTCAGTTGAATCAGTGACTCACAGAAGACTGAGCACGACAAGTTTGGATTTCTCCCCAGCCCCCAAGGCCCTTGCAAGTCCAGAAGACCTGCACATGGGCTGTTGGCCTCATGCAAAGGAGATCTCTGGGTCATTGGTTCTACTGCAGCTTCCTTACTATTAGTGTCACAACCTGCCTCAACCTTGAGTGGATACTCAAGGGCATCTCTGAAGAAGCCTGCAAGTTCAAAGGCTTCTCCAGGGTCTGGATTCTCCCAAGCCTACTGCTGCTGTCCCAGCTTTGTGGGGCACTGTAGCAGGGAACCAACAGCATTCCCCTCTGCAGGCCATTCCCAGCATGATGAGCCCTGAGATGTCTCCGAGGCCTCCCCCTCCTTGCTGGACCTTGGCTCCATTCCTAATAACTCTGTTGCTTGTCCCCCAGGAGTCGGAGAAGCTGGAGAGTGTGAATGCTGAACTGAAGGCCCAAATTGAGGAGCTCAAGAATGAGAAGCAGCATTTGATATACATGCTCAACCTTCACCGGCCCACGTGTATTGTCCGGGCTCAGAATGGGCGGACTCCAGAAGATGAGAGAAACCTTTTTATCCAACAGATAAAAGAAGGAACATTGCAGAGCTAAGCAGCCGTGGTATGGGGGCAACTGGGGAGTCCTCATCGAATCCTCCTTTTATATCCGAAACCCTGAAGCCATTGGAGATCTGACTTCCTGTGCACCTCTCGAATCCCAGCAGCAAAGAACCATCGAGGCAGGAGGGCCCTTGGTGACTCAGCTGGGCCTTTCCGCTCTGCCCCAGAGTGGACTTTGGACCAGGGCAAGGGCAGCTTTTGCCTCAGCTCCAGGATTTAGGCCTTAATATACTGGCCATCTCCAAATGGCCCCTGGTTAGGGTCCTGCCCGCCTTTTGTCTGGATTCTACAAAAACCAGGACCCCCACCATTAGGATTCATGCAGAAGAAGTGTCTGTACCTTGGGTGGGTGGGGTGGGGCTGCTTCCTCTGCCACCACTGCCACTGTCACTCATAGGGGACATGGAGTGAGAATGGCATTTAGCGAAGTTGTGCAATGGCCAGGGTTGTGCTTTCTAGCAAATATGCTGTTATGTACAGGAATTACTGTGTGCAAGGCATTTGTTTCAAAACTAGGCATTGTGCTCTTCTGATGTTGTTTCACATGACACTGGTGTGACTTTTTCATGACTTTCCTCAGATGTGGTTTCTGAGAGTTTGGAGGGCTATCACCATGTGCAGTGTCTTACAAAATGTTCGGGTGGCCAGAAGAGCTTGTCAGCCCCAGGGGAAAGGAATTCTGCCGGCCAGCAGTGCAGTTTTGTGCCAACAGAGAAGGCCTCCTTTCCCTTGGCATCCAGGCATTAATGCAAAATTCATGAGCATGACTGTAGGTCCTCTGTTGCAAACTCAGTTATAATGTCCCAGGAAGAAAGCAGAAAGAAAGTCCAACTTCCACAGGGTTAGGACTCTCTGCTCAGTGACTTAGGTCAGGAGTTATTTCTAGGCCGGAAGAGCCAAAGAATATTCCATTTTCCTTTTCTTGCAGTTGAAAACCACATTCAGTAGAGACATGTTTGAAGCCAGGTGATGCCTAGGCTTTAGCATTATTGGATGTTAATGGCATTGTTTTTGTCATGCGGATGTTTGTTGAAATCTGGCCCAGAGCATTTACAGCTTTGAGAGGTCATTCACACTGGCCGCAAGGACTCTGGCTGCTGTCTGTTTCAATTCTGATGTTTCTGTGAAATCCTCAGAGTGTTTAATGCAACTCAATAGTATCATTACAATTTTCTGTAAGAGAAAATATTATTTATCCTAGTATTCCTAACCTGTCAATATAATAAATATTGGAACCAAGACATGGTAAACTTAAGTGTTGTGCTGGTTTCTGTTCTTTTAAATTGGTTGGTTGTGAGGTCCAGTTATTCCCTGCCCCTTCCTTCCCCCATTGGAGGGGGGTTGTTTAGCTTTAAATAGTCTCCAAGTGACGTCCTTTGTTCTTACGGGTGCCACTTGGTGGGATAGTTGACTTCTAATCCTATTCCTCAGTCCGTGGCATCTGATGCTCGATTTCTCATTGACAAACTCTGGGACCAAGTATATCCTTTAGACCAACTGTTTGGTGTTAAGATAGAATTTTGATATAAAATCTGAATTGATCAATGCCTCAACTATCAGTTTCTATACACGTATAAATGCCTGAAACGTACATCTGTTGTCCCAACTTGAGCCATGGACACCTGACATTCTTCCACAGAACTCCTCTTAAAGTATTCGCTTGAATTACATCTGTTAATGTCCAAATGTGTGTCTCATTGTTGCAAATATGTATTCAAACATTGGAAAAGAATGGGGGGAGAATGGGGAGGAAGAGAGAGAATAATTTTAGATGGGATAGGTGTGATCATTCAAAGAAAGGTATTCTACCTAATTTTCTGGAATCTCCAGGGCATATGATTCCTTCGGTCTGGAACAGAACCAGGTTCTCTTTCTCTTTGCCTGCACACACATGTTAACACTCACAGGCTAGAAATAAAAATTGGCTACTCTGCTACAGGCTTCCTTAAACATTCGATTCACACACATGAATGGTGTACATGCTCCTTTGAACTCATGTATGGTTCTTTTAAACTAGCACCTGTAACACAAGTGTCCTAATTTTGCTGCTTTAATTGCACATCAGGGCTAGTTCCTAATCTGTAAAGAGCCATCTGGTGGCTCCACTTCTTTCAGGAAATAATCTGTTTTCCTTATCTTGGCGGAGGGGAAAAATTCCTTGCATTTACCCCCTGGTTGTGGGTATAGATGCCACCAACCAGTCATTACGATATTCAAGACAAATTTTAAGCTGCCATGGACAATGGATTGGAGAGGATGGAAAGGGGTAGTGGCTACGGCAAGAAAAATTGATCTGAGAAATGCACTGTATATGGTTAGTGGAACTGTAAGTTCTTTTAAGAAATACATTAAATATAGTCTTGTTTTCTGTAGCCAAGCTTATGTTTTGATACTTTAATAAAAAAGAAGGATGAATATGTGTTTACCATTACGTTGTTTAGTTCATCTTGTTTCACATTTGGCAGAGAGGGAAGGTTGGGGGGGTCTGAGAGAATAAACTTGGATGGGACCTTCGCCAGAGTCAGACACCTAGTTGGACAATGTCTTTTCATTGGGCTGCATCTTACTGGGGTGGTGATGTCACACTGGCAGGGCATGGAAAGCCCTCCCTCCTTCACTCCTTCCCTCCTCTCTCCTGCCCTCATCCTGTCCCCTTGCCTTTTGAACTGGCCTGACATCTAATTCAAGAGTAAAGAGCTTTCAAGGGTTCTGGCCCAGGACGGGTTCTGGAATTGAAACTTTCACTTTCTGCCAAGAGCTAAAATGCTATTTTCCATCTTTATCCTAATTTCTCCCCATGGGCTTTGAATGAACTCTTGAAACCCATACCAAACTTTCTCTTCTCTTCCCCATCCTACACTCTTTGGTTGTGTTCAAGCAGTTTTCTGTGGAGTGAACAGTGTTTTCATGGATCTGCTCGAGGTACAATCTCAGAGGAGGCCAAGTCTGCCTGTTGAGCATCCTTCTGTGTTCTCATGGTGGCTGTAACCCCAGAAGCTTCTCTATTTATCTGATCAAAAACTGCTCACAGGAAGGAATTCACACTGAGGCTTAAAGGGCCAGTTGAGAACTAATGCTAATAATAGCTAACATTTATTGAGTGAGACAATAAGCTCAACACTTTACATGCATTCTCTCATTTAACACTCACAGCAACTGTTAATAATGCCATTTTACAGGTGAGGAAGTAGAGAGCTAAGTAGCTTGCTCAAGGTCACACAGTTGACCTTTCTAAAGCTGAAACCTATGTTTTCTAACTATAAGCGTTCCGAGCAAGAGTGTATATTTGTATGTGTGTGTGATAAAATACGCATAACATAAAATTTATCATTGTAACCATTTTAGCGTGTACAACTCAGTAGCATTCGGTTCAATATTGTGTAACCATCACCACTATCTAGTTCCAGAATTTTTCATCACTCCAAAAGGAAATCCTGTATCTATTAAGCAGTCACTCCTCATTCTCCCCGCCCTCCAGCCCTAGGCAACCACTAATCTAACACCTGTCTCTGGTTTTCCTTCTTCTGGATATTACATATAAATGGAATCACACAATATGTGGCCTTTCATATCTGGCTTCTTTCACTTAGCATAATGTTTTCAAGGTTCATCCATGTTGTACCATGTATCAGTACCTCATTCCTTTTTATGGCTGAATAATATTCCACTGCATTGATAGACCACATTTTGTTTATCCATTCATCTGTTGATGGATGTGTGTGTATTTTACCAGAAAGATAGCCTTCACCCCCAAGGAATGGATCTCTAAGGTAGGATTTCAGGCATGACATCAAACTGGGAGATAAGAGAGTTGGGAGCAGGGGTCTTTCTCAGAACTTTCAAGTAACGATTTAGAAATCACTTATTCTGTGGCTAGCTCTGTGGGAGTGGCAATAAGGCAGGGGATACAATCATACATGCTCTCCATGGGTGTCAATGCTTCCAAACCACTTCTGCATGATAGGGAGATTACCACAGGAGGGCGTTAGGAAGGCTCCTGGAATTGAAGCTTACATCTTGGGTTTACTCCCTCCCCATTTCACTGGGGGAGGAGGGAAGAAAACTGGAGGTCTTAAGAGAGAATAGCTAGGTTTCCACACACAGGCTGTTTGCACAAGAGTAATGGAGGGGAGGAACTGAGGCGACCCCCCTGGATAATTTAATCCCCAATTCAGCCCAGCCTCTGTCTGAAGCAGTTGTCTTGGGTTCTCCCCATAACATATACACACATAGAATTATGCAGCTTCTAATAATGCAGCAAATAGGTCTTCTTGAAGGTAGTTAAATCAGTCCAGTTTGAAAACCTTTGGCTGGCCCAAGCTTTCTTTGTGAGGCAAAGTACTGTAGTGGTTCAGAACAGAGGCTTTAGAATCGGCTACACCTGCCTTCAAATACTGCCTCCACTCCCACTAGTTCTGTGAATTTAGGCAATGACACAACCTCAATTTCTTTACCTGTAAAATGGGGACGGTAGCAACGTACCAAACTCAATGGATTCTTCCCAGCATATGTGAAGAACATAGCATGGTACCTAGGGAAAGCAATTTTTAATGTTATTATTAAAAGTCATTATCATCAATGTTTGCTGAGATTTTATGAAAGGACAGGCTAAGGACTAAGACTGCCAATTCTAGGTTATTCAATAAAATTAAACCATGAGCTCAAATGGTTCAATTTATGCCATCATCTTACATTCTTATAGATTTTGTCCAGTTACTGAATCTTTCGAACTTGGAGGAGGAAAAAAAAAGCAGCCACACAAAATTTTCCCATTTGAAGCAATTTTTATTTCGCTACCCACCTCAGTCCCCGGCAGGGTGGGCCTGTCCTCTGTGGTGTCGATGGGGTGTTTGAGGGGAGGATGGTGGCCCTACCCTGAGGGGGTCCCTGAGGGATGAGAACAAAGGGGTATGTAACAGTGACAGGTCATAAAGGGCAGCAGAGGATAAATATGGCCGCGCAGGGAGTTTAGGGAGTGGACACTTCTCTCTCCAGGACTGCAGTTCGCAGCAGCCTCTCAGGGAGATAAAAAATAAGAGGCTGTACATCTCTACAGACCTGAAGAGATTCAGTCTGGGGTCCAGGTACCCTACAGAATCCCCACGGCAATCGTCTGAACTCCCACCCCAGCCCCTGCCTCTGGGAGGCTCTGAGGCAAAGGGGCGGGGCCGGTGGGGTGGGGTGGGGTGGAGAGACTTGCCATAGAGCCACCTGTGTGACACGGGAGCACCGCTGCTCCCTCCTCTGCCAGCAACGCGAAGGAAGAAAAGACCCACGGACCTGCCTTGCCAGCGCTGCTTGTCATGATAAAAGACAGTCATGACCAGTGAGTCCCTGCTACCATATTACACGGCCCAGAGTGGCTCCAGCGTGGGCATGTTCAACACCGCCATGGGGAAACTGCAGCGACAACTGCACAAGGGAGAATACGACATATTCAGGTACGCACCTATATTTGAGAGCGACTTCATCCAGATCACCAGAAGGGGAGAAGTGATCGACGTGCACAACCGTGTCCGAATGGTGACCGTGGGCATCGCCTCCACTAGCCCCACCCTCTCACTACCAGACATCATGCTGCTGGCCCGCCCGGCCACCGGCTGTGAAGAGCACGCCGGGCGTGGCCAGGCCACCAAGGGAAAAAGCCGCAAGGCTACAAAGACCCTAGAGCTCACCAGGCTCCTTCCCTTGAAGTTTGTAAGGATCTCCATTCACGACCGTGAGAAACAACAGCTGCGTCTGAAGTTCGCCACTGGCCGTTCCTGCTACCTGCAGCTGTGTCCCCCTCTGGATGCGCGGGAAGACCTCTTTGCCTATTGGGAAAAGCTAATTGGCCTCCTGCGACCACCAGCGGACGGTAACAGCAGTACGTATGTCATGCCAACGGAGGACACGATATGCATGCATGAGGAAGAGGACAGCAGGAGCCCTGCAGTGGCGGACTTCCAAGGAAAAGGGGATCAGGAGCAGGGCAGCATCAGGAGCCTTCACGTGGTCTCTGAGGTGGCTGGGGCCACCTCTGCAGCTTTTGCTGGGGGGGAGGGGACCCAACATGACTCCCACAAACCCCCTACCATGCCCGATGTAGCCACCCCAAACACAAAACCTACAGAGCTTGACAAAGAGTCAGCAGCAGGGGCAATGACAGAGGCAGCGGCAGCAGCAGGGGTGGCAGCAGGCCCCACAGCAGGAGATTTGAGCTTGGCAGTAATCAAGTCTCCTGCCCCTGAACAGCTAAGCACAGCCACAGCCACCAAAGGAAGCAAAACCAGCATAGCCGTTGAGGACGCTGCCAACACATCCCCAAAGAGCATTAAAATGGCTTTGGCAGGTGCTGCAAACAAGTCCTCAGAGGGTACTTCCAGCGTGTCCACTAGCCTCTCCCCGGAGGCCGGCATCACGGTGGCAATCGCAGGAGCAGAAACTACCGCCAAGACTGCTGAGGAACCGCTCATCTCAACCTTGCCAAGGGAAGGCCACATGAGTGACCAGGCTGGAAGGCAACGGCGAGCATCCCAGGCCAGTGATGAAGCCCACCAGGGAAGAAGGGAGCGAAGGGAGAGAAGGGAAAAGGAGAGAGCGCTCAGGACCTCTGGTCACCTCAGGGCAGCTGAAAGCCGCCACAAGGCAGGGGGAGACAAGATAACCCAAAAACCATCCAGAGGGTCCTTAGCCAGCCCTAGAGCCTCGAGAGATGACAGAAAGGAGAAAAGCCGCAGAAGCCCAGGGGGCAGCAGGCGTGTCACCACGCACAAAGGCATCAGCCGTGCTCCCATCACAAAGGAGTCTCACAAACCAGGGAGGAGCTTATCTACAACTAGTTCAGGTTCCACAACCAAGAGACTCAGCAGGCTCAGCTCTTTCCTGAGGCACGTCAAAGCCAATCTTACTGCAAAAACAGTGGCCTCACCACCTGATAAAGGCGTGGACATCTTGACTGAGACAGTGGAGAGGAACAGCATGGAGGCCATCATAGAGACAGCAGAGAGTGGCCAGGGGCAGGAGATCCTTGGCAGTGTGACATCTGAAATGGTGGAGACAGTGAGCTTTGAAGCCCCTTAGTAGGACCAGAGCTGGAAGCTGCAAAGGGACCAGGGCTCAGGGAAATATCCCTGGAGAGCCTATTCCAACTTTCCTTACTGCAGTTTAAATAAAGAACTATACAATCTGAGAATGGCATGCTGCATTCTGTCTGAATTTTTATGTCCTGCAGCCCAGGAGTGACCACAGAGTGGATTTTGTGATGTCAGCTGTGCTGCAGCCTGAGACCCCAGTGTCCAGTCAAGAGTAGCCTCACCTCACACTTGTGCTCAGCAGAACCAACAGGAGTGCTCCATCTTGCCTCAATTCCTTTCTGGCTTGGTTCCCCAGGGCCATGGCTTAAAGTCAGACAATGGCCTGGGAAGCTCTACCTGCACCATCTCCCTGTCCTTTTTAGAAATATTTCTTCCCCCCGAGAAGGTCCACAGGCAAAGCAAGAACAGGACTCACATCCCCTCGGGCTATTCAGGGGAGGGAAGAGGGGCAGCTGCATTCTTTGGCCATCAGAAGAGGGCGGACTCTTGTCTAGACTCAGCAATTCCATTCCTAGGTTCTTCATTCCTGGAGAAACACGTGTTCTAGGAGACAATCATGAGAATGTTTCTAGCACAAATAATTTCATAGCAAAACATTGGAAATAGCCCAAAGTTCCATCAACAGAATTGATAATACAGTAGGATATGAATAGAGAGGAATATTCAATAGTGAAAAAAGAACAGCAGCTACACACATTAGCATAGATAAACTTCTCATAATTTTTAAAAACAAGTCAGAATAGGATATAATTCCACTTACAAAACAGTTCAAAAACAATATATTGCATAGGCTACACGTTTGATAAAACGACAGAAACAACGGTAAACACCAAATTCAGGACAGTGGTTTTCTCTAGGGTGGAAAGGCAAGAAATCAAGGAGGTAAGCACAAGGCTTTCAGGGCTGTTGGGAATTGTTCTCTTAAGCAAGGTGGTGGGTACGTAGGTGTTGTACTTTTTTCATATTTTAATATCTCCAAAATCAGAGTGGTCCTACAATCGCCACGGCAGTTGTGATGAAGTTATTGCCTCGGACATACCTTAACCAATGCCTTCCCCTTATGTTTTCACTCCTGTGTATGCCCAGAGGTGATAAGTCATATGTCTGAAAAGGCTGGTCTCTTTTGTTGTTGTTAGTGCCATCGAGTGGATTCCAACTCCTAGCAACCCCGTGTACAGCGAAGCAGAACCCTGCCTGGTCTTTTTGTGCCATCTTCTCACCTTCCAGCTACTCCATCAGACAATGCTCTGCTGCTATTCATAGGGTTTTTAGGGCCAATTTTTCAGAAGTGAGTGGCCAGGTCCTCCTTCTTACCCTGTCTTAGTCTGGAAGCTCCATTGAAACCTGTCCACCATGGGTGACCCTGCTGGTATTTGAAATACCAGTGGCATGGCTTTCAGCATCATGGCAATATGCAGCTGCCACAGTATGACAACTGACAGATGGGTGGTGTGGTTCTCTGACCAGGAAATGAAACCCGGATGGAGGCGGCGAGAGCACTGAATCTCAGCCACTAGACCACCAGGGCTAGCCTGGTCTCTTTAAATTACATTTATTTCAGGTAAATTATTACAAGAACCTTTGTTTGGGTATTAGGAAAAGGAGGAATTATACCCCTCTTCTACAGATGAGAACACTGAGGCTCAGAGAAGGTAACTTGTTCCCATCACACAGTGGGACCTCTGCAGAGCAGTGAGCCAGCAGCCCGTTACTTTATGCAAAGCCCTGTCTGGGACCGACGTGGGGATGAGGCAAAGTGAACAAGTCTAAGGAGACAGGGCCAGCACAAGAACCTGAGACATCAGCGTTCTTACCACCATGTTCCAAAACTCCACAGAGATGAGCAAATTTACTGGATTGAGGGGGGGTGGGGCTGGGGAGACTCCTGGTAGCGAGCCACTGTGAGTTGGTTTTCAAACTTAGTGAGCTCATAGTCCTTAGCTGGCCTTATCTCAAGAGTCCAGACCACCCTTGAGCTGCGTCTGGCTCCCAGGCTTCAATCCCCAGCCTCTGGCGTGACTTGCACTGCAGCCATAAACAGACCTCCCGCCTGGAATTCCAAGGACCACTCCTGACTGGGGATGCCTCTCTCTGCAGCCCAGTCCTCCCCCGGCTGTGAATTAATCTTTTGAAAGCTAGGCTCAGAATGGTTACTCCATACCAAATCTTCAGCAATTTGCTTCATCTGGGGTTTTGAAAACAAATCCTTAAACTTCACGTGAGGGACAGTATTTGTTAGGTCATGGCAACCTTGTTGCTCGTGCCTTCACAGTTTGTGACTTTCACAGACCTCATCCTGGGGGGTGGAGACAGGTCTCTTCTGTTAGTAGAGGGAACGGTGGGCATGGGGTAGGGCCTTAGTGAGGGAGGAGGAGAGTCCGGGACCTACACACATCCACTGTTTCCTCTGGCAAAACAAGGTTCCTGACCCCAGGATGGGGAATTATTGGAGTGAGTCAAGTTATTCTTAAGAAAGAAGGGAACATGCCAAAGATTAGATACAAATTGGCCCTGTGAGGAAAACAACCTCAGAATCATTAACCCAGAGCTTCAGAGAAGTCCGGGGGGCTGCAGGGAGAGAGAATTAATGGTTTACTCGTGACTAGCTTTTCCCTGGACTCAAGGTGGGGAAATTACAAAAAGATCACATCACATTCCTTTGATCTTATGATTTACACACAGGCAAGTGCAGGTAAACATGAGTCTGGAGGAAGAAAATGCAATAACAGTATTTGCATAGCACTTGGCTGTTTATAAAGTACTTTAACGGAGGTACCCTCTTCTGATTCTCACATCTCTCCGTTTTGCAGATCATCCAGTGGGCGAGTTCAGAGCATTTAGAGAACTTGCTCAAGGTGGGAGGTGATGGTGCAGAGAGGGAGCAATCCCAGGGCAACACCTTTCCTGTAGCACCTACCATGTACCAGCCCTGGGGTCCTGCATGGAGGTACAGAGATGTGGAGGAAACAGGACAGGTGTGAGTAATTATCACAACTCCGAGTCACAGATACAATGAGAGATGCATGTTCGGGGAACAGGATCCATTCAGAGGAGGGGTTCTGGGGCATGGGAAGGAGTTGGGGGTCAGGGAAGGCTTCCCAGAGGAATTGGCAGTTTTCAGGATGAATAGGGCTCTGCCAGGTGGAGGAAGTATGGTGAGCAAGGGTAAAGGTGGAGGAGGTGCAGGGGAGGGGTGGGGAGAGCATCAGGCCATAGAAAAGAACGTGTGCAAAGTACAAAGGCTTGAAACATCACGTGTGTTAAGCGATTACAAGTATTTCAGTATTGCTGGTTGGAGGGCAAGGGGAGAGGAGGGACATGAGGCTGGAGAATCAGGCAGCTGGATCTTGGGGGGCCTGGGGTGCTGTGTCAATGTCCGGGACTTGTGGAGCCACTGAAGGCCAGTACCTGATAGGAGAAAGATCTCCCTGGCTTCAGGGTGGAGATTGATGGGAAGAGGCTGTCTGGAGACAGGGGATCCTCCAGGAAGCTGTTCCATTAATCCTGGCCAGAGATGGGGAGCCCTGAACCTGGGTGGCGGTGAGGAGACAGAAGGGGGCGGAGTCAAGAGATGTTGAAGAGATGAAACAGGACAGTTTTCCATCCCACATCCTGAAAGACAGGGAGCTCATGATTTAGGCCCAGCACTCATCTAAAAGGGGTGAAACTGACAAAAGTGGAGGTGTCTTCCCCCTGTGGTGACTGTTGGTCAGTAATAGGGGTGGCGAGAAGAGAGGCTCATGGGAAAGCAAGAAGGAATGTGTGAAGATATAAAACGACAGCTTCTAGATGGCTAAGGGGGAAAAAATCAGGATAAGGCAGCCAAGGGGCGCTGTGGGGCTTCAGCACTTGGAGATCTTGGAGAGAAGAGACCCCTGAGCGGTTCCCTGTTCATCTGGGCAGGACGAGTTCCCACAGAGCCCTCATCTACTGGGCAAAGAGTCGCCCGGGAGAGCCCCTTGTGGCCACATCTCAGTACTGCAGGTTGGTGCTTGCATGAGGGGAGCCAGGACTGAGGATGTCGCAGTCACCGTTTGTCACACCACAATTAGCCTAATGCCAGAGGTCTGAGCTGAGGGAGGCAGGGGGGTCTTGGTAACGAGGATGTGTCTCATCCAGGCTGCATGGTTCTATGTCCCTGCACCGGAGTGGCAGAATGTGGAATGGCTGCAAGAAAGGTCCCCTGGGAGGCTGGGGATTCCAACTAAAGGGATAATGAGTAACCGCCAAGAATAGGAGTGGGGTGGAGTTAGTGTCGGGGTCCCTCTGCAGCCTGGAAGTCATTTGAGAAACAATTGTTGAGCACCTACTAAGGGCAAGATGGGAAAGCAGGGACCATGAAGATGTTTGCGCATACACACACACACACGCACGCACACACTAGTAACACAAATCAAAGTGTAGTGGTGGCCTCAGGCAGTAT